>NC_138769.1:571381096-571691096 GCF_965119305.1 Pelophylax lessonae
GCCACCAGGGATGGCAATCTGGGCTCAGGGAGCCCGCCAGTGCCCTCCCCATCAGTGCTGCCCGCCAGTGCCCTCCCCATCAGTGCTGCCCACCAGTGCCCATCATTGCCATCTATCAGTGCCGCACACCAGTGCCCATTATTGCCCACCAGTGCCGCCTATCAGTGCCCATCAGTGCCATCTATTAGTGCCCATCAATGCCACCTATCAGTGCCCAGCAGTGCCACCTATCAGTGCCCACCAATGCTGCATATCAGTGCTACCTATCAGTGCCACATATCAGTGCCCATCAGGGCTGCCTATCAGTGCCGCATATTAGTGCCACCCCATCAGTGCCACCCCATCAGTGCCACCCCATCAGTGCCTCATCATCAGTGCCTATCAGTGCGGCCTCATCAGTGCAGGAAAAAACTTATCTATTTACAAAATTGTATAACATAAACAAAAAACCCTTTTTTTTTTTTTTTTAACTTTTTGGTCTTTTTTTATTTGTTTAGCAAAAAAGAAAAAAACTTGCAGTGATCAAATTCCACCAAAAGAAAGCTCTATTTGTGGGGAAAAATGACACAAATTTGGTTTAGGTACAGTGTTGCATGACCGCACAATTGTCATTCAAAATGCAACAGCGCTAAAAGCTGAAAATTGGACTGGGCAGGAAGGGGGGTGAAAGTGCCGGTATTGAAGTGGTTAAAGCACCAAGTGTGATCTCTGTCGCCTCTCTTTCCTCTGCTATTTGTAGGTTGAACAAAAAAAACTGAACCGACTGCCCTTCCACACATTGGAGGTGGATGCAGGAATCCTTTCTGCTGTGTCATTGTATTCTGACAGTGGGACTCCCCTGCTGTCAAAATACACTGATCAGCACTGCAACTGATTGGCTGCATGAGCTGATCGAAGCAACATTTTCCAACAAGCTCGTTCATTAGCAGTCGACAATTAGATTGAGTTGGAATAACCATAGATGGACTGAAATTGGGATGGTCCCTGTTGAACTGTCCAAATTTCGATCTATCTATGGACAGCTTTAGGAAGCTGTACAGAAGAGAGGCTGCAGATACTTTTTACCATTCATACTGACAATTGTGCGGTCGTGAAACTCTGTATACATACAAAATTTATATCATTATTTCACAGAAAAATAGCTTTCTTTTGGTGATATTTGATTGCCACTGGGTTTTTTTATGTTTTGTAATATTTTGAAAAAAACCCCAGTATTTTTAATTTTCTGCTATAAAGCATACCCAATAAAAAAAATTAAAAAAATCTAATTTTGCATAAATTTGGGCCATAATGTGTTCTGCTACATGTCTTTGATAAAAAATCCCAATAAGTGCATATTGATTGGTTTGCCTGACAGTTCTAGTGTCTTCAAACTATGGGATATATACAGTTGTATTCAAAATTATTCAACCCCCACTGAAATTGATTGTTTTGGCCAGTTTGACATTGATTTTGATCATTCAGTCATCCTGCTTACAATTAAATCAAAGAGGCACGTGTATGTCAGACAAATATAACATAACATTTATAATGAAATAACCACAAATGTCTTTTCTGTGCTCACATCATTATCAGTTTTATTCAACCCCCAAGTGACATTCAATCTTAGTACTTAGTACAACATCCTTTTAAAGTTATAACAGCTTTTAAACGTGAAGCATAGCTTGACACAAGTGTCTTGCAGCGATCTACGGGTATCTTCGCCCATTCGTCATGGGCAAAAGCCTCCGGTTCAGTCACATTCTTAGGCTTGTGCACTGCAACTGCTTTCTTTAAGTCCCACCAGAGGTTCTCAATCGGATTTAAGTCTGGTGACTGTGATGGCCACTCCAAAATGTTCCAGCCTTTAATCTGCAACCATGCTCTAGTGGACTTGGAGGTATGCTTGGGATCATTGTCCTGTTGAAAGGTCCAACGTCTCCCAAGCCTCAGGTTTGTGACGGACTGCATCACATTGTCATTCAATATCACCTGGTACTGAAGAGAATTCATGGTACCTTGCACATGCTAAAGCTTCCCTGTACCTGCAGAAGCAAAACAGCCCCAAAGCATGATTGACCCCCCGCCATGCTTCACAGTAGGCAAGGTGTTCTTTTCTTCATAGGGCTTGTTCTACCTCCTCCAAACATAGCGTTGATCCATGGGCCCAAACAGTTCTAATTTTGTTTCATCAGTCCACAGAACACTATCCCAAAACTTCTGTGGTTTGTCCACATGACTTTTGGCATACTGCAGTCGACTCTTCATATTCTTTGGAGACAGCAAGGGGGTGCGCATGGGAGTTCTGGCATGGAGGCCTTCATTACGCAGTGTGCGCCGTATTGTCTGAGCAGAAACTTCAGTACCCACATCTGACAAATCTTTTCTCAGTTCCTCAGCAGTCACACGGGGACTTTTCCCCACTCTACGCTTCAGGTAGCGCACAGCAGTCGAAGTCAGCATCTGCTTTCTGCCATGACCAGGTAGCGTTTCAACAGTGCCCTTTGCCTTGAATTTGCGAATGATGCTTCCTATGGTGTCTCTTGGTATGTTTAACATCTTTGCAATCTTCTTATAGCCATTGCCCTTCCTGTGAAGAGTAATCACCTCTTCTCTTGTCTTCCTGGACCATTGTCTTGACTTCACCATGTTTGTAACCACACCAGTAAATGTCTAGAAGGAGCTGAGTATCACAGTCATTTTAAAGCTGCCTAATTGGTGCTTATTAGGCTTTATTGCTGCTCCCTGACATCCACAAGTGTTTTCAATACCTGATTGAAAACACTTCAATGAACCTCTGTTCTTCAGAGTGGTAGTCTTAAAGGGGTTGAATAATTGTGTCAATGAAGAATTCACAAAAAAAACATATACTACTGTATTACAAAACCAATTGATGTCATTTTAGTTGCATATGGTTCTTTAAGAAGTCCTTGTAGGATTTCATTCTGAATACAATTACAAATGTACAATAAATTCCCTAAAACCCTTTACAGCATTGGGGGGTTGAATAATTTTGAATACAACTGTTTACTGGAATTTTTACTTTATTTATTCTTACACTACCAATGGCGGTGATCAGCGACTTATAATGGGACTGCGATACTGCAGCAGGCAATTTGACACTGGGGGAACTGACTAAATGCCACTAACATCACCAGTGACATAAATACAGTGATCAGTGCTAATAATGCTCACTGTCACTGAACTAATGGCACTGGGTAGGGGTAGGAAGGGGTTAACATCTAGGACGATCAAAAGGTTAACTATGTGTAATGTGTGTGCTGCTTTTACTAAGGATCTTGTTGTTTTTTTCCCTTCTTGGCAGGAAAATCACAGAGCTCTGCTCCGTGAATCACTGAGCCGTTTAGCAGGTGCTGGCAGGCAATCATTGGCCGAGACCCACTGATTGGCTTGTGCTATGACAAATCACAGCCCGGCTAGGCCAGCGGGTGCACTCAGATCACATACTAGGTACATGACCCAGTGCAGCGAGGCCGCTTTGCCGCTGCATATGTACGTTAGGCGGTCAGCAAGCGGTTAAGTCCATATGGATATAAACAATCCATTTCAAAGATCCATTTGGTTTCTTTCTAGTAAATTCCTCTAATTAAAAGTCACCCTCTCCAGTTACTTGAAAGAAATCAAATAGATCTTTGAGATGGGTTGTATATATCCAAAAAACTGTCTAAGACTTGAAAAAGCTGCTTACTTTTTACTTGAGCTTTCATTTTGCTCAGTAAAAGAATTTTCCTGTGCAATGCAAGGAGGTTGGGCAGTTAATGGGGTTGATTTGCTAAAGGCAAATAGAATGTGAAATTTGCAAGTGCAGTTTCACTCATTTTACCCAGAGCTCTGCTGATTTACATCATCCAATAATATACAAGAAAAAATCCTTTTTTTTTAAATTTTCCATGCACCTGATTGGGTGTTCTTTACAAAGGGAAGCTTCACTAGCAGCATTCACTAAGCTCTGGAGTTCAACTGATATGCAAATTGCACAGGCTACAGTAATTGCCTTTAGTAAATCAACCACCAATGTTTACCATAACTGACCCTGTTTGTACTGTGCTGGCAGATCTCCTTATCAGTTGTAAACTAGATTTGGATAAAAGATTAGAAGCTGAGCTTCTTCCTTGTATGTTAATGAGAGATTGCTCAGTTTGTCTCCAGTCTCCATGGGGGCAGAGACACTGGGATTGTTCAGAAATGTTTGGAATCTGCCACGAGACTGTTCAAAAATGTCATAATAGGCAAGAAATATATATAATTTTTTTTTTTGGTATGCCGTGTGAACAGAAACACTTAAACATATAGTTGGTTTTTCTCAAATTTGACAGCAAAAGTGGAAATACGCTTTAAGAAAGAGAATAGTAGCTAGGCAGATATGTGACATAATCAATGTACAAGTCCATGTTTGTAACTACAAAGCAGAACAATTTTACTGTTCCATGTTGCCAACGACTAAACTGTACTGTGAAGTCAGCGGCTTGATGATTTTTTATTTATGGAGAGTTTTGCTGTTTACATTTGTGATATATTTATAATGGCACTTTTGATGTAAACCTGCAATGACTTTGGCAGTAAAATCAAAAGGGGATGAGAGCCAATTAGGCAAGGCAGACATCTGGCCAGAGACTTATGGGATTTTTATAAAAAAGTGGAGGAACAGTAAGGTTTCCCATGCTAGATCAACCAATCAGACGCTTTATTTTTTTTCTAAGCTGCATTGCAGCTTGGAGATCATGTGCAACACAGCCATTTTTCTTTCTTCTAACTTTCATAATATGGTCAGGAGTTTGCTACAATGTTGAGTTATCAATAGGTAAAACTAATATAGCAATGTGGTGTTACCATGTACAAAGCCTTGTATCATTTTCCTATTTTTCTGATAAGAACAAAGTATTGTCATAGATACAGTATATATGTGGAAAAGTTTGGACACACACAAACCACAACCACAACTATTTTTGAAACATGTTTTATTGAGTATTCCAAGTTATTAGACCCAAAAAAGCATGGGCAGTTATGCCACAAGGTAAAGAAAAAAACAAAACACTATCTTGATATGTCCGCCCTGACCTCCTAGTGAAGGTGGAGCAGCTTCCTATCTTAAATCTCCCGCCTCGCCATTCACACCAGCCGAGGTATGGGCGGCGTCTGAGATCACATGAGGTCACCGGTGTGATCCCCCCACCCTCACCTCCTCTTCTTCGTCTCTCTGGGAGTAAGATATTTTTCTTTGCCGGCACCTGTTCTGCCAGCTTTCTCCGGCTCACATCAGTTTGCAGTTGGAGGGAGATGAGAGCACAATCCTCCCTCCAGCAGTTGCTGCAGTCGCACTCTGTGCCCTCTTCTCCAGCTTCCTAAGAGGGCAGCATGATCACTCCTGTCATCCAGGCAGATAGAGAGCAGAGCATTAAGAAGCTCTCCGTGCCCCCTGCTTCACAGGACCACACAGCGCCCAGGGCAGTTTACCCTCCTGCCCTCCTTGTCTCAGTCCTAGGAATATGCCTAATATAACTTTACTGCTAAAGCATTTTTGTTATCTGGTGTGCTTACTCTATATATTTAAATTTATTGTGCTCACAGCACAGCCAGAAAACTTAAAGGATGTTCAATGCCTAGCATGGTCAGTTTGAAATAGAAAAGCAGGGGGCTGGCAAAATCACCAGATATTTCACATAAAAAAAGAAATATACAGAGAACAGGATACTTTTTAACACAAGTACATGGTACAACAGACGTGTGTTTGTGTCACAAATGTGAAATGTTGGGTTAAGGGGTTGGAAAGTCAGAAGGTTTTTTATCTTAATGCATTCTATGCATTAAGATAAAAAAACTTTGTGTGTACAGCAGGTCCCCTCAGCTCCCCTAATACTTACCTGAGCCCCATATTTATCCAATGATGTTGCAGGAGTTTCTCAGCTGCCTGGGACTCTCCTCCTCATTGGCTGAGACAGCAGCTCGGTGCAATTGGCTCCCACTGCTGTCGATCAAAGTCAGTCAATCAGGAGACAAAGATGGTGGAGCCGGGTTGCAGCTCCATGTCTGAATGGACACAGGGAGCTGTGACTCGGCTCGGCTGCTTGCTGTGGGGGAACTCAACAGGAGGGAGGGGCCAGGAACATTGAGGCGGGACCCGAGAAGAGGCGGATCCAGGCCGTTCTGTGGAAAATCAACTGCACAGAGCAGGTAAGTATAACATGTTTGTTGTTTTATTTTTTTAATTTTTTTAAACAAGACTTTACAATCACTTTAACCACTTGCAGACCGCCCGCCGCAGTTATACGTCGCTATTTTGATGGTAAATACCGGGGTTATGGCAGCAGATAGCTGCCATAAACCCAGTATTTTTTTACTCGCCTCTTGCTCATAAAAGTGGTCCCAGCAGCGGATTCCCCGCAGGATCACTTTTATTGGCGGCGGGAGAGGTGCCCTCCCCCCCTCCTCCCGCCACTTCCTGGTCGTTTTTTACCGGAGCCATCGGTAGCGGGGAAAACGATTCGGTCCTTTCCTCTCCTAGGCAGGAAGTTGAGGGAAGGCAAGCTGGCTTTGAAGGACGGGAGCAACGTTATATGTCGTTTCCTCCCAACAGCCTTATATAGAGCCCATTTTTTTTTCATAATAAAAAAAAATGACTTTTTTAAATTTTTTTATTTTGCTTTTTAGTGTAGATGTGAGATCTGAAGTCTTTTTGACCCCAGGTCTCACATTAAAGAGGACCTCTCCTGCTTATTTCTATTACAAGGGATGCTTACATTCCTTGTAATAGTAATAAAAGTGATCAAAAAAATTTTTTTTTAAAGTGACAGTGTAAAAATAAAAGGTTAAATAAGAAAGAAAAAAAAAATGTAAAGTGCCCCCCCCCCTCCAAGATTGCGTGCAAAAGTGAACGCATACGCAAGTTGCGCCCACATATGTAAACTGTGTTTACATATCACACATTTGAGGTATCATCGCAATTGTTAGAGTGAGAGCAGTAATTCTAGCCCTAGACCTCCTCTGCAACTCTAAACCGGTAACCTGTAGAAATTTTTAAAATGTCGCCTGTGGAGATTTTTAAGTTCCAATGTTTATCACCATTCCACGAACGTCCGCAATTTTGAAGCATGACATGTAGGGTATCTATTTACTCGGCATAACATTATTTTTGACATTATAGAAAAAATGGGCTAAGGGCGGCACAGTGGTGTAGTGGTTAGCACTTTCACCTAGCAGCAAGAGGGTCGCTGGTTCGAATCCCAACCATGACACTACCTGCCTGCAGTTTGCATGTTCTCCCTGTGCCTGCGTGGGTTTCCTCCGGGTACTCCGGTTTCCTCCCACACTCCAAAGACATGCTGGTAGGTTAATTGGATCCTGTATAAAAAAAAAAAAAAATTGGCCCTACTGTGTATGTATGTGAGTTTAGGGACCTTAGATTGTAAGCTCCTTGAGGGCAGGGACTGATGTGAATGTGTAATGTTTATGTAAAGCGCTGCGTAAATTGACAGCGCTATATAAGTACCTGAAATAAATAAAAATAAAAACTTTACTGTTTGTTTTTTTTTTTAGTTTCAATAGTTTTTATTATTTTCAAATTGTTTTTTTTTTTTTTTTTTTTTTTAAATGCAGTGAAATGTATTTTTTCCAAAAAAAGTGCATTTGAAAGACCATTGCACAAATACAGTGTGACAACAAATATTGAAATGACTGCCATTTTATTCTCCAGAGTCTTTGCTAAAAAAAAATATATATATAATGTTTGGGGGTTCTTATTCATTTTCTAGCAGAAAAAATACTGATTTTAACATGTAAACCACAAGTGTCAGAAATAGGCCTGGTCCTTAAGTGGTTAAACTGCCTGAACCTGTGCTTTAAAAATCATGTCCGTAAAAAAATAAAATAAAAAAATACAGCGTGATCCTGCCGCCATATACAATAATATCTCTCTTTGCTATTTTTTTTAATGCAGGAAGAATGGAAGAGAGACAAAGGGCAGCACAGGACAGAAATGTTGTTCTCTATGCAGTAACGTATTATGTGTTCCCTCTGAGCCTGCCATAAACAGACATCAAGCTGTGCTTTTCCCTCATGTTTCTCTGATGTCTATTTATGGCAGGCTTAGCGGGGACAGCAAACACGCCTGCACTCCTCTACGCCGTGCGTCCGTCCGTCCGTTTGATTGAGCAGTGGGTAACCATGTGAAGTTTGTGTAAGAAGGGTACACATATCAGATACATTACGTGTACCGTCATTATTCTGCTGTATATCATCGATGCAAATTCTGCAACCATAAATTCAATCACTGCTAAGGCGCTCTTGACTCATTTCCATTCAGCATCAGGAAGACCGTGAAGAAATTTTACTCTAAGTCTTATAATAACACGACATAAGTGCCTTGCTTTATTGTTGGACTCTTATTAGTCGTACGTGTTTTTGCATTAGCGGAATCAAGTTTAAAGCTTTCATCAATGGGAAACGCAAGAGCAGCTTAGAAGTCCTGCTGTCTTGATGACGGTTTCCCAGCAGCGATGGAGTTAGCGGGCTGCAGGTACAGTCTGAGCTGTAGACCAGCAGTGTAAAGAGAGAGGATTAAGCTGGAGTGCTGATCTGTAATTTAGTGACTGCTACCAAAGCTCCTGGAAAATGAGTCTGGAGGTTTGAAGAGGACTGAGTCCGCAGGTGTCTGATCCGTAGATTTACCCTTTGCATAAAACCTATATATTTTCTGCCCTGGCAAGTGTAAATTGCCTCTCTTGCTGTAAAGTCAGAAAGATCAGTTTTTAATCAATACATTGCTTCCTCGGCCTGGTTACAGGTAAGCTCTGATAGACAGGGCTTGGGTTTTTATCTCCGCAAAGCCAGTGAATATCAGAAGTAAGCGCTGGTAAGTGTACAAAGCTAATGTCCAATGACAAATGCTTTCTATCTCAGGGGGAAGATTTATTGGTCGAATGTAAGTAGAACGGTTGAGACTGATTCAGCGCAGGCGATATGTCATGAGGATGCCATTTTCTATCAAGGGAGTCAGTGCAGATTCTTGTTTACAGGAAATTAGAGCACACATACTTATTTGTTGGTAGCAAGAACAACATAACTGCTGAAAAAAACAAAAAAAATAAAAGTTTATTCTGAGCATTTTCAAGGAGGCTTCATGATGCCTATAAAGCTAAAGTGGTAAAATATCAAAACAGTGCTACGCCACTTAAACAAATACAAATGTGCTTAAAAAGTGCATATATAAAAATAGTAATGCGTAAAAAATAGTGATATCATACAAATTGTAGCAGAATTCCCAGCATAGGTGCTGGCTGTGGGTCCCCCAGGCTCACCGGGTGCAACAAAAGTACCTTTGAACATGTTTCTCCAAGTGTGAGCACTGAGACAAGGACCAGTCAAGTATCTTTGGTTTTTTAGGTTTATTTAGGAACTTGGATGGGAAAAGGGATGAGTTGGATACTCCAACAACTGAACTATGCACAATTAGGCAGGGAGTCATGCACAATTAGGCAGGGAGTCTAGAAAATGCTGCTTGATGCTGGTTAGCGCTGGCCGGATGCCTGTTAACGCTGACTTGATGCTGGTTAACACTGGCTGAATGCCGGGTAATGCTGACTTGACACTATGACTTTGCCTTTGCCTATCAAAGTCCTGTTTAGCTCCCTGAGGTACTCCTTCCTGAGGTAGCTGACTGTACACTTTGACTGCACTGCTAAATGCTTCATAGCCCACACTGGCGCCCCCTTTCACTTCCCTATCTTCAGGGCTTTAAGTCTTGGTACCCCCTTTCACTGCCACTACTACTGGTTAGCTGGCTCCTGGATCCCTTTGACCTTCTGGAGTGGTCCCCTTTCCTAGGCAGACCCCTGGGTAGATCTTAAGTACTCACGATACTGTTTTTCCTGAAGACTTCTGCCCAGCAGCTCCACTTGGTCAGCAACACTCTGGATCCCTCTCTGCAGCTCAGCTCAACCTCTGGTCACCTTAGGCAGGGGCGGACTGGGCAGGGGGGCAGGGAGGCAATTGCCCTCCAGGCTGCTCTGATGCCTCGTAAAAAGGCCACTTGCTCCGCACCGCTTCCACCGCTTCCACCGCTGCAGAAATGGCATGACACCCGCCAGCCGCCGCTACATTGTGTTATACTTGCAGAGCCGAGCAGTGCGAGTATGTCACTGCTTCGCTGCAGCTCTGCAAGTATAACACAATGCAACGGCGGCTGGCGGGTGTCATGCCCTTTCTGCAGGGGTGGAAGCAGTGCGGAGCAAGTGGCCTCTTTGACTGGTGAGTCCAGTCACTTCCCTGTAAGGCGGAGTGATCTCCACCTGACAGGTGCTTCCTAGTCCCGGCCGAACGTGATGTCATCCAGAGGCCAGGAGGCGGGAAGAAAGAACAGAGGAAATTGCTTCTGCTAAGATCTGCGAGGAGCCAGTGAAGCCCTGTGCAAGTGAGGGTAATACACCTTACCTAAGGTACTGTTGTGTCAGTGTCTTAGCTGTGTGAACTGGCTGAAGTGATTAACTCATTGGGGGGAGGGGTTAATTTACAATGCTGTTTGTAAAATGCAGCATGGAGGGGGGTTAATGTACTGCCACTGGCCACTGATGCATTAGTGACCAGTGGCAGTTAAGTAACCCCTTTGTGCTGCATCAGTTGAAGTGGCATCATCAGTGTTAATTAACCCCTTTGTGCTGCATTAGTGACAGTGGCACCAGTGTCAGTGTTAATTAACCCCTGTATTGTGCAGCATGAAATGGTTTATATACACTGACACTGGTACCACTAATGCAGCACAAAGGGGTTAATGACTGCCACTAGTCACTAATGCATCAGTGTCCAGTGGTGTATTTTATTTTTGTGCTGCCCTAGGCAAGACTTAAATTGGGCACCCCCCATCTAAATTTGTCCCACCCCAGCCACAGTATACTGTTCTTGTCTCAGGGTCTGATGAGTAAGCCACAGCTGTTCACAGTGAATGGCTGCGTCTTCCTTATCAGACCCTGGGACATGAGGGCAGAGGATGGGGGTCAGTGGGACATAGGACGGGGTCAGCAGGGCAGAGAATGTGGCAGCAATGGTAAGCACTGATCAGGAGCAATGATTAAGCTGGATTGATATGCAGCACTAGTAGGCAGCACTGATGGGCACTGATAGGCGGCACTGATCAAGCTGCACTGATGAGGCTGAGCTTATATGCACTGGTGAGGCTGCATTGATGGGCAATGATCAGGCTGCATTGATGAGCACTGATGAGGCTGCACTGATGGACACTGGTGGTGCTGCGTTTATGGGGACTGATGAGGCTGCATTGGTGGACACTGATGAGGCTGAGCTGATGGACACTGGTGAGGCTGCATTGATGGGCACTGATCAGGTTGCATTGATGGGCACTAATCTGACTGCATTGATGGGCACTGGTGAGGCTGCATTGATGGGCATTGATCAGGTTGCAATGATGGGCGCTGGTGCAGCTGCACTGATGGACACTGGTGAGGCTGCATTGATGGGCACAGACCAGACTGCATTGATGGGCACTGGTGAGGCTGCATTGATGGGCACTGGTGAGGCTGCATTGATGGGCACCGGTGAGGCTGCACTGGTGAGGCTTCATTTATGGGCACTGGTGTGGCTGAATTGATGGGCACTGGTCAGGCTGCATTGATGGGCACTGGACAGGTTGCATTGATGGGCACTGGTCAGGTTGCATTGATGGGCACTGGTCAGGCTGCATTGATGGGCACTGGTCAGGCTGCATTGATGGGCACTGGTCAGGCTGCACTGATGGGCACTAATCAGACTGCACTGATGGGCACTGGTGAGGCTGCATTGATGCATTATTTTTGTTAAACCTCCTTTGTTGCTATTAACATTAAATTATGTTATCACATTGTATCATATTTGTCTTGCTTCATAACATCAATATCCGTTATAAACCAGGTGGGCATAGATGGTGAGCTGATTCGGTGGTTCAATGGGCCACTTGACTGGACTTGCCCCCCAGGCCCAAGGCTGCCAGCCCTCCCCTGACCTTAGGCCAACTGCCTGGACCACCTTCACTCCCTGACAGGAGGAGAGACAGCCGTCACCTCCTCCTGGGTTCCCACCACAAGACGCTCTGTCACATGCTCCTCACAGATTTAAATCTAATCCCAGTGTGAATTGTCATAAACCCTGGTATGCTATTGGCTAGGTTTCCTCCACTCAGGGCTGCTGTTAAAAATCAAGGGGCCCTGTACAGCCTACCTGGCAGGGCCCCCCCTCCGAATATTAAGACAATATTTTCACTAAAAATACACTAAAATCATTATTAGCGGACACAAACCTAACTGAGAACCTGTGTGAATTAGCCCTTTTTAGTTTATTTTTTTTACATTTTTTTTAATTATATATTTGTTTTCAAATGTTAAAAATGTTTACAATTATTTTATTTTAAAAATGTTTAAATGATTTATCACAATTTTTGATTAATATTTTTTTTACAATTTACAGTGAATAGGGAGGCACACAGGGAGGGGGGGGGGACAGAAGCAGTTAGAACAGGAAGGGAGATCAGTGTCGGAGAAGCAATTACGGGAATGATGCCCTGAGTCTGTGTCTCTCCCTGCAGTGGCTGAAAGCTGGTAAGAGGGGGAGAAATTGGTTTTCAGCTGCTACAGAGAGCCGCAGAGGGGTTCCTTCTGTAATTGCCCCTAAGCACTGATTCCCCGTGCTGTTGGGGCCCCCCTGTGTGCCTGGGCCCCCTACAGGAGGACTGGTGGTCCCCCCTTATCAGCGGCCCTGCCTCCACTGACCAACAAGATCCCTCACCAAAGTCCTAATCATGTGCTGATTGGACAGAGGGGGAGCCAATCAGCAGATCTGGCAGAACAGTGGTCTGTCTATGTAAACAAGGCAGGTCGCCGTTCTGACAGGGGAGAAGATGGTGATCCTGTGTTAATGCTAAGCAGGGACAAGGATCTCTGTCTTCCCCAGTCCGTGCAGCTCCCCCACACAGTTAGCAAGCACCCCCTAGGGACATATTTAACCCTTTGATCGCCCCTGATGTTAACCCCTTACCTGCAAGTGTCATTAGTACAGTGACAGTGCATATTCTTTTAGCACTGATCACTGTAATAATGTCATTGGTCCCCAAAAAAGAGTCACTTAGTGTCCAATTTGTCTGCTGCAATATCACAGTCCTGCTATAATTTGCTGATCACCACCATTACTAGTAAAAACAATAAATACATAAAAATCCCATAAAAATATCCCATAGTTTGTAGATGCTATAAATTTTGCGCAAACCAATTAATATACACCTTTTTACAGGAAAAATGTAGCAGAATACATATTGGCCTAATCTAATGAAGAAAATAGATTATGTAAATTTTTTTATTGGATATGTTTTATAGCAGAAAGTAAAAAAATATTGTTTTTTTCTTTTCGTTCTTAGCGCAAAAAATGAAAACTGCAAAAGTGATTAAATACCATCAAAAGAAAGCTCTATTTGTGGGGAAAAAAGGCAGTATATACCCCATAGTTTGTAGACACGAGAACTGTCAGGCAAACAAATCAATATACGCTTTTTAGGATTTTTTTCTCAAAGACATGTAGCAGAACCCAATGTCCCAGGCAGGACTCACCAACTTATCCATAATATCCACTGAAAAATCATTCTGCGAAGATTTGGGTATACATGATGTGGTTAGAAATGTTGCTGTTTCCAAGGCTCGAAGAGTTAGTTTTGTTTGAATAAATAATCAATGTGTACGCTCTTCATCCTTCCCCAGTGTCTCACAACTGGAAGATAATGTACCAAAAATTAGGAAAGTGAAGAGGAGCACTAATTAAAAAAACAACACTCTGTTCAATAAAGCAGACACTTCTTATTTTTATTTATTTTTTACCATTTTCGTATATGGGTCAATCCATAATAGAATATAACCTCATATAACACAAAACTGTGCAGTATAGGCTACTGATGCACACCATATGTTTACATATTTGTAACTTTATTTAATTGATATTTGCACTGTTTTGTGATTGTATTTATTATGGAAATCGGTTATTTGCACTTTAGTGATTGTATTTATTGAAATTGTAAAAAGTTCAAAATCGATCTACCTTGCATATTTTGCACTTCTAGTTATCCCGTCTACAAACTAGAGGAAACATTTATGTCATTTTTATTTATTTATTTATTTTACTAGTAATAGCGGCGATCTGCGATTTTTAGCGGGACTGTGACATTGCGGCGAACAGATCGGACACCCAACTGACATTTTTGACACTTTTGGGGAGACCAGTGACATTACTACAGTAATCAGTACTAAAAATATGCGCTGTTACTGTACTAATGACACTGGCAAGGGGTTAACCCAGGGGCAATCAAAGGGTTAAATGTATGCCTAGGGGGTGTTTTATAACTGTGATCCTAAATAGGAGGAACACAGGAGCCCTGTGATGATTACTGAGAGAACAGCGGTCTACTGTGTTTCCAACAGCAGACCGCTGTTCTCTCTCCATGGGGAGTGATCGCAGGAGGCCCTGTGCCTCAGCGTCCCCGCTGGTGAATGGGCACAAGCGCCTCTGACGCCCCCAGGATCGCTCCCGTGAACCGCAGTACAGGTACACGGGAACCTGCCGACCTGCCTGCCGTATATTGGCAGAGGCTGGTCGGCAAGTGGTTAATATTGTTCAGTTCATATTTATATTCCAAGATTTGTTTTCTGCTACAATATTTGATTTACATGCACTTTACATAATTGTCAATAAATAAAACATTTATTTTGACTTGTCAAAGCTGTTGACTAAGTTATTGTCAAAGCATTCAGATTACAAAAAGTGGTGGGGCTTATTATAGATGGAGAGGTGGAGTCATTGCCATAGAAACATTTGTAAAGGGGAGAAGTTAGTAGAATGACCACGCCCATGTGGGGGCGCCAGTAACATTTCTTCACCCAGGTGACTGTGACCCTAGGATCGACCCTGCAGGGATGCAGGTGTGTGTTCCAGATACTGAAAATGACATACCAGCCAAAAAAGCCCTCCCCGATGCGTTTCGTCAAACCAGGATGTCATCAGGTTTAAGGCTTAATATTTTAATAAACAGTATCACAATATATTGGACTCCTCCTGTCTTGATTTTAATGCCTATCAGTGTGGAGCTGGAGGAGAGGAGCTGTGGGATTCCTGATATCACACATTGAAAAAAAAAAAAAAAGCAATTGTAGACCTGTTTACTAAAATAAGGGATCTGCAAGTCTGATGATGTATTTTTTGCATTGGGGATCAGATGAGAACTGAGGAGAAAGTGCATTGTAGTACTGGCATGTGGGTGTGGAAGGAGCACTTGTCTTTTTCACAAGAGGAGTTTTTTTCATCACTGAAACAGTGGTTAGACATTGACTGTAATGTTGATAAGTTTGGAAGCACAGCTTATAGAGTATAGTAAGCACAATCTTTGACTTTACACTTTTTTGGTGTTTACATTATAGAGCAAGAAGAAGTTTTTTTTTTCTTGTTTTCATTATGGCGTCAGGCATAGAAATATGTTTACATTTATTTTTGCTAATAATTGAAATAAGAGGGTGTGTTATATTGCTGCACTGTTTGATAATATACTATATGTTAATATAGAGGGAGATGTTTTGCGTTCAGCCACTAGAGGGGTCACTTTATATCCACAAGCTAAGGAAACTCGTCTATTTATCATAGTTAGGGGAGAAGGGCAGGACTTTTTGATGATGCCAGAGAGATCAACAATTTACACAAAATAGTATAAAATATACAAATTTATTGACATAGCAAGTTAAAAGAGTTCCCAACAGAGGGACTATACAAATAAGACCAAACCCATGTGATACAGGATGGCATGAACTGTAAATTGCTGACACACGTCAAGTAAAACACAATCCCAAAGCTTATCGTCCAGATCTCCGACGCGTTTCAACTGATTCAATCTTCTTCATGGTATTGGTGGACTTTGCGTGCAAGCTGGGTTTTCTAGAATTATAACAAATAGTCATACAATATGCATGTAAAACAAAAAGAGAGAAAAGGAAAACATGAAAAATCTGAATCGATGTTAGAAAAATAATCATTACATACACAGGAGGATGGAGTAGCTTATTCTGGGGATCCATTCATTGGATGGGGCCAGATGTAATTGGCCTTTGCCTACAGTGCTGAGTCCTGAAAGCAAGGGACATAGAAAAGTGGCAGCCAGGGCTTTATGGATTCCAAGAAAATAATGATGAATAATACATCAAAGTGAAAATCTTTGGGACTATGTTTTTAGTCCCATACATGTTACATACTATAGAAAAATATAATAAATTAAAAAAGGGTTAATATAGCATTCCTGCATGTAAGGACCCCAAGCTAAAAATATACATATGCGAGTCTGTAAGACAATCTAGGTAAGGTAGAGATCTCTGTAGAGGTATATAGATAGGCACCCAATCATAGCTTCTCCCAAAGAGAATAGGTTATCCCTGAAAAAAAATCTATCAGAAGGACACTCAATCATGAAGTATATTTGTCATAAAAGGATTTGAAGCCTATATACAAAACAAGGAATACAGGTACCATCCATTCTTATCAGTGTTGGTGATCAATACATGCAGGTGTAAGCAATGTCCAGAAAGGTGCTGCGTACATGGAGCAAACAAACCTATGTGCTGAGTGTTTATAAGTATGGGAAAGGCCCCATCATGTGACCAGATAGGGCCAATCCCAGCCTCTTCATTTGGCGCCAAAGAAATCTAACCAACTGAGTGAATTGAAAGAAAATATACCTCTTCGTAACTGCCACTAAAGGGAGACAGCTGTCTCCTATCGTCCCTTGCTGTGTCCAAGCGAGTGGCTGGAAGTGCGTCACCGCTAGAAGATGTGCTGCTGTTCAGAAGCATTGAAATGTCAGTGGTGGGATCTTTGAGATTTGCAGCTGCTCACATGGATACTAAGGCCACACCCTGAAAGTGAAGGCTGTATGATTGACATTTGGTCAAATGTATAAACCCACTCTGTGTCCATGATTTGAGGACAACGTTCAAGATGAATGGCCAAGGGTATATGCAAAGAGAAAAGGAAATAAAGTTGAACATGATTTAAACCTTTGTATTCTTGAGTGACACAAAGGCCTTTCTGATATTTGTGAGGAGCAAAAAAAAGTGAAGTGTGGGAGTTCATACAATGAGTTTGTTTAATCTGTACTTTCTTTATGTGTTTACCACAGTCCCCATAAGGCTTTCCGTATGATGACTTCTTGGGCCTCCCCTGATTACCTGCAGACAATCACTTAGGGACAGTTCACACATCCATCCTTTCTCCCAACGGCTCGTTTCTCAATAAACAGTCCAGGGGTTTTGGTTTTATATTTATTGTGGAACTGGGATTGGAGAAGGGAATAGTGGGATACTCCAACTTGAACTATTTACAGTTGATAAAGACTCTCACTTGGCCTCACCAGGTTATTTGTGGAAAGAGACACACTGCTTTAACCATACTGCCACTTGCAAGGAGGAATTCAATCTTCTTGCTCACTCTAGAAGCAGACTTGATGCAACTACAAGTACATTATCTTCAGAACACTCTCTAGCATCCCCTTGACTGACATCCATCCACTGACTCTAATAGCTGAAGGGATGGCTCTCTCAGGACAGGCCCCATGACACAGATCTGTACTCACTATATGCAGAATCAGATCCTTTCCAGTGTCTCCATTCCAGTCAGCTCTGCATGACATCTGGGTTCAGCTCCTCCCTGCCTCTCAGGTCGACCACCTGAGGCCGAATAGCAACTTCTACAGAGGAGAGACAGCCACCCCTTCCCCGCGGGACCCCGCTCTCCAGCTGATAGACCCTGAACAATCGGGCCCTTGGCATTTATACAGTTTCCCAGCATACACTGATGCAGTTTCCTCTGCCAATCACCAGGGCTGTACTAAATGTCTGTGCACTCATTTGTCAGGTTTCCTCCCACTGTTCAATATGCCTTTCTATTGGACCAGTGTGAAACACTTCAGACAAACTGAGCTGCACCCGAGCATCATGAGCAGACCTCACTAGCAGATCCTGCTTTCTGGTAAACAGAGAACAATATAGATTTACATGGCGATCTCTCTGGTAAGCAGAAAAGATCCAAAACTATACTCTCTCTCTAGCACTTACCTAGGAGGTGCTACATGGGTAAGAATCAAACAGAGTAGGCCAAAGTTTGGAAGAAAGTTGCAATCTAATTTACTAATTCTATTAATGTATAGTAATTATGTATTTATGATCACCTATAAGGAGCTAAAAAAAAAACTAGATTAAAGTTGCCAAAGATTTTAGAGGAAAGTCAAATTTTAAAGCTGAACCAATCGATTTAACCATTTCCCAAAACAGTTACTATCAAGGCATGTCATGAACAATACCTATCATAGTTGCTTGTACTCTCAACTGAACTGTCAAGCCATCAAATGGCTGGGGTTGTAACTGATCACATGTGTAACATGATGGCAACTGCTGATTAACCACAGGCTAAGATGGCAGCTTCCTTGGCTGTCAAGGATAGGAGGGTTTATTTCCGCTTTATGGCACGTTTCAAACAACACCATAGGGTACAGGTGCTGTCTTTTCACAAATTTGAATGCTCACTCTATTGAGTATAGGCACCTCCTTCGCAATCATACTTCCTAGAGCAATGGGCACTGTCTGAGGATTCTAGACAACTAGTTAGATGGTTATGAATGACTAGCGGGGCAGAGCTGCTTCTCCTGGGGAGCTTACAACATGTCCCTAGAGGTTTGAATAGTCAGTGCCAGCTACAGTTTTAGACCTCATTCACACTGACATTGACAAACTTTTGATTATATTGTATATGTTTATAGGACATTTCTAAACACAAATAAATGCATATAATGATTTTTAATGGTATACTTCACACTTTGCGATAAGATGTGCAGGGGCAGATTAGATACTCTGAACGTATTTATATGCATGTAAATGCAAGCGAGTGTGTGAAAACACACAAAAAGGGCCCATTCACAATATATCTGCTGACTAGCATTTTTCTGCATCGAATTGATGCCAGTCAGAGCATGGTCACATAAAAAATAATTGTTTTCTATGTGCCTCATTCACACCACAATGTTTGTGTGGTGTGGTGGGGTGCAGAAAAATAAAGACATGTAGTTTAGCATGCTGTTAGTGTAAATGTAGGAGAACATAATCTGAGATGGATAATTTTGACTTTACTTCCCAGATAAATTCTCTTGCATTTAAATAAAACAAACAAAGTAAAAAAAAGAAAATTATTTCAGAATCTATAGATAAAATGTAAAAATATTTTCAATCAATAAAAGGTAAACCGGGTCACAAATTTTAGTTGGGACACTTCTTAGAACTAAATCACCAATAACTGGGACTCCCCAAGGCCTAGACTGAGAATCAGTAGAAGATGTAGATTTAGAGGAAGGCAAAAAACACTGCAATATTAGGGCCAGTTAAAGAGGTTGTAATCCTAAAAGGAAAAAAAAAGTAAGCTTCTGTTCCTTTAAAGCATGATCTATAGAATAGTGCTTGTGCCATGTAATTAGTCCCTTTCTATGCTGTAAAATACCTGGTTGATCCTGCCTGTTCATGTGTCCCCCTGTGTGTGCTGACCACGGTAATTATGGCTGCTTATCCATGATACCATGGTCAGTTTACGTGCCTCTGTCATCCTAGTCTCTCCCTCTCCCCCTGTCAGTTCCGAAGCCTGTGTGTGAGTGTCGATCTCCTGCCCTCCTGTTGCTCTTCCCTGTGTCTTGAAAGTACAATTTATAAATAACTGCCACCCCTCTGTTTTATCAAGATCTAAGGTACTGTGTGTCCATTTTTTTAAAATTCTAATCCTACATACATTCTCTCACAGCACTGATGTGTGGTCACATAACCTTCCTCTGCTGGCTGGCTGACGTCAGAGGGGTATCTCAGCCCCTCCCTCCGCATTCCTTAGATCGGAGAAGGAGAGCGGAGGAGGAAATGTGACAGCACAGAAATGCTGTGGGAAAAGGTATTCAGAATTATAATTTTTTAAAAAGCGCACACACAGTACTTTATAGCTTGATAAAACAGAGGGATGGCAGTTATTTATTATGCTAACTTTACAACAACTTTAAAGTGGTTGTAAAGCCACTGTGTTTTCTTCATATAATGCCCTGTGTTAGATAACATTATGTGCCCCAGTATATGTGCTTTATAACAAAGATGTTGTTTTAAACCTTATGTCAGAGCGCTGCTCGGTGCTCACATGACTGCCCACCACTCTCCTCTCCCGATCTGAGAAGTACAGCGGGAGGGGCTGAGAATCCTCCACTGACGTCAGCGGGGAGGAGGGAAGGAGAGGAGGAGAGCCGCAGCGGTCAGGTGAGCACCGAGCAGCAGTCTGAAATAAGGTAAAAAAGCTGCATTTTTTAAATTAAGCACATACACCAGGGCACATAATGTTATCTAACACTGGGGATTGTATTAAAATAACCAAGTTATTTCAGCTGCATGAGGGGAGGGGCGGGTGGGTGCTAACACTAGATGACAGGCAAGCAGGGTGGGAGGGGGGAGAAAGGACAGAGGAGAGGCAGCGGATGACAGAGGCATGTAAACTGACCACATCAGCCATGATAAACGTGGTCAGTTTACAGAGGGGAGGGCAGCACCAGGCAGGATCAACAGGTATTTTAGATGATACAAAGGGCCAAATTGCATAGCACAGGCACTGTGCTGTTATTCATGCTTTAAAGGAACAGGATACATTTTTTTTTTAAATCTCTAAAGAAGAAAAAAAACTTCCTGGCCCAAAATATATAGAAAAGTGAAGAGGAAGAAAAAAAAAAAACCCGAGTAGTCCATCGAGTCTGCCTGTTTTGTTTTTTTTTTTTTTGTTAACTTTTCTTGCCTGAGTATAGATCTATGTTTGACCCAAGCATGTTTGAAGCCATTTACTATTGATTGCTTGGCTCACTACCTCTGCTGGAAGTTTAATTCAATATCAAACATTCTGGATCATACATACTGTTAAAAACATATATATCAATACACAGGGCTTAAACGAAGCTTGGCCTGATCTGGCATCTATTTTTTTCAGGCCCTAGCTATACTGATGTTATATTGGTACTAAAATTAGTGCATGGAGGGGACTGTAACCTGGCCTTCCTGTTAAGTGGAATGGTAATTTGAAGATGTTGAATTTGGTTATGGAAAGTTTAATGCCTTCACTGTTCCCTAATGAGTAACAATGCATGTTCATCATTATTAGATTTGAAGACAATGCATCATTTCCATCTAGGAAGAGGACCAGGTACTGCTGTTTTTCTGCTGTAAAGGGTATCCCTTCTATACCACTTTACAATTATAATTGCACATTTAGACAGGAAAGGCTTGAGCCCCCATGTCTCATAGGCCTTGGCTGTTTGAGAGGACCCCCTCCACACTAGGTTTGGACCCAATGGAGACTGAGAGGCCTCTCATAAGTATGTAAAAGAGTGTTTGCTGGTATGGCCCAAAGGACGCGATGAATGGGAACCTGAAAAAGTGGTAAACCAAAGGGATGATTACTGGGGTCTCAAACCCACCATCGCTGAAAATTGTGAGAACTGGCTCAACAACCCGCAGCAGGGAGTGATACAAGTGTTTACACAAGACCTGCAGCATAAAATCTGTTTCCCTTAGCATCTTAACTGCAATGTCATAAAATACCTTCCTGATTTTTATATCATGTGTTCACATTTCAAACAACACATTGTAGGTCTTTTAGAAAGTACTCAATCAAGAAATTGTGTCCAGTCACAGCCGGTCACAGAATGTAAACAAGCCATAGTAACTAACTGTTACCGGGTTCTCCTCCTCACACAGGATCCATGTGTGAGGAGAAAATTGCGGTAACAGCTAGTTACCACCTACAGTACACAGTAAAACACACTGATTGCCCCTAGTAATAAAGAGTACCTGTTACCAGCCCATCGGAGTACCTGTCACCAGCCCATCAGAGTACCTGTCACCAGCCCATCAGAGCACCGAGTACCTGTCACCAGCACATCAGAGTACCCGAGTACCTGTCACAACCCCTTAAAATACCCGAGTACCTGTCTCAAGCCCAGAGTACCTATCTGCAGACCATCAGAGTACAAGAGTACCTGTCTCTAGCCAATTGGAGTACCCGAGTACCTATCTCAAGCCCATCAAAGTACTGGTGTACCTGTCCCCAGCCCATCAGAATACCTGAGTACCTGTCTCCAGCCCAAAGTACCCGAGTACCTATCTGAAGCGCATCACATTTTAAACAACACATTGTAGGTATTTTAGGAAGTACTTAATCAAGATTTATCTGACCCTAGAGTAGCAGGATTCCCAAACATTTTGCTGGATGTGGGTCCGCCTGGGTTACCGCTAACAACTACAGCACATTAAAGCATGTTCTCCAAGTGTGAGCACTGAGACAATGACCAGTCCAGTATCTTTGGGTTTTTTATATTTATTGAGAACTTGGATGGGAGAAGGGATGAGTGGGATACTCCTTTGGCTCAACTATGCACAATTTGCTGGGGACAACTGAAAAATGCTTGTTGGCGCTGACTTCATGCTGCCTTGATGCCAGTCAATGCCGGTTAACGCTGATTAACGCTGGGCTGTTGCCTGTTAACTCTGAACTGACTTCTGATCACCTCCTTGTGACTTAAAGTCCTTTTGAAGCTCCCTTTGGCACTCCTTGCTGAGCTAGATAATTTATCACTGCTGCACTGCTGAACACTTGTATGCTTCAGAGCCCACACCGGCACCCTCTCTCACACCCTTATCTTCAGGGCTTAGACACTGGCACCCCCTTTCCTAAGCCTTCTCTACTGGTTAGCTGACTCCCGGATCCCTCTTGACCTTCTGAAGTGGTCCCCTTTCCTAGGCAGACCCCTGGGTAGTTTCAAGTACTAACGATACTGTTTTTCCTGGAAACTTCTGGTCAGCAGCTCCACTCGGTCCACAGCACACTGGATCCCTCTATGAAGCTCAGCTCAACCTTCTGCCCTCTAGGCTGACTGCCCAGGACACCCTCACTTGCGCTGACAGGAGGAGAGACAGCCATCATCCTCCTCCTGGGACTCTGCTCCCTGCCAAAGATGCTCTGTGATGTGCCCCCCTCAGACTTACACCCCATTCCAGCATGCATTGCAGCAGATTCTGCCCTCTTGGATAGAGACAAGCCCTGATATGCTATTGGCCAAGTTTCCTCCACTTTCCAATAAGAGCCCTCATTGGACATAGTGGGAGACTCCCTATGCTTAACAGGCACACCTGGAAGCACATGACAGCCTAGCTGAACAGTCAGGCCCTCCTGATAAGCAGACAGGGCCTCCCTCATGGTTTTCCTAGCACCTACCTAGGAGGGTGCTACACTAGTTTGCAAGTCTTAAATGTGAATTGTCTATGTTCCCCTACAGTCATGTACGTATATGTTACATTCTAAATGGTTCCTGTGGGCTACAGGGAAGTGCTTGTACAAAGTAGATAATTGTGTAATGCAAGGGCTCTTCTTGTTGCTTACAGCAACAAAATTAGATTCCTTTCCAGAGCTTTCTGAGAGAGAAAAATGTAAAATTTATCTGGTAATTATGGGAAAAAAAAACGTTCTTTGGTAAAAAAAACTAATGTGGTTGAGGCCCACAGTTCTTAATAAAAACAACTTTTACAATGAGTCTTAATTAATGAGGACAGTTTGCAAACAAACCAAATGAAAGGTAATGTTGGAGTGTTACAGAGGAGGCTATATGTGAAGAAGCTCACAGCTAATTAGAAGCCTGTGTGTAACATCTACAAATGAAGAGTTATATTTTTTATTTGTGATGATACGACCAAAAATTCCACACATTTTGAAGGTGTAATAGAAAGTGTAGAATTATAAACATAATAATGTGCAACAAATGAAAATTGGGTGGCAGGGCAGATATGCTTAGTTGTGGTTACACTGATTTAAAGTTGATTTAAAGGTAATGTATAGCAGTTTTGATTATTTATTTGTAACTTTTTTTTTTTTTTTATTACTTGTAACAACAAAAATAAACTGTAAAAATGTTTAAAAATGTATTTTGTATTTTTTAGTAAGATAAATATGAACTAGGTTACTGGGGGATTACCGATAGCAGAACCTACGCCAGCTAACTCAAAACAACCAACTAGCCAGGCCAAAACTCAAAATTGTGAATGAAAGTGAATGCAAAGTTTCTCGCTGGAGCTAAAAAGGTAAGATAGGTTTATATTTTTACAATGACATTTGTATTATTATATTTCAATAAGTTTTCCTCAAATTGTCCTTACTTTTATTGGGGCCTTGCTGGGTAATCTCTTTAAAAAAAAAAAAAATACTGAACCCTTGTGATCTTTGATCGCCTCCATGTTGTCCAGATATACACTATATTGTGAAAAGTATTGGGACACCTGCCTTTACACGCACATGAACTTTAATGGCATCCCAGTCTTATTCCGTAGGGTTCAATATTGAGTTGGCCCACCCTTTGCAGCTCTAACAGCTTCAACTCTTCTAGGAAGGCTGTCCACAAGGTTTAGGAGTAGAGATGGACGAACATCGGCCGGGGTGGTTCACGAACGTCAGCCGCAAATTTTCTCAAAAGTCCGCGAGCCGCAAGTTCGCGGTGGGTCCCATTGACTTTACTGGAAGGCAAACTTTAAAAACCTTTAGGTCATATTTGTAGCCACAAAAGACGTACTAGCTGTGCACAAATAGTCCCAGCACATGGACAATGTCATAACAGAAGTATTGCAATTGGAAACGTTGCCCTATAATTTTTTTTTTACAGCAAATACATTTTTTTTTTCATAAATCAGCCAGAACTGACAGCAGCCGGTAAATACATGTCAAATACATATAGGGTCAATTCACACATCTGTAAAATGGGTCCGCATCCATTCAACAATTTGGCAGAACCTTTACATACCCATTGATTTTCAATTTCAGTCTGAAAAATTAGGCATTCACAGGATACAGAAGTAAGTGTTGGCAATTCCAGGCCCCAAAAGTTAGCCCACATGTGTTTACCTGACAGCTAAGAACATTGTATTCTGTGGCTGAAGGTACATTAGGCATTCACAGCCTCACAGGATACAGAAGTAAGTGTCGGCCAGTATTGGCCCCAAAAATTAGCCCACATGGGTTTACCTGACAGCTAAGAACATTGTATTCTGTGGCTGAAGGTACATTAGGCATTCACAGGATACAGAAGTAAGTGTCGGCCAGTATTGGCCCCAAAAATTAGCCCACATTGGTTTACCTGACAGCTAAGAATGCTGTATTCTGTGGCTGAAGGTACATTAGGCATTCACAGGATACAGAAGTAAGTGTCGGCCAGTATTGGCCCCAAAAATTAGAACATAGGGTTTACCTGACAGCTAAGAACATAGTATTCTGTGGCTGAAGGTACATTAGGCATTCACAGGATACAGAAGTAAGTGTCGGCCAGTATTGGCCCCAAAAATTAGCCCACCTGGGTTTACCTGACAGCTAAGAACGTTGTATTCTGTGGCTGAAGGTACATTAGGTATTCACAGGATACAGAAGTAAGTGTCGGCCAGTATTGGCCCCAAAAATTAGAACATAGGGTTTACCTGACAGCTAAGAACATAGTATTCTGTGGCTGAAGGTACATTAGGCATTCACAGGATACAGATGTAAGTGTCGGCCAGTATTGGCCCCAAAAATTAGCCCACCTGGGTTTACCTGACAGCTAAGAACGTTGTATTCTGTGGCTGAAGGTACATTAGGTATTCACAGGACACAGAAGTAAGTGTCGGCCAGTATTGGCCCCAAAAATTAGCCCACATTGGTTTACCTGACAGCTAAGAATGCTGTATTCTGTGGCTGAAGGTACATTAGGCATTCACAGGATACAGAAGTAAGTGTCGGCTAGTACTGACCCCAAAAATTAGCCCACATGGGTTTATCTGACAGCTAAGAATGTAGTATTCTGTGGCTGAAGGTACATTAGGCATTCACAGGATACAGAAGTAAGTGTCGGCCAATATTGGCCCCAAAAATTAGCCCACATGGGTTTACCTAACAGCTAAGAACGTTGTATTCTGTGGCTAAAGGTACATTAGGCATTCACAGGATACAGAAGTAAGTGTCGGCCAGTATTGGCGCCAAAAATTAGCCCACATGGGTTTACCTGACAGCTAAGAATGCTGTATTCTGTGGCTGAAGGTACATTAGGCATTCACAGGATACAGAAGTAGGTGTCGGCCAGTATTGGCCCCAAAAATTAGCCCACATGGGTTTATCTGACAGCTAAGAACGTAGTATTCTCTGGCTTAAGGTACATTAGGCATTCACAGAAAAAATAATTGTCGGCCCTGAAAGGCCCCAAAAAGTTGCCATTCAATGGACATGAAATGCCTTTTATGCCGCTGTATGTAGCGAAGCCAAGGACCAGGAATTGCTGTGGGTGGATGGCGGTCTGGCAGGTATTTGTGGCCTGGCATGAGGAATTTCAATGAAACATGGTCTACTGGTCACATGTGTTGAATTCCTCAGAGATCCATGCCTCATTCATTTTTATAAATGTGAGGTAGTCTACACTGTAGGTCACGATCCCCCCTGCTGCGCTGAACGTCCTTTCGGACAGGACACTGGACGGGGGGCAAGCCAACATTTCCATTGCAAATTGTGCAAGCTCTTGCCAGAGGTCAAGCCTGCCCACCCAGTAGTCCAGGGGTTCATCACTCCTCAGAGCATCCACATTGGCCATTAACCCGGTGTAGTCGGACACCTGTCGGTCTAGGCGTTCCAGGATAATGTCGTCCTCGTTCTCCTCCCCCCCATCCACGGATAACACCAGGGATCCCAGAAAGGTTTAAAGCATGCTCTTCTTGCTTCTCCTCATCCCCCCCCCCCAGCACCATCCTCCTCTGACTCCTCTTCAGACTCCTGCTGTTGATTTGTCTCAGATGGAGTAGCACCCATTGGGAATTCATCCAACATTGCGACTTCCTCATCTTCCTGCTCCTCGACGGCTTGATCAATGACACGACGCAATGAACGCTCCAGAAAGAAGGCGTAAGGTATGATATCACTTATGGCACCCTGGCCGTGACTGACCAGTTTGGTGATCTCATCGAATGGCCACAGAAGTCTGCATGCGTCCCACATGAGCAGCCACTGGCGAGGTGAACAAAAACCCAAGCTCCCCAGAACCTGTCCTGCCGCAGAGTTCGTACAGGTAGTCATTAACTGCACGTTTCTGCTGGAGCAGCCTATCAAGCATTTGCAACGTTGAGTTCCATTGCGTCGGGCAGTCACAAATAAGACACCTGATGGGCAGGTTGTGTCGCCGCTGAATGTCAGCAAGGTGAGCCATGGCTGTGTAAGATCTTCTGAAATGGCCCGAGATTTTCCTGGCCTGCCGCAAGACGTCCTGGACCCCAGGGTATTTGGCAATGAATCGCTGCTTCACCAAGTTCAGGACGTGTGCCATGCATGGCATGTGTGTTATTTTGCCCTGTTTCAGCACGCTCAGCAGATTGGCACCGTTGTCACACACCACTTTACCAACTGTCAAATTCAGCGGTGTCAGCCACTGATCTGCCTGTGAACGCAAAGCTGAAAGGAGTGCAGGACCAGTGTGGCTCTTGGCTTCCAGGCACAACAGATGCAGCATAGCATGGCAACATCTCACCTGGCATGTGGAATAAGTTCTGGGGATCTTGGGCGGTGCAGCGGAAGAGACGGTAATAGCGGAAGAGGAGGAGTCAGCCGAAGAGGAGAGGGAGGATGGAGGAGGAGGAGAAGGAGAGGCAGGCCTGCATGCAATCCTAGGCAGTACAACGAAATCTACACGGGTGCCACGGGTTACATGCTTGACGGCCATCAGAAGGTTCACCCAGTGGGCAGTAAAAGTGATATACCTTCCCTGCCCGGGTTTGTTAGACCATGTGTCTGTGGTCAGATTTATCTTTGAACCAACACTGTGTGCCAGAGATATATTCACTTGCCGCTGAACATGGCCATACAGCTCTGGAATGCCCTTCTGTGAGAAATATTTCTTGCCTGGGACCTTCCATTGTAGAGTTCCAATGGCCACAAATTTACGAAAGGCCTCCGAGTCCACCAGTTGATATGGCAGTAGTTGGTGGGCTATCAGTTCCGACAAGCCAGCAGTCACACGTTGGGCAAGAGGGTTATCCGGCGTCATCATTTTCTTACGCTCCAACATTTGGGCCACAGAAGTCTGCCTTTTTCCAGAACAACGTGACGACAGCATCATGGAAGGTGGAGTGGAGGACAAATGTGAGGAGAGACGAGAAGAAGAAGGAGAAGAGGCTGGACGGTGAGAGCCTGGAGTGTGGCTTTGTGGGTTCTGACAGTGTTGCTCCCACTGGGCTCGGTGATGGGAGTTCAGGTGCCTTCTTAAGCCGGTCATCCCTAGGTGAATGTTGGTCTTACCGCGACTTATGCGTTGACTGCAAAGGCTTCAGATGGCAACACTGTTGTCAGCAACGGACACATTAAAAAAAGCCCACACTGCGGAGCCATGTGTCGGCGTCCTGGGAGCGCCAGATGTGACTGTACATGGTTGATGGCTCACTCCTGATACATTTGCAGTCTGCTTTGTACCTCATGTGCAATGCAAGTTCTGCCTGCCTCTCCTCCCTATCTGCTGGTCCGTCTCTCCCTCTGAACTCCCCTCCTTTTCCTCTCTTGTGGGCACCCATGTGACATCCTTAGACACATCGTCATCATCCACGTCACCTTCCCCACCACTAACAATCGAGATCTCGGAGTAATCAGCAACAGCGGGGACCAACCTCCTTGGGCTTATCTGGGTACTGTTGTCAGACTGCTGAGTGGCAAACTGTTGCTACCTCCTCTTCCTTATCCGATGCCAACAATGGCTGCGCATCGCAAATGTCTTGTGATGGATCGGAAAATAATTCCAGAGACTCAAGCGGGGGGTATGTGGTGGTGGTGTTTGTGGTGGTGCCTTTGGGGTGCACACAGAAGAGAATGAAGAGGGTGCAGATAGAGAGAATGAAGAGGGTGCAGAAGAGGAAGGCTGAGTGAGCCACTCAACCAAGTCTGATGCGTCCTTTCACACTTTGGCTCTGGCCTACTGCTCCTACCCTACCCCTACCACCCCTGCGTAAGTGTCTGCCTCTTCCTCTGTCTGTCATGTTTTTTAATTACCCTGTGACAAAAGTCTCTAGAGAATCTCAGTTTATCTGGAAAAAGGTATATAACACCTCACTTCAATCTGTGGTACTGGGGGGGCCACCGTTTTATCACACCAGTTCTACAAATAATTGGCCAGTAACTGTTGTCACTGTGTGTAGCACAGTTAACACAGCAAAAGAGGCCAAATTTCTGCAGGACTAAAGTACACTCTTAGAAAAGTATAATGTTAAATAACACCCCACTTCAATATGTGGTATTGGGGGGCCCCTGGTTTATCACACCAGTTGTTCAAAAAATTGGCCAGGGAGTTTGGCACTGTGTGTATCAGAATTAACACAGCAAAAGAGGCAATATTGTTGCAGGACACAAATACACTTGTAAAAGTATACTCAGATAACATCCCACTTCAATCTGTGGTATTGGGGGGCCACAGTTTTATCAAACCAGTTCTAAAAATAATTGGCCAGTAACTGTTGTCACTGTGTGTAGCACAGTTAACACAGCAAAAGAGGCCAACTTTTTGCAGGACTAAAATACACTCTTAGAAAAGTATAATGAGTACATAACTTCAATATGTGGTATTGGGGGGCCACTGGTTTATCACACCAGTTGTTCAAAAAATTGGCCAGTGAGTTTGGCACTGTGTATATCAGACTGAACGCAGCAAAAGAGGCAATATTGTTGCAGGACACAAATACACTTATGAAAGTATACTCAGATAACACCCTGCTTCAATCTGTGGTATTGGGGGGCCACAGGTTTATTACACCAGTTCTACAAATACTTGGGCAGTAACTGTTGTCACTGTGTGTATGTAATGTTCTGGTACCTCTGGTACCCTTGTTCCATATTTCCCCTTTGCTAATTGCGTCCCATCTTGTGTAACAAGAGACGCATATACCTTTAAGACCGGATGACATCATTGCCGAGCGCTATGAGAGGCTATTTCAATCGCCGGCTTTCTCTCACTCATCGCTCGTTCAAACCACATGTTCACCGCACCTTCTCCTGTAAAGTCGGAGCTGCTGACATTTCCTTTGCTGAACTGACGCCAGAACCTCGCCGCTGATCCGTATCTCGCTACGGGATCACCTCTCTATCTATGGACATTGTTACTACTAACCTATCTAAGTGATAAGTACCCCACAGGGGATTCCTTACTAACCAATCTCCTACTGTCATCTACTGCAATTACCAGGACTATCTATCTATCTATTCCATACCATCTGCATAGACTGTTAGCTCTTGGGACTACCTTCAACTATCCTTGCACTAGGTTACTCTGTCTAAGTATACTCCATCTGTGTCCACTTACCATCCGCACTATACTAGACATCAGAACCTATCTGATTTACCATCACCTGCAACTCTCCTAATATTACTCCTAGTAATCACCATACAACCTGTCTCTCATCTATACATTCTCATATGTTCTATCCCTCCACTAAAACATCTGATTGAGTATATGTATATTGCATAACAGGCTGTACACCGTGATGAAGTCCTGAGAGTTGGATAGGTTTATTCAACAGTATCTCTACAAGGCTACTGAGTGTGATAATTCTGCAGCTGAAAATCCATCCATTAACAAAAACGCATGAACGTTACAGATTGAACGAGCCTTAAAAAAAAAAAATATGGATTCAGCAGAATTACCCACTCATGTACTACAATTAAAACAGCAAGAAGATGCATTGATCCTTGCGCTTACAGAGGTACAAAACGAAAATCAGACCTTGAGACAGCAGGTTGGCCGTCTCACACAGCTTTCTGCTACTCAGTCCCGTGAGCCTAAAATAAACCCTCCTCTAGTGTTTTCTGGTGATCGGAGCAAATTTCGTGAATTTAAAAACGCATGTCGTTTACTTTTTTTTTTTTTAAAACCTCTAACCTACACCACTGACCAAATTAAAGATTGTACCATCATCTCCTATTTAACGGGTGAACCCCGGGCCTGGGCAGACGCTCTCTTTGAAAAGGATGATCCACTCCTTAATTCTTACCCTCTATTCCTAGCACAACTCGCTAGTTTATATGAAGACCCCAATAAGCAGAGTACCGCTGATACCCAGTTACGGGCCTTGAAACGAGGAAGGAGACCCGTTGAAGATTTCGTGGCAAATTTTAAAAGATGGTCCCCTGATTCAGGGTGGAACGACACATCTTTGAGAACGCAGTTTAGACTCGGCCTATCTGAGGCCGTTAAAGACGAGCTCGCCCGAGTGGATTTACCTGGCACTCTGGAGGGACTGATACAGACCAGTATCAATATTGACAGACGACTACGAGAAAGAAAGGCTGAGAAGATGGGCTCACCATTTTCCAGTCCTTCTCGGATGTTGCCTGCTGACCCTACTCCTATGGAGGTAGGAATGATACGCCCACCTCTGACCCTTTCTGAACGTGCCAGAAGTAAGACCGAACATCTCTGCATGTACTGCGCATCTCCGAATCATTTGATAAGCGGCTGTCCCCTTGTCCGCAGAAAAAAGGGTGAGTGTTCAAATGTCTTGCTAGGCGGACTCACAACTTCCTTTTCTAATCCTTATCTTTTTGTTCATTTAACATTGCAGTGGGACCAAACTAGGATCACCACCCAGGCTATGATCGACACAGGATCTTGTGGAAACTACATTGACATTTGTTTTGTCTCCCTTAATAAAATACCTATTGTTTCAAAACCCAAACCTGTCTCCGTTAGTTTTATTAACGGTACCCCCCTATCCTCTGGTCCTATCACCAGTCAGACACAGGCACTCCTTGTAACTGCTGATGAGTCTCATGTGGAGACCACCACCTTTGATGTGTTAACATCACCACATTTCCCAATCATTTTGGGACTTCCCTGGTTACACATACATCAACCAATCATCGATTGGAAAACAAGAACGCTAGCGTTCTCTTCTCACTATTGTGAAACGACGTGTAATCTCCCCACATATGATAGGATCCTGTCTGTAGTGCCGGATGACATTATACCCAAGTGTTATCAGGACTTATCGGAGGTTTACCTTGAAAAAAACGCTCAAATGCTACCTCCTCATAGGGACTATGATTGTTGTATCGATCTACTCCCTAATAGCAAGTTGCCCTTCGGACATGTTTATCCTCTCTCACAGGATGAACTCTCTCATCTTAAGGAGTATCTGGATGAGAACTTGGCAAAAGGATTCATCCGACCTTCTACTTCCTCCACTGCTGCTGGACTCTTCTTTGTCCGCAATAAGGATTCTAGCCTTAGGCCTATCATTGATTTCAGACAATTAAATGCCATTACAATAAAGGATCGTTATCCTTTACCTCTTATTCCTGAACTTATCGAACAGGTGCGTGGAGCTTCTCTTTTTTCAAAATTGGACCTAAAAGGGGCATACAATTTAATTTGAATCCGTAAAGGGGATGAATGGAAGACGGCATTCAGAACCAGATACGGACTGTTTGAGTACCTTGTAATGCTATTTGGGCTATGTAATGCTCCCGCAGCCTTCCAACGGTTTATAAATGAGATATTCAGAGACTTGCTTGACATTTGTGTTGTAGTATATTTGGATGATATACTCATCTATTCTCATTCCTTAATAAAGAAAATTGCTGCGCTAACTGAAATTCAAAGCTTCAAACATACAAACTTCAGAAGTTGGTAATAAAATCCAAATAGAAAAGCTGCTACACAGAATCTGGAATAAAAAACAGATCTAAAAGCAATATAAGAACAATGTAGCGCTAATCATCAGTAAAAAGTTCTCAGAAAGATTAAAAAGTCCATGTAAAGTCCCAATATGATCAGATGAAAAATGTAGCGAATCCGTGATACCACCACCAGACACCCAGTTCACACTGACCCTTACCACATAACGATGATCCCCATGACAGAGATCCCAAATGCCAAAAATAGACTCAGTAGGACTCAATATGTATCCTGGATAATATGCGTCCTTCTCTGGAAGTCTCAGGTCAGTAGTCACAGGTATGTAGGGAATGAAGCACAAGGCAGTATCATAGCGCAGACCATTTATTAACCAGATCAAAATAATAATAGATTAAAAACACTTACAAGGATCCAATCATAACGAGCATGTAAAGCAGTCCAAATTGTTTCCAAGCATGTTCCGCCACGGCATTCCACCAAAATGATGGCCGCCACGTCTCCTCACTGTGGGCGAGCGTGTCCACTGTGACCGCCCGACGTACGTTTCGTTACACTGAACGTCTTCAAGGGGCCCCTTGAAGACGTTCAGTGTAACGAAACGTACGTCGGGCGGTCACAGTGGACACGCTCGCCCACAGTGAGGAGACGTGGCGGCCATCATTTTGGTGGAATGCCGTGGCGGAACATGCTTGGAAACAATTTGGACTGCTTTACATGCTCGTTATGATTGGATCCTTGTAAGTGTTTTTAATCTATTATTTTGATCTGGTTAATAAATGGTCTGCGCTATGATACTGCCTTGTGCTTCATTCCCTACATACCTGTGACTACTGACCTGAGACTTCCAGAGAAGGACGCATATTATCCAGGATACATATTGAGTCCTACTGAGTCTATTTTTGGCATTTGGGATCTCTGTCATGGGGATCATCGTTATGTGGTAAGGGTCAGTGTGAACTGGGTGTCTGGTGGTGGTATCACGGATTCGCTACATTTTTCATCTGATCATATTGGGACTTTACATGGACTTTTTAATCTTTCTGAGAACTTTTTACTGATGATTAGCGCTACATTGTTCTTATATTCTCATTCCTTACCTGAGCACATAAAACATGTGAGACTTGTGTTGTCAAGACTACTTGCACATAACTTATATGTTAAATCAAAAAAATGTTTGTTTCATAAAGAAGAAGTACTATTCCTAGGATATATTATATCAAAAAATGGAATCAAGATGGACATGAGCAAAATATCCTGCATTCTAGATTGGCCTGTGCCAACCACTCGCAAAGCATTGCAAAGGTTCCTAGGATTCTCTAACTACTATAGGAAATTCATTAAGAACTTCTCTGCGATTGTGAAACCTCTCACACAACTCACAAGCACGAAGAAACCATTTAATTGGTCAAAAGAAGCAGATGGAGCATTCTGTCTGCTGAAATCAAGCTTCACTACTGCCCCCATACTATGCCACCCAGACCCATCCCTTCAATACATCTTGGAGGTAGATGCGTCAAATATGGCAGTAGGAGCAGTTCTCTCACAACGACCAACAAACACCTCACCTCTTCGCCCAGTTGCTTTCTTCTCAAAGTCATTAAGCAGCCCCGAGGTGAACTACCCAGTAGGAGAGAAGGAGTTATTAGCCATAAAACTGGCATTAGAGAATTGGCGACATCTACTTGAGGGCACTCAATTGCCAATCCTGATATATACTGATCACAAAAACCTTCAATACCTTCAGACTAATAGAACTCTTTCCCACCGACAGGTTCGGTGGTCGTTATTCTTTCTGAGGTTTAATTTTTTAGTGACTTATACTCCCGCAGACAAAAATAAAAAAGCGGATGCACTTTCACGACTACCCTCAGTTCCTATAATACCACTTGAACGTATTATCGGTGTCATTCGCTCCCTGAAGGAAGAGATTTTGCACAGCATAGGACTGGACTCACCTCCACCACAACTAACTACTGACGCAGAAGGCTTCCTCTATTACAACGATAAATTATACATACCCCCTAATATGCGAACCAAAATCTTGGAATTGTAGCATGACGTACCTATGGCAGGACATATGGGTATGACTAAAACTTAAAATCTACTTACTAGGCAGTTTTGGTGGCCAGACATGAAGACAACCGTAAAAAAGTTCGTTTCATCTTGTGATATCTGTGCAAGGTCTAAAATCGACAACACAAAACCATCGGGGTTACTTTATAGTTTACCGATACCCCAGGTTCCGTGGGAAGTGGTATCCTTAGACTTTATAGTGGAACTACCACCTTCCAAAGGATTCAACACCATCTTGGTATCAGTGGACCATCTGACCAAGATGGCACATTTTACTCCTATCCGAAGACTACCTTCGTCCAAACAAACAGCGGAATTACTTGTGAAACATGTCTTTAAGTTACATGGTATTCCAAAAACATTGCTGTCTGACCGTGGTTCACAATTCATCTCAAAGTTTTGGCTAGCTCTATGTCAGATACTACGAATAGAGCGTAAACTTACTTCTCCATACCACCCTCAGACCAACGGACAGACAGAGAGAGTTAACCAGTGCATTGAACAGTATCTGCGTTGCTATACTTCGTATCTACAGGACGATTGGGCAGATCTCCTCCCGCTGGCGGAATTCGCCTATAACAACGCGACTCATAGCACTACTAAACAAAGTCCATTTTACCTAAATTACGGGTTTCATCCCACACTCCTTCCACCACGTATCTTGCCATCAAGTAATCCAGTGGCATCTGATTATCTTGCCCAGATAAAGGATTCTCTGGGATTACTCAACAATACCATATCACATGCTCATAGCCAACAAAAGAGGTACTACGACCTCCGTAGGAAACCCTCTCCCCAATATGCCATTGGGGATCTTGTTTGGCTTTCTACAAAAAATCTGAGATTAAAAATCCCTAGTAAAAAACTTGGACCTCTATATCTGGGACCTTTCCCAATAGAGAAGCTTATTGGAAAAGCTGCAGTACAACTCACACTACCAGCAGACCTCAAGATACATCCTGTCTTCCATGTGTCTCTACTGAAGCCCCATGTTCCTAACCAAGGAATAAGGCCTACTATCTCACCTCCACCTCCTGTACAAGTAGAAGGTGGAGAAGAATTTGAGATAAAAGAAATTTTGGATTCCCGTTTCAATAGAAGAAGACTCCAGTATCTTGTACGATGGAAGAACTATGGGCCCCAAGATGACACCTGGCTGGATACCTCCGATATACATGCCCCTAGACTGATTCGCAAATTCCACTCGAAATATCCAGAAAAGCCAGTTCTAGAGGCCTTCCGGAGCCGGCCTTAAGGGGGGGGTACTGTAATGTTCTGGTACCTCTGGTACCCTTGTTCCATATTTCCCCTTTGCTAATTGCATCCCATCTTGTGTAACAAGAGACGCATATACCTTTAAGACCGGATGACCTCATTGCCGAGCGCCGCTATGAACGGCTATTTCAATCGCCGGCTTTCTCTCACTCATCGCTCGTTCAAACCACATGTTCACCGCACCTTCTCCTGTGAAGTCGGAGCTGCTGACATTTCCTTTGCTGAACTGACGCCGGAACCTCGCCGCTGATCCGTATCTCGCTACGGGATCACCTCTCTATCTATGGACATTGTTACTACTAACCTATCTAAGTGATAAGTACCCCACAGGGGATTCCTTACTAACCAATCTCCTACTGTCATCTACTGCAATTACCAGGACTATCTATCTATCTATTCCATACCATCTGCATAGACTGTTAGCTCTTGGGACTACCTTCAACTATCCTTGCACTAGGCTACTCTGTCTAAGTATACTCCATCTGTGTCCACTTACCATCTGCACTATACTAGACATCAGAACCTATCTGCTTTACCATCACCTGCAACTCTCCTAATATTACTCCTAGTAATCACCATACAACCTGTCTCTCATCTATACATTCTCATATGTTCTATCCCTCCACTAAAACATCTGATTGAGTATATGTATATTGCATAACAGGCTGTACACCGTGATGAAGTCCTGAGAGTTGGATAGGTTTATTCAACAGTATCTCTACAAGGCTACTGAGTGTGATAATTCTGCAGCTGAAAATCCATCCATTAACAAAAACGCATGAACGTTACAGTGTAGCAGAGTTAACACAGCAACAGAGGCCAAATGTTTGCAGGACTAAAATACACTCTTAGAAAAGCATACTGTTAAATAACACCCCACTTCAATATGTGGTATTGGGGGTCCACTGGTCTATCACACCAGTTGTTCAAAAAATTGGCCAGGGATTTTGGCACTGTGTGTATTAGACTGAATGCAGCAAAAGAGGCAATATTGTTTGTGACGAGACCAATCTCGCCACTGGGCATTGGAGAAGCCTGGTTGCTCGCCTCCTGCAATGTGACTATGGACCCTCTCATCAACCCATGCTAAACGTAAACCCCATGGCGATTTGACTGTGTTTGTGGCATCTGAGCGCTGTTTGGATATGTTGAGCGCTCAGATCCAGGCTATCTGGGGATGGGTTGAATGTGGGGGTTCTGTTCAGTAGACCGGGAGGGTGGTGTACACTGAGAATATGGTTTGGACTATTTCAAATGGGACAATATATGCATTACCCATATCTCTCAGGAAATAGGGAGATCTACCTTATTCCTGTACACTGTAAGGCACAGGAAGGACCACTCCTAATATGGTCATTCCAGGAAGTTCAACGAGGAGACGGACTGTCTGAGGTGGCTCTCCATTCACCTATTGTCGGGTGTGCTAATGAACTTGCCTGCTGTCTGCTAGGAGATGTATTGACACTCAGAGTAATGTGTATTGAGGGCTCGTTAGGGAACCATTGTTCTGTGTCTGACTATTGTGTACATTGATTGCCCCCTGGGGCTCCTGTCTCCTTGCACATGGCAGTCCTTCTGGTCAAGCTATCTGACCAATCACTGCTGACTCATTTTCAAGCCCTCATTTGCATGGCTGGAGAGGACCTTATGGGGAACTGCAGGTACTGTGCAATTGACCAATGGGAAAGTGGTTGTTGGGGGAAGGATGCTCCAAATTCTGTATAAAAGTGTGCTGTGTTCTTCCAATAAATGTTGTTCCTGTTTTACTCTCAACTCGGAGCTTTGTCTCGTTATTGGGGGGATTTATTGTATGCTGTTCCAGTTTGACTGCTAGGAGTGTAAACCCTTCATATGGTTTTTCCTATTCAGCTGTATGCAGCATTCATAAGGTTCCAGCTACACTGTTTGCCTCATTCCTTGGTTTCCAGTTCGGGAGTTTGGTGTCCTGCAAGTAGCTGTGCCTGTAGCTCTGGAAGGGGAAGATCTCCTAAACGGTTTTAACCCTTTTGTGTCCGGGGTGCCGTTACATTGTTGCAGGACACAAATACACTTGTAAAAGTATACTCAGATAACACCCCACTTCAATATTTGGTATTGGGGGCAACTGGTCTATCACACCAGTTGTTCAAAAAATTGGCCAGGGAGTTTGGCACTGTGTGTATCAGACTGAACGCAGCAAAAGAGGCAATATTGTTGCAGGACACAAATACACTTGAAAAAGTATACTCAGATAACATCCCACTTCCCCACTTCAATATGTGCTATTGGGGGGCCACTGGTCTATCACACCAGTTGTTCAAAAAATTGGGCAGGGAGTTTGGCACTGTGTGTATCAGACTGAACGCAGCAAAAGAAGCAATATTGTTGCAGGACACAAATACACTTGCAAAAGTATACTCACATAACACCCCACTTCAATATTTGGTATTGGGGGGGCCACTGTTCTATCACACCAGTTATAATACATTAAAAGTACTTTTGTCACTGTTTGTAGTATTGCTGCAGCAACGCTCAGTCACCACACCTGTCACAATGCTGCACAGTGCACAATAATACTTCTAATCCACTATAATATGCTTTCTACAAAGTATATTATACCGTGGATAACCCCCCCCCCCCTATATAGTGCACTGCACAGCAATACCAAAAAATTGAAGCCCTTTAAATGACTTTTGTGGACAGTAACAGAGCTATTTGTGTGATTGCTGACGATCTCTAACTGCCCCTAAAGCACCGACTGGATACCTGCCCCTAACCTGAAAAGATACTGTAGTAGACCTATACCGAAATACCAGCCCTGAAAAGGACTTTTGTGGATCTTAACCACTTGCCGACCGCCGCACGACTATCTACGTCGGCGGTCAGCCCCTCACAGGCAAACTAACGTAGGGCTACGTTGCTTGCTTGTGAGGGTCTAGGGAGCGAGCGCGCGCCCCCGGGGGCGCGCTCCCGCTCCCGCGTGGTCACGGACCCCCCCGCGCGTGTGACCAGCGGACCCGATGTCCGCCGGTCACTCGGAGATCGGCGGGGGAGAGGGAGAATGTCAGGCAGCTTGTGTAAACAAACTGCCTGTCATTCTCCTCGCTGTAAAGACACTGATAAAACGGATCTGGTATGTAGATCCGTTGATCAGTGTCCTTACAGCTAGAGCCACAGCCAATCACAGTAGAAACCACACCCCTAGGGACACACACAGCCCCTCCCTTCCAAATAAAGTTAACCCCTTCACTACCAGTGTATTTTTACAGTAACAGTGCATATGTATAGCACTGATTACTGTAGAAATGTCACTGGTAATCCCAAAAGTGTCAAAAATGTCAGTCAAGGGTCCGATCTGTCCGCCGCAATGTCGCAGTACCGCAAAAAAAATCGCAGATCGCCGCCATTACGCGTTAAAAAAAAAAACAACAAAAATGACAAAAATCTTTCCCTTTGTTAGTAAACGCGATAACTTTTGCGCAAACCAATCAAAATACGCTTTTTGCGATTTTTTTTACCAAACATAGGTAGCATAAAACAAATTGGCCGAAAATTTTTAAAAATTTTGATTTTTACATTTTTTTTGGGGGGAAATTCATATAAAAAAATGTGAAAAATATTGCTATTTTTGCAAAATTGACGCTCTTTTTTTGTTTATAGCGCGTGATCAAAAAATCGCACAGGTGATCAAATACCACCAAAAGAAAGCTCTGTTTGTGGGAAAAAAAGGACGTCAAATTCGTTTAGGTACAGCGTCGCACGACCGCGCAATTGTGCGTTAAATTCACGCAGTGCCGAATCGCAAAATACCCCCTGGTCGGAATGGGGGTAAAATCTTCCGGGGCTTAAGTGGTTAACAGAGCTATTTGTGCCTGCCAATCTCTCCCTGATGCATACAGTAGACCTCTCCCTACGTTGACAAAAAGCAGAATGTGAAATGGCCGCCTGCTCTGATCTATTTATAGGGTAGGGGGCATGTCCATGTGCTGAAATGTTTCAATTGGCTGTCCCATTCCACCTGACGGCTGTGTCATGGGTCAAAGTTCTCCCCAATGTAAACTAATATGGCCGCCGCGAACAACGCCATGTGTTCACAAAATTGGCGGGTAGCGGGGGGGCCTGGTTTGACGCACGATGCGGAAGGCAGCACACTGAGGAGTAGCGGGAGGTGAGCAGCTCCACAACAGAGGCGTGAGGCTTGGCGCCATAGACGGCCCCGGACGATGGGCAGGGTGTCCCGCCACACACACTACACTGCACAGAGCAGCAAACAGCAGCGGACATCCTCTGCGATGGCAAACCGCAACATTTCGGACTTATTCAAGTCCCAAACAGCCATGAGGAGCGGCATGAGGGTGGACAAGATGGCGCTGACCGACGGAGAGGAGGAAAACAGTGAGTACTCCCAGCACTCATCGGAGGAAGGGGTAAGCAAAGGGTCCATGGAGGATCCCCCTCTTACACTCACCGTGATGAATAACATTGCAGCAGATATTAAGTCCACTTTGTCAGCGGCCATTACCGATTTAAAAACGGACTTCCTTAAACTTTCTGAGCAATTTTTGGTGGTTGAACAGGCGGGCGCCCATAGAGATAGGTCAATTGGGAGATTAGAACATATAGCTGTTTCCCATGCGGCACATCTGATTGAGATCAATAAGAATCTTGAGGACTTGGACAACAGAGGGAGACGCTGTAATTTAAGAATAAGAAGTATCCCGGAGGATGTTATGCAGGATCAAATATATCATACCTTGCAAAAAATGTTTAATTCATTATTGGAGAGACATGAAGATGCAACAATTGATTTTGTACGAGTACACAGAACACTGCGGGCCAAAGGTGCAGACAGTGGACCTCCTAGAGACATTATATGTTGTTTTCAAAGCTTTCAAGTGAAAGAGGAGATTATGTATAAAGCAAGACAAAAAGGAGAAATTAAATATAAAGAAATACAGGTGCAGATATTTCAGGATCTTTCTCAGATCACTCTGAGGAACAGAAGAGCTTTACGTCCCCTCTTAACAGTTTTGCGGGAAAAAGATTTGAAATATCAATGGAGGTTTCCCTTTGCACTAACAGTGACTTTACAGGGCAAAATGCATACTCTTAGATCTCCCAATGATTTGGGCGAATTCTGTGAAGGCTTACAGATTCCAATAATGGAACTCTCGGAGTGGTACCAGGAATATAAACTACCCGTATTAAACGAGGATGATGGACGTTCACCTTGACAATCACCAGAAAAAAGACCCCAGAACAAGGAAAGCAGGAGCAATAGAACTGGAAAATAGAAACAGAGACGCTTTGCAGTAAAAAGAAGATAGGGGGAAAAAAAAAAAAGAATATATATTTTGAAATAGCTAAGTATAGAAGGAGACGGGAGGGAAGGGACCCTTTCTTTTTTTCTTTGAGATGAAGGGGGTGAGTGGGGGGGGGGGAGGATTCCCGGCCCCCTCTTCCCCCCTTTTTTTTTTTCCCTTTGTATCTCCCCCCCCCGTCCCTTTCTGATTCACCGTCTGCCTCGTAAACAATTTTTTTTTTTTTTTTGAAGGAGCTGTTTCCCGTGTGTTAGAGCTATTATATATAGAATAATTTGTGAGTCAATGCTGATGTGGAGTATGAAAGGGGATTTGTGTTCCCTTTCCCCTTTTTTTTTTTTTTTTTTTGTTTGGGATCCATCAGCACTGGTATTGAGTGCTTTTTCTACCCGTGTTATTCTCCCACTAACCCCCACCAGGGGTTTTGCTCGGTTCTACAGACATTTAGCCACTCTGTGATTTTGGAACCTAGACACTCTTTTCTTAAGGCAGAGTGCTATCTACTATCAAAGCTTTGCTTATCACTGGGTTATACTAGTGGGGTGTTCCCTTTTTTTTTTTTTTTCTCTCCTTTTTCTTTTTCCTTTGTTTGGTTTTTTGGTGAAGGGTAGGAGGAGATAGGGAGGCACCGAGTCGGACGAGAGTAACTGAAATAAGGTATTAACCATGACTTATAAATCGGTAGGCAAACATATCACGGTATTATCCCATAATATACAAGACCTAAATATCCCAGAAAAAAGGCATTTTGTGCTTAGAGAGTTTAAAAAGGTGAAACCACATTTTGTATTTTTGCAGGAGACACATTTTAAACAAACTAACGTGCAAAAATTGACCTCAGCATATTTCTCCACGGCGTTTCACGCAACCAATCCGACAGATAAAACAAAAGGGGTATCTATATTGATTAGTAAGACAGCAGGTTTTCAGGTGGACACATCTTTATTGGACCCCAATGGAAGATATGCATTTGTGAGAGGGACATATGCAGGAATTCCCACGACTCTCGCAAACGTATACTTCCCGAATAGGTCACAATTGGGATTCTGTCAGAATATGGTAAATATGCTTTTGGGATTTGCTAGAGGACGAGTGATAATGGGGGGCGATTTAAATATACCACTCCACCTATTGCAGGATGCCTCAAATAAAAGTTCGTGCATACGGTATAAGACCCTGGCCCGGATAAAAGAATTAATCCATTTATTGAATTTGGTAGACTCATGGAGGACCTTACATCCCGACGACAGAGATTTTACCCATTATTCAGCGATACACAATAGATACAGTGGGTACGGAAAGTATTCAGACCCCCTTAAATTTTTCACTCTTTGTTATATTGCAGCCATTTGCTAAAATCATTTTAGTTCATTCTTCTTCCTCATGAATGTACACATTGCACCCAATACTGACAGAAAAACACAGAATTGTTGACATTGTTGCAGATTTATTAAAAAAGAAAAACTGAAATATCACATGGTCCTAAGTATTCAGACCCTTTGCTGTGACACTCATATATTTAACTCAGGTGCTTTCCATTTCTTCTGATCATCCTTGAGATGGTTCTACACCTTCATTTGAGTCCAGCTGTGTTTGATTATACTGATTGGACTTGATTAGGAAAGCCACACACCTGTCTATATAAGACCTTCCAGATCACAATGCATGTCAGAACAAATGAGAATCATGAGGTCAAAGGAACTGCCTGAAGAGCTCAGAGACAGAATTGTGGCAAGGCACAGATCTGGCCAAGGTTACAAAAAGATTTCTGCTGCACTTAAGGTTCCTAAGAGCACAGTGGCCTCCATAATCATCAAATGGAAGACGTTTGGGACGACCAGAACCCTTCCTAGAGCTGGCCGTCCGGCCAAACTGAGCTATGGGGGGAGAAAAGCCTTGGTGAGTGAGGTAAAGAAGAACCCAAAGATCACTGTGGCTGAGCTCCAGAGATGCAGTCAGGAGATGGGAGAAAGTTGTAGAAAGTTAACCATCACTGCAGCCCTCCACCAGTCGGGGCTTTATGGCAGAGTGGCCCGACGGAAGCCTCTCCTCAGTGTAAGACACATGAAAGCCCGCATGGAGTTTGCTAAAAAACACCTGAAGGACTCCAAGATGGTGAGAAATAAGATTCTCTGGTCTGATGAGACCAAAATAGAACTTTTTGGCCTTAATTCTAAGCGGTATGTGTGGAGAAAACCAGGCACTGCTCATCACCTGTCCAATACAGTCCCAACAGTGAAGCATGGTGGTGGCAGCATCATGCTGTGGGGGGTGTTTTTCAGCTGCAGGGACAGGACGACCGGTTGCAATCGAGGGAAAGATGAATGCGGCCAAGTACAGGGATATCCTGGACAAAAACCTTCTCCAGAGTGCTCTGGATCTCAGACTGGGCCAAAGGTTTACCTTCCAACAAGACAATGACCCCAAGCACACAGCTAAAATAACGAAGGAGTGGCTTCACAACAACTCCGTGACTGTTCTTGAATGGTACAGCCAGAGCCCTGACTTAAACCCAATTGAGCATCTCTGGAGAGACCTAAAAATGGCTGTCCACCAACGTTTACCATCCAACCTGACAGAACTGGAGAGGATCTGCAAGGAGGAATGGCAGAGGATCCCCAAATCTAGGTGTGAAAGACTTGTTGCATCTTTCCCCAAAAGACTCCTGGCTGTATTAGATCAAAAGGGGGCTTCTACTAAATACTGAGCAAAGGGTCTGAATACTTAGGACCATGTGATATTTCAGTTTTTCTTTTTTAATAAATCTGCAACAATGTCAACAATTCTGTGTTTTTCTGTCAGTATGGGGTGCTATGTGTACATTCATGAGGAAGACGAATGAACTTAAATGATTTTAGCAAATGGCTGCAATATAACAAAGAGTGAAAAATTTAAGGGGGTCTGAATACTTTCCGTACCCACTGTATGCACGTATCGATTATCTATTTATCACACAACGGGATATAGAGAACCTTTCACAAGCACGGATTGGGACACAGGTACTTTCGGACCATGCACCGATATCCGTAACTTTAAAAACAAATAAGACTCCCAGAGCTTTCAATTGGAGACTGAATGCTGAGCTAATTGCGGACCCAGATATTAACTCCCAGATAACACAACAAATACAATCTTATTTTAGTTTGAACACATTACAAGAGACCACCTCGATGGTTAGATGGGAGGCACATAAGAGTGTTATAAGGGGAGAACTAATTAAATTAGGTTCACAACGGAAAAAAGAAAGAGAAAAAGTGGTTCAAACGCTCATGCATTCAATCTCCAATTTAGAAAAAATGCATAAAAGGTCTTTATCAGTAAATGTCGCAACTGAGTTGTTACAGAAACGGAAAGAACTCCAACAGATAATCGAGACAAAAGCCAAAAGGCTATTTTTCTTTCGAAAGGGGATCTACTATGAACACGGAGATAAGAGTGGAAGATTTCTTGCGAGGGCCCTTAGAATTGATCAGAACTCTAACACTATAACAGGCGTTAGGAATGCAGCAGGTAAAATAGAATCAGCAGCGGATAAAATTGCAGCACAATTTCACACGTTCTATTCGTCTCTGTATAATGTTGCACCACAACATAGATCCCCGGATTTTACGGGCAACAGAGCTACCAATATTGCAGCTTACTTGGCGAATAGTGGACTTCCAAAACTCACAGAGGAAGTGAGTAATGATTTGGATCAACCTATTACAGAGACGGAACTACGTCTGGCACTGAAAGAAATTAAACCAAATAAAAGCCCGGGACCTGATGGATTTAGCTCCGTATACTATAAACAATATGCAGATATTTTATTACCTCAACTGGTACCGGCTTTGAACTCCCTCACGGACCCGCTGCAGGCCTCACCTGCATTCCTCCATGCACACATATCAGTTATCCCCAAAATTGGGAAATCAACACATGAATGCGCTAACTACAGACCCATTTCTCTGTTGAATACGGATCTGAAGCTATTCTCTAAGGTACTGGCTAACAGAATTAAACCGAATTTGTCTACAATAATAATGGAGGACCAGGTGGGTTTTGTAGTGGGCGGAGAGACTAAGGATAATGTTATCAAGACGCTTAACTTGATACATTATACCCAACAGCGAAATGTCGAGGGCCTTCTTGTATCAACAGGTGCAGAGAAGGCCTTCTCTGCATGGGACTTTTTGTTGGCAACCTGCAAATATGTGAATTTTCCCCCTAAAATGTTGAGTTGGATAGCCTCACTTTATCAATGCCCAATGGCAAGAATTAAAATAAACCATCTTTTTTCGGAACCAATCACTATAAAAAATGGGACCCGACAGGGATGCCCGTTGTCACCATTATTATTTATTTTGACGATAGAACCTTTCTTGAGACATATAAGGGCAGATGAATCAATACAAGGGATGAAAGTTAAGGAGAATACGTATAAAGTAGCGGCATACGCAGACGATTTGTTATTTTATGTAACAAAGCCATTGATCACAATGCCAAATCTGATGAAAGCTTTTGAAAAATATAGCTATATATCAAATTTTCGTATAAATTATTCGAAATCCGAAGTACTCAATTTAAACATACCAGAGAATAAACTGTTACAAATAAGACAAAAAAGCCCTCTCAGATGGGTTACGGGAGCCCTAAAATATTTGGGTGTTTGGATAACTCCGAGTTTGGAAACTTTGTATTCTAAAAACTTTTTGCCATTACTTAACCGCTTCCATACAGAGCAGTTAGACCCCCTTCCTGCCCAGACCAATTTTCAGCTTTCAGCACTCTCACACTTTGAATGACAATTGCTCAGTCATGCTACACTGTAACCAAACAAAATTTTTATCATTTTTTTCACACAAATAGAGCTTTCTTTTGGTGGTATTTGATCACAACTGGGGTTTTTTTTTTTCGTGATATAAGCAAAAAAAGAGCAAAAATTTTGCAAAAAAAACACTTTTTTTTAGTTTCTATTATAAAATTTTGCAAAAAATTAATTTTTCTTCATACATTTGGGCCAAAATTTATACTGCTACATATCTCTGGTAAAATTAACCCAAATTAGTGTATATTATTTAGTCTGTGTGAAAGTTATTGAGTCTAGAAGCTATGGTACCAATTACTGAAAATTGATCACACCAGATGTACTGATGGCCTATCTCCTTTCTTGAGGCCCTGAAATGTCAGGACAGTACAAATACCCCCCAAATGACCCCTTTTTGGAAAGTAGACAGTCCAAGGTATTTAGTAAGAGGCATGGTGAGTTTTTTGAAGTTATAATTTTTTCCCACAATTCTTGGGAAAATGAAGAAAACATTTTTTTTTCTTTTTTTTTCCCAAAACGTTGTCAATTTATAAGCTATTTCTAACACATAGCATGTACACAGCAAAAATGACACCCCAAAATTCATTCTGCTACTCCTTCTGAGTATGGTGATACCACATGTGTGAGACTTTTACACAGCCTGGCCACAAAAAGAGACTCCACGTCCAAGTAGCACCATAAGGCGTTTTAGGAGCATAAATACACATAAAACTTTCTTACTACCTATCACACTTTTCAAGGCCCTAGAGCAACAATACAATGGAAAAGTCCACAAAATTACCCCATTTTGGAAAGCAAACACTCCAACGTATATTCTATGAGGCATTATGGGTCCTTTGAACATGTCATTTTTTTCCACAAGTTTTTGGAAAATGTGGGAAAAAAATAAAAACTTTTTTTTTTACACAAAGTTGTCAATTTATAGGATATTCCTAACACATAGCATGTACATCGCAAAAATGACACCCCAAAATACATTCTGCCACTCCTCCTGAGTATGGCAATACCACATGTGTGAGACTTTTTCACAGCCTAGCCATATAGAGGGGCCTAAACATCCAAGGAGCATCATCATGCATCCTAGCCACTTGCCTAGGCCTATTTTTGACATTTGGTGTTTACAAGCTAAAATCAGTTGTTTTTGCTAGAAAACTACTTAGAACCCCAAAACATTATATATTTTTTTTTAGCAGAGACCCTAGAGAATAAAATGGAGATTATTGCAATATTTTTTATCACACCGTATTTGCGCAGCGGTCTTCCAAACGCAATTTTTTGGGAAAAAAATCACTTTTTTTAATTAAAAAATAAGAAACCAGTAAAGTTAGCCCAATTGTTTTCCATAATGTGAAAGATAATGTTACGCCGAGTAAATAGATACCCAACATGTCATGCTTCAAAATTGCGCACGCTCACAGAATGGTGACAAATTTTGGTACTTAAAAATCCCCATAGGCGACATTTTAAAAATTTCTACAGGTTGCTATCTTAGAGTTACAGAGGAGGTCTATGGCTCAAATTATTGCTCTTGCTCTAACGATCGCGACGATACCTCACATGTGTAGTTTTAACACTGTTTACATATGTGGGCGGGGTTTCCGTATGCGTTCGCTTCTGCGCGCGAGCTCGCGGGGACACGGCGCTTTAATTTTTTTTTTTTTTTTTTTTTACTATTTATTTTATTTATTATTTTTTATTTTTACACTGTTTTTTTTAAAAAAAAAAAAATTGATCATTTTTATTTCTATTGCAAGAAATGTAAACATTACTTGTAATAGAAAAAGGCACGAAAGGACCTCTTTTTTGTGAGATCTGGGGTCAAAAAGTCCTCAGATCTCACAAGTACACTAAAAGATAGAAAAAATAAAAAAAAAAAATTAAAAAAAAATTAAATAAAATGAAAAAAAAAAAAGGGACCTTTAAACTGGTTGCTAGGCAACGACGTTTGCCGTAGCTCCGGTCCTCCAAGACCATAGAGTCGAGTGAGGGCAAGCTTGCCCTCACTCGACATCCTGTCTGTGAGGATCTGGGACCGGATCGTTTTCCCCGCTGCCGGCGGGTCCGGTAAGCGGGGAAAAGGACCAGAATGCAGCAGGAGGGGGGGGGGGGCACCGCTTCCGCCACCCCGGAAGGGTGATCCCGCGGCGAATCTGCCGCTGGGACCACCCTTATCGGAAAGCCAACCGTCCACCGTTTAAAAAAATACCAGGGTTATGGCAGCTATCTGCTGCCATAACACCGGTATTTAGGTTTAAACGGACGACGTATGTTAACCTTTTTGGACTTAGACATGGTGGCTGTATGAAGGGTGACAGGTACTCGGGTACTTTGCTGGGCAGGTGACAGGTACTCTGGTACTGATGAGCAAGTGGCAGGTACTCGAGTACTCCGATAGGCAGGTGACAGGTACTCGGGTACTCTTATGGGCAGGTGACAGGCAGGTGATAGGTACTGATGAGTAGTACTGATACTGATAGGTGATACTGATACTGTACTGATGGGTACGGATGATCAGTACTGATACTAATAGGTGATAGGTACTGATGGGTACTGATGAGTACTGATGAGTAGTGATGGGTAATGATGAGCAGGTGGCAAGTACTCGGGTACTTCAGGTGTCAGGTACTCTGATGAGCAGGTGGAAGGTACTCGGGTACTCTGTTGGGTAGGTGACAGGTACTCGGGTACTCCGATGACGGGTACTCAAAGTACCAGAGTACCTGTCATCAGAGTACCAGAGTACCTGTCATCAGAGTACCCGAGTACCTGTCATCAGAGTACCCGAGTACCCGTCATCAGAGTACCCGAGTACCTGTCATCAGAGTACCCGAGTACTTGTCATCAGAGTACCTGAGTACCTGTCATCAGAGTACCCGAGTACCTGTCACCAGCCCATCAGAGTACCTGTCACCAGAGTACCCGAGTACCTGTCATCAGAGTACCCGAGTACCCATCATCAGAGTACCCGAGTACCTGTCATCAGAGTACCCGAGTACCTGTCATCAGAGTACCCGAGTACCCATCATCAGAGTACCCGAGTACCTGTCACCAGCCCATCAGAGTACCTGTCATCAGCCCATCAGAGTACCCGAGTACCTGTCATCTGAGTACCTGATGGGCTGGTGACAGGTACTCGGGTACTTTGATGGGCTAGTGACAGGTGCTCTTTATTGGGGGGGGGGGGCAATCAGTGTGGTTGGGGTGCACTATGATTGGTAACTAGCTGTTACCACAATCTCCTCCTCACACAGGATCAGTGTGTGAGGAGGAGAACACGGTGACAGCTAGTTACCGTGTTCTCTGATGACATTTGTGACCGGCTGTGATTGGACACAGCCGGTCACGCGGTAAAGAGCCAATTTCATTGGCTCTTTACCTAGATCGGGGATGGGCTCTGTCCGAGGGACGAGCCTCGTCCCCGATCGCCGCGCTGCGCGCCCCCGGGGGCGCGCATTAAGGAAGGAACGAGCGGCTCGCGCTGGAGCCGCTCATGTGATCGGCTGTGATTGACACAGCCGATCACGTGGTAAACAGACAATTTCATTGGCTGTTTACCTTGATCGGGGTTGGGCTCAGTCCGAGGGACGAGCCTCACCCCCGATCGCCGCGCTGCGCGCCCCCGGGGGCGCGCAGTAGCGGGGAGATCCGGGCGCCGTCATATGACGTCGGCCCGGATCGAGAAAGGATTTGTGCCGACGTCATTTTACATGACGCGGTACGGAAGGGGTTAAACAGATCGAATTAGATTTGAAACAGTGGCATACCAGGTTTTTTTCATGGTTTGGGAGAGCAGCCATTATTAAAATGGTAATTCTCCCAAGATTGCTTTATCTGTTCCATACCTTGCCAATTAAGATTCCTAATAGCTATTTTACGAAACTCGGAAGGATCCAAACCCAATTCATTTGGTCACATAGACAGCCTCGAATACGGCACAATTTGATTGCGAGAAGGAAAGAAAGGGGAGGAATGGGAGTACCGGATTTCCGATTATATTATAAGGCTACTCAGCTTACACGAATCATCGATTGGCACTGTCATGAATCAAAGAAGGCGTGGGTAAAGTTGGAAGCGGACATTATAGAGTGCCCGCTACGATATTTACCTTGGATAGCCTGGCAAAAATGTCCGGCCAGAGCGAAGGCTCATCCGTTAATAAGACAAACAATAGCGACGTTTCATGGAGTGATTAAACTTCATGATATTTCAAGTGTACCAGGGCCCCTCACACCATTGACAAACAACCCAGAGTTTGCACCAGGTTACTCAGATGTTTGGCTTAACGCATCAGAAAATAGTGAATTTAAAATTGCAGCGCACTTCTTTAGGAATGGCGTTTTTGTGGGACAGGACCAACTTAAACATACATTAAATGCTCCGACTATACCTTTTTGGTCATATCTACAGTTACACCATTTCCTAAGTGAACCTACAAGGAAGAAGGCCTGTGGGGGACAGATTTCGGCATTTGAGCAGATATGTCTGGATCAAAAGCCTTTTAAAAAAGCGACGTCATATACCTACACGCTGTTACTCTCTAGTGTGAAAATTAAACCAGATAAATTTAAGGAAAATTGGGAGAAAGCGTTACAAGTATCAATCTTAGATAAAAAATGGGCGTCAGCATGTTCTATGACACACAAATGTTCAAGGAACACTAGATCTCAAGAAAATGCGTATAAGCTTCTTACCCAATGGTATATGACACCGGAAAAAATTAACAAGTGCTTCCCAAATACATCTGAAATGTGCTGGAGATGCGGCCAATCAGTAGGAACATTATATCACATCTGGTGGCAGTGTACAAAAATAGCTGAATATTGGACTCAGATCAGGGAGCTGATTGAGAAAATAGTGGGCACAGCAATTCCATTAACTCCTGAATGTTGCCTGTTACATATTACAGAGGCCGCAGAACAAAGGTATAAAAAATCAATAGTCTGCTACCTTTTGAATGCGGCAAAATTAATGATACCGAGATATTGGAAATCTACCTCAGTTCCATCAATTAGAGAATGGGTGGTTACAGTGAGAGATATTTATAACATGGAAGAGACCATGGCCATGGCCTCGGACAAAATAAACAAATTTCAATTAAGATGGAGGCCATGGTATATCTTCCAATGTTCAGAGGGATTTGGGTTTTTTTTTTTTTTTTTTTTGGGTATGATGGTGGCAATGGTGTGTGGTTATTGATATGCACAATTTTGTATTTATGGAGAGGTGTGATTTATGAGAATTTTGAGAAACACAATAATAAAGGGAGAGAGGTCAGAGGTGTGGAGAGGGGGGCTTCTACCCCTCCCTTCTTTTTCTCCCTTTTCCCCCCTTTTTTTTTTTTTTACCCCTTTCTCACGAGATATGCGAATACACGAGAAATATAAATATGGATTTTTAATCCTCTGACACAGATGATGGAATGTGAGTCACATTTAATATTACACTAAGAATATAAGGTGTTAGGGGAGGGATAAGGGGGGATGTGATTCTTTACACACCCCCCCCTTCCCTTCCCCTTTTTTTTTTTTTTCTTCTCTTCTTCGTTCCTCTTTTCCCGTCTTCTTTCTCTTTTTGTCTTTCCCTCCCCCCCCCATCTACCCTCCTCTCGCCACATTTTCTCTGTACCCTCGGATAATGAGGGGTTTTAAGGGAATAAACAAGAATAAAAGGTTGGGGGATACTCACTTTGTAGCTGACCATAGAGTACTGTAGATTATACCATATATAAGGGATTTTGGATAAGTTGTTTGACTTTGCTTTGTGTCCACTTTAAAATAGAGACACCAGACAAAACACAAATTACTCTTACAAAAATGAATTTATATTGTTAAGAACTATACGTTGACGGTTTCGAGATTAAATGTTTTAGATAATGTGTGTCTTTCACAAACACTGTACACGTATGTTTGTAATCTTTAAATTTTTGAATGCTAATAAAACCAAGATTGAAACACAAAATTGGCGGGTAGCGAACAAGCAAAATTCGCTGCGAACCCGCAAGGCCATCTCTATTTAGGAGTGTGTCTATAGGAATGTTTGACCGCTCTTCCAGAAGCGCATTTGTGAGGTCAGGCACTGATGTTGGATGAGAAGGCCTGGCTCGCAGTGTCTGTTCTAATTCATCCCAAAGGTGTTCTCTTGGAGTGAGGTCATGACTCTGTGCAGACTAGTCAAGTTCCTCCACCCCAAACTCGCTCATCCCTGTCTTTATGGACCTTGCTTTGTGCACTGGTCCAAATCTTCTGGTGCAGGGGGGATTATGGTGTGGGGTTGTTTTTCAGGGGTTGGGCTTGGCCACTTGTCAGCGAACAAAGACATTTTGGACAATTTCATGCTCCCAATTGTGTGGGAACAGTTTGGGGGACGGTCCCTTCCTGTTCCAACAGTGAGTTTGGGGTGGAGGAACTTGACTGGCCTGCACAGAGTCCTGACCTCAACCCGTTAGAACATCTTTGGGATAAATTAGAGTGGAGACTGCGAGCCAGGACTTCTCGTTCAACATCAGTGCCTGACCTCACAAATGGGCGAGGGTTTAAACATTTCCTGCTTCTGGAAGAGGGTTTAAACATTCCCTTTGACGCACTACTAAACCTTGTGTACAGCCTTCCCAATAGAGTTGAAGCTGTTATAGCTGCAAACGGTGGGCCAACTCAATACTGAACCCTACGGAATAACACTGGGATGCCATTAAAGTTCATGTGCGTGTAAAGGCAGAAGTTTGACAATATAGTGTATCTCTCCCTCTCTTTCAGCCAGAAGGTGAAGATCTTGGCTGCTCATCATTTATTTGGATTGGTTAAAGACACCTGTTTTTAACATAGCTCAAGCTCTAATTTACACAGAACTAAATAAACCCTACTGTGTTCAGATGGCTATGTAAACAGTTTTAATAGAAAACAGAGGGCCTAAAGGCAAACAGATACTGCTGTGCTCACTTTAGAAAAGCTATAATGTTCTACGAATCCTTTGTCATTGTGCATTTTGTATTAAATAATTTGTAAAGCAAATATTTTATCTAAATAGTACATAAATATATATAAAATGTATGATTTATAAAAACTTAATAATTTAAAAAGATGATTGCACTTTTTCATTTATTTGCCCCCTTCCCATGATCTCACCCAATTCCCCCCCCCCCCCCTCTTCCCATAGATGCATATTCACCTTGATCCGACGGGCCTTTGTTACATTGTTTGTTTATTTCCAGCGCATCAAGTATTTACTTCTTGCCCGCGCCTGTGCTTACCAGCCCCATAGACTTCTATGGGACCATCTTCAAGCAACTCTGGCCTTGGGACACAGCCCTATAGAAGTCTATGGGGCTGTAATTAGCAGGCATGGGCAAACAGAGGATCCACGGCCGTCAAAAGAGTTTGCATCGGTGGATCTCGATTAGTTTGGGGGGAGAGGACAAAAAGGATATGTGAATTTTATTTTAATGTGCCCTTATCCTTTAAAAAAAAATAAAATACAAGTGATTCAAAACTATTACAGTTTGCCTTTAAAGATTATGTAAAGCCTAACATTGAGCATCTCTTATTTGTTCTCATTTGGTCTGGTAAATATATCTTTGAAAGCAATTTGTTATAGCTGGTTGAATGTTTAAATAATGCCTGCTGATCTTGCAAGAAATTTTGTCAGCTGATACATCTTTCAAAATGGATGCTTTTACACCGGACTGGGGTTTCTTAATGTTTTCTTTTTTTTGCTTTTTGGTTTGGTGTGCTCTTCTTTCCCCAGTAATTTTGCTGGAAAGAGCGATATTACGTCCTACAACGTGAAAGACAGGGATTAGGTATGTATATAATCTAACTGTTTTCTTTATAGGTACTCTTTTATAGGGTAATTCCACTTTTGTGGGGAAAACAAATCAGCAAATAAAGAAAAAACTATATAGTGTATACAATTGCGACACAAATCATATTGTAATTAAATGTTATTACAAATCCCTTTTCAATCTGCAGCTGTTGTAATTTTCTGAAAATGTAATGCAATATGGCTACCGGGAGCTGTTCTGTACATAGAATGTCTACTGACCACACCCTAGAAACATAATTTCCTGCTTGTGTGATTGGTTTACCAATTTTCCCAGAAGTCTGCACTAAGATACAAGTCAGATTTCTGGCATCCCCTGCAACAAAAACATCATTTTCGGTGAGATACTCCCAATGGGAACATGTCTAAAGGGATGCAGGCCCAGCAGATTTCCTGCCACCGCTGATAGATAATTATGAAACCACTCCCATTTGACCCACTCAGCAAAGAGGTACAGAGGAACAAACAATGATTTCTTCAGCATAACAAAAGGTAGGAATCTGCAACAAAGTTTGTTAAAGTCCTTGCAATGTACATAGATCATCCAGAGGGGAAGTTTTTTTTTCTTAACAAAAGTGGAGTTACGCTTTAAAGTATATTTAGTGCAATGTACACTTCAATTTAAACGCATATATAAAATTATTTAAAATTTGAGGCAGAATAGACACTTTGCGAAGTTAATAGAGCTTAACCAAAGGCTTTTTGTTGTTGTTTTTGATATATTTAGGGTTAGAACCTCTTTAAAGTTTTTACTGCTGTTTCTGTTGCTACTGGGGAGACTTTTGCTCACATCCTGTGTGATGATCAAGACAAAAAGAAAACAAAATCTCTTCATAGCTGTCTGTATCCAATCTAGGAAGATCGACTCCTTTTTGGTTACCAGGATAGAAAGCCAATCTTATCAACAGAGGGTACAAAAAGCAGTTCAAATCTGACATAAGTTATAAACTTTCCATACTTTAACCAAAACAAACAAAACAGGCTTCAGTTAGGGAAATGAAAACATATGAGAGTGAAGTGTAGACATGCTCATCAGTAGGGTTGGGGATGTTTTTGGGAACCCAAGTAAATAAAGAGACCATTTAAAAAGCTTTGGTAAAAATGTCTGGATTGATGGGTAGGAAGAGGAGGCACTTGCCTCTGGAAAGAGGGGGGGGGGGGACGGAGCAGACTATCTCAGTGTAATGCAGACAGTTCTTCCTCATTGTTTCCTTCTGAACACCTGACAAACATTCCAATCTGCAACAGTAGCTCTTACACCTATATGGGTATGATGGGCCTCATTCACGTGGGAAGCCAAGGGGCAGTAAAAGCAGGTGGATAAGCTGTGGTTTTACTGCCCCCCCAAATGCGGGCCATTCAAGTGGACGGGGCTACGCTGCAACCATGAACCAAATGCTTGGCTCGGCCCGGCCCGGGGTGTCCGCCAGTAGAACGGTATCATCTGCATCCGACAGGGATCCTGGGGATGTAGCTGGTGTGGCGGCCGCAGTGGATGTACCTCGGGGGGTTGCTTTACTAAAGAATTTTTGTGCCGCCTCTCTATAAGTCTCCTTGGGAGAGAAGCTGGGAGAGGGCGCCATCTTGGGCTTGCATGTCTCTCGCGGGCTTCCCGTTTTTCTGGCTCTTGGACATCAGACCAGGGGCGAAGAGGACTCACCCACCGGGGGGTTCCGCAGGAGAGGTTAAAGCAAGTGGATCGGCTACCAGGAGGATAAAAGGCAGGATCACCTGCGGAGCGAGCGGAGAGCACGTCTGTCCACATTCGCTGTTGTAACGCTGCTGCGTTTTTAGTATAGGCTGGATTTGCAGCTGCAAAATCTCCACTCAGTAGTCATGTAGAGATATGTTGAATACCAGATCCAACTCTCCAGGACTCATCACCGTGGGCCTGTCAGCTTCAACATACAGATATATACACACTCAATGAGATGTTCCTGGAGTGATAGTATGTATATGATAGTATGAAGGTGATGTGCTGAAGGGACAGGTGTGAACAGTGACAAGGATGGTAATCACTTGATAGGTTTTGTATAGGAGAGTTCAAGATGGTATTAGGAATGCAGATAGGTTAGTATCGAGTATGCTAACAGGTGGTGAGGACAGCAGATGACAAATACAGGATAGACTAACCCAGTGCAAGGATAGATAGTAGTAGACAGGAGAGCTAGCAATCTATGCAGCAGTGCAGATGATAGATGGTAGTAGGCTGAAGAGCTAGCAATCTATGTAACAGTGCAGATGATAGGATAGTATAGATAGGTAGTAACAGTCCTTAATGTGCATAGGTAGATAGTGCAATAAGGTTATGGAGGGTTCCCCTGCGGGGTACTTATCACTTGTAATGTTAGTAGTTTAGAGAGGTCCAGTAGATAAGGAATGATCCGGTAGCGAGATACAGGGATCAGTAGCGAGGTTCCGGTCTGCTCCAGGCAAAGGGAATGGCTGGAGGTTCCGATCAAGAGACAGGCTTGAAAGCATGTGGGTAACAAGGCAGGTTGAACGAACAATGTGAGTGAGACCGCCGGCGGTTGAAATAGCCGCTCTGCGGCGCTCAGCAGTGACATCATCGTTCTTAAAGGTATATGCGTACCACCTGAAGAGAAAGGTGGGACGCATTACAGAGGAAAGTGGTGATTAAGGGTACCGGAGGTACCAGAATCCTACAGTACCCCCCCCTTAAGGCCGGCTCCGGAAGGCCTATAGGACAGGTTTCTCTGGGTGTTTCGAGTGAAAGTTCCGTATAAGTCTAGGAGCATGAATATCAGAGGTATCTAGCCAGGTGTCGTCTTGGGGTCCATAGTTCTTCCATCTTATGAGATACTGGAGTCTTCCTCTATGGATGCGAGAATCCAAAATTTCCTTGATCTCATACTCTTCTCCGCCTTCAACTTGTATTGGAGGTGGAGGCAAGATGGTAGGCCTTATTCCTTGGTTAGGAACATGGGGCTTCAGTAGCGACACATGGAAGATGGGATGGATCTTGAGATCTGCTGGTAGGGTGAGCTGTACTGCAGCTTTTCCGATAAGTTTTTTAATTGGGAAGGGTCCCAAAAATAAAGGTCCAAGCTTCTTGCTAGGGATTTTTAATCTTAAGTTCTTTGTCGATAGCCAAACAAGGTCCCCAATAGCATACTGAGGAGAAGGTCTTCTACGAAGGTCGTAGTACTTTTTTTGTTGACTGTGAGCGTGTGATATAGTGGTATTGAGTAAGCCCAAAGAGTCTTTTATTTGGGTAAGGTAATCCGAGGCTACTGGGTTACTCGATGGCAGGATGCGTGGTGGAAGAAGAGTGGGATGAAACCCATCGTTCAAGTAGAACGGACTTTGCTTCGTGGTACTGTGGGTTGCGTTGTTGTAAGCAAATTCTGCTAGAGGAAGGAGATCCACCCAATCATCCTGCAAGTATGATGTGTAGCAACGTAGATATTGCTCAATGCACTGGTTGACTCTTTCAGTCTGTCCGTTGGTCTGAGGATGGTAGGGAGAAGTGAGCTTTCGCTCAATACGTAAAATTTGACAAAGTGCTTGCCAAAATTTAGAGATGAATTGTGAACCACGGTCGGACAAAAGAGTTTTTGGAATTCCATGCAACTTAAACACATGTTTCATCAGTAGTTCTGATGTTTGTTTAGATGAAGGTAGTCTACGGATAGCAATGAAATGTGCCATCTTTGTCAAGTGGTCCACTGACACTAGGATGGTATTAAATCCTTTAGAGGGTGGTAGTTCTACTATGAAATCTAAGGATACAACTTCCCATGGAACCTGGGGTATTGGTAGACTACAAAGTAGTCCAGATGGTTTTGTAGTGTCAATTTTGGACCTTGCACAGATGTCACATGAAGAAACAAATTTTTGTACAGACGTCTTCATATCAGGCCACCAAAACTGCCTAGTGAGCAAATTAAAGGTTTTCGTTATACCCATATGTCCTGCCATGGGCACATCATGCGATAACTCCAAAATCTTGGTGCGCATAGTAGGGGGTATGTAGAGTTTGTCATTGTAATAGAGGAAGCCTTCTGCATCAGTACTTAGTTGTGGTGGAGGTGAATCCATTCTTATACTGTGCAAAATCTCTTCCTTCAAGGAACGGACAACACCAATAATGCGTTCATAGGGTATTATGGGAATGGAAGGGATTTCGGCGCAGTTATCTTCGGTTAATCGTGATAGCGCATCCGCTTTTTTTATTTTTGTCTGCAGGCGTGTAGGTCACTAGGAAATTAAATCTTAAAAAGAATAATGACCATCGTACCTGCCGGTGGGAGAGAGTCTTGTTAGTCTGGAGGTATTGAAGGTTTTTATGATCTGTATATATGAGTATTGGTAACTGGGTACCTTCAAGCAGATGTCGCCAATTCTCCAGTGCCAGTTTTATGGCAAGCAACTCTTTTTCACCCACTGGGTAATTCACCTCTGGGCTGCTTAGTGATTTTGAAAAGAAAGCAACTGGGTGAAGTGATGAAGTGTTTGTTGGTCGTTGGGAGAGAACTGCTCCTACTGCCATATTTGACGCATCTACCTCTAGAATATATTGGAGGGATGGGTCTGGATGGCGTAGTATGGGAGCAGAAGTAAAGCTTGATTTTAACAAGCAGAAAGCTTGATTTGCTTCTTCTGACCATTTGAATGGTTTTTTTATACTTGTCAGTTGTGTGAGAGGTCTAACAATAGCGGAAAAGTTCTTGATGAACTTCCTATAGAAGTTCGAGAATCCAAGGAATCGCTGTAGGGCCTTACGAGTTGTTGGTATAGGCCAGTCTTGAATACAGGATATCTTACTCCTATCCATCTTAATTCCAGTTTTGGATATGAAGTATCCTAGAAATAATATTTCTTCTTTATGAAATAGACATTTTTTTAATTTCACATATAGTCTGTGTGAGAGCAGTCTGGACAACACAAGTCTTACATGTTTTATGTGTTCAGGCATAGATCGAGAATAAATAAGTATATCGTCTAGGTATACTACAACACAGACATCAAGTAAGTCTCTAAAGATGTCGTTTATGAATCTTTGGAAAGCTGCGGGAGCATTACATAGCCCGAATGGCATCACAAGGTATTCGAATAGTCCGTATCTGGTTCTGAATGCTCTTTTCCACTCATCCCCGTCACGGATTCGGATTAGGTTGTATGCCCCTTTCAGGTCTAATTTGGTGAAATAAGTAGCCCCACACACCTTTTCAATAAGTTCAGGGATGAGCGGCAAAGGATAGCGATCCTTTATCGTAATCGTGTTTAATTGCCTATAATCGATAATAGGCCTGAGACTGGAATCCTTATTGCGGAAAAAGAAAAGTCCTGCAGCAGTGGAAGAAGTAGAGGGTCTAATGAACCCTTTTGTCAAATTCTCATCCAAGTATTCCTTGAGATGAGAAAGTTCATCCTGTGAAAGGGGATAAACATGACCGAAAGGCAATTTGCTGTTAGGGAGTAGATCGATAGTGCAATCGTAATCCCTATGGGGAGGCAACACTTGAGCATTTTTCTCAAGGAACACTTCGGACAGATCCTGATAGCATAGTGGTGCAATTTCATCAGACACCACAGACAGAATCTTCCCATAAGATGGGAGGTTACACGTATTCTCACAATAGTGAGAAGGGAAAACCAAAGTCCGTTTTTTCCAATCTATGATTGGTTGGTGTGTGTGTAACCAGGGAAGTCCCAAAATAATAGGAAAATGGGGTGAGGATAGTATGTCAAAGGTGATTGTCTCCACATGTGATTCGTTGGTAGTGGCAAGGAGTGCCTGAGTCTGGTTGGTGATTGGACCAGAAGACAGTGTAATACCATTAATGAAACTAACAGAAACAGGCTTAGATTTTGAAATAATAGGTATTTTATTTAAGGTAACAAAGCGTGTATCAATATAGTTTCCACAAGATCCAGTGTCGACCATAGCCTTGGTGGTGATCCTAGTTTGGTCCCACTGTAATATTAAATGAACAAAAAGATAGGGGTTAGAGAAGGAAGTCGTTAATCCTCCCAGCAAGACATGTGAACACTCACCCTCTTTTTTGCGGACAAGGGGACAGGTGTTTATCAAATGATCCGAGGATGCGCAGTACATGCAGAGATTTCTGGATGTTCTTCTAGCTCGTTCAGTAGTCGTTAAAGGTGGGCGTATGGTTCCTACATACATGGGAGTAGGGTCAACGGCCGAAATCTGAGAAGGACTAGACAATGGCATTCCCATCTTTTCAGCCCTTCTTTCTCGCAGTCGTCTGTCGATGTTGATACTAAGTTGTATCAAGGCCTCCAAGGTGCCAGGTAAATCCGCTCGGGCGAGCTCGTCTTTAACAGCTTCCGATAACCCGAGTCTGAATTGAGTTTGCAAAGATGTGTCATTCCACCCTGAATCAAGGGTCCATCTTTTGAACTCAGATACAAAGTCTTCTACAGGTCTCCTTCCTTGTTTTAAGGCCCTCAACTGAATATCAGCAGTACTCTGCCTATTGGGGTCATCGTATAAACTAGCGAGTTCCGCTAGGAATAAGGAATAGGTGTTGAGAATCTGATCATTACTCTCATAGAGAGAGTCTGCCCAGGCCCGTGGATCACCCGTCAGGTATGAAATAACGGTACAGACTTTTATTTGATCAGTGGGGTATGTACGAGGTTTTAACAAAAAAAGCAATTGACATGCGTTTTTGAATTCACAAAATTTTTTCCGATCACCTGTAAACACTAGAGGAGGGTTTATTTTAGGTTCAGGAGGCTGAATAGCAGTAAGCCGTGAGAGCTGGGTTACCTGCTGTGCCAGAGTCTGATTCTTTTCTTGTATGTCAGTCAGAGCAAGTATTAAAGCTTTTACTTGTTGTGTTAATTGTGTCACTTGAGTGGGTAATTCTGCTGAATCCATTTTTAAGGTTCGTTCAATCTGTAACGCTCCTGCGTTTTTAGTATAGGCTGGATTTGCAGCTGCAAAATCTCCACTCAGTAGTCATGTAGAGATGTGTTGAATACCAGATCCAACTCTCCAGGACTCATCACCGTGGGCCTGTCAGCTTCAACATACAGATATATACACACTCAATGAGATGTTCCTGGAGTGATAGTATGTATATGATAGTATGAAGGTGATGTGCTGAAGGGACAGGTGTGAACAGTGACAAGGATGGTAATCACTTGATAGGTTTTGTATAGGAGAGTTCAAGATGGTATTAGGAATGCAGATAGGTTAGTATCGAGTATGCTAACAGGTGGTGAGGACAGCAGATGACAAATACAGGATAGACTAACCCAGTGCAAGGATAGATAGTAGTAGACAGGAGAGCTAGCAATCTATGCAGCAGTGCAGATGATAGATGGTAGTAGGCTAAAGAGCTAGCAATCTATGTAACAGTGCAGATGATAGGATAGTATAGATAGGTAGTAACAGTCCTTAATGTGCATAGGTAGATAGTGCAATAAGGTTATGGAGGGTTCCCCTGCGGGGTACTTATCACTTGTAATGTTAGTAGTTTAGAGAGGTCCAGTAGATAAGGAATGATCCGGTAGCGAGATACAGGGATCAGTAGCGAGGTTCCGGTCTGCTCCAGGCAAAGGGAATGGCTGGAGGTTCCGATCGAGAGACAGGCTTGAAAGCATGTGGGTAACAAGGCAGGTTGAACGAACAATGTGAGTGAGACCGCCGGCAGTTGAAATAGCCGCTCTGCGGCGCTCAGCAGTGACATCATCGTTCTTAAAGGTATATGCGTACCACCTGAAGAGAAAGGTGGGACGCATTACAGAGGAAAGTGGTGATTAAGGGTACCGGAGGTACCAGAATCTTACAGCTGTTCAGCCACGCTCTCAAGGCTCTGTTGTTGGACCCCTTCTCTTCTCTATCTACACCGCCTCCCTTGGTCACTTGATAACCGCCCATGGCTTCCAATACCATCTATACGTCGATGACACTCAAATCTATCTGTATACTCCTCACCTCACTCCTTCATTCTCCTCTATCATTACTATTACTAGCTTACTTACTGACATATCATCATGGATGTCGCACCACTTCCTAAAACAATATTTCTCTAAAAATTAGTTGGTAATATTCCCCCTCGCCCATGCCCCCCTCCTTGACTTTTTCATCAAAATCAGTAATGTAACTATCAATCCCTCCCTTCATGCCAGGGTACCAGGTGTAATCCTAGATTCAGACCTGTCCTTTCAGCCCCAAATCTTATCGTTGTCAAAAGCTTGTAGACTTCACCTCCATAATATCTCTAAAATTCGCCCCTTTTCAACAACTGAAACCACAAAGCTACTCATTCATTCCTTTGTTATCTCTCGCCTCAACCATTGCAACTCCCTTCTCATAGGCCTACCTCTCCATAGACTATCCCCTCTTCAGTCTATCATGAATGCTGCTACCAGGCTTATCCACCTTACCAACCGCTCAGTGTCTGCCACCCCTCTCCACCAATTCCTACACTGGCTCCCGATTGCCCACCAAATTAAATTCAAAATACTAACCACAACATACAAAGCCATTCACAACTGTGCCCCAAGCTATATCTCCAATCTTGTCTACAAATAACACCCAAACCGTCCTCTCCGCTCCTCTCAAGACCTCCTACTCTCAAGTTACTTTGTCTCCTCCTCCCATGGTGATCTCCAGGATTTCTCCAGAGCCTCTCCCATCCTCTGGAACGCTCAACCTCAACCCGTCCAGCTATCTCCTTCTCTAGCTGCCTTCAGGTGATCCCTGAAAACTCATCTCTTCAGGGAAGCCTATCACTCCTCCAACTTATTTTTTACCTCTTCTATCAGCTCATTCCCCACAGTTACAACCTCTTGGAACACCTGCCCCACCCTATTAGATCGTAAGCTGTTCTGAGCATGGCCCTCCTAATCCTCTTGTATTTTATTATATTGTAACTGTATTGTCTCCCTTTTATATTGTAAAGCACTGCGTAAACTGCTGGCGCTATATAAATCCTGTATTATAATAATAATAATAATAATAATTAAGCATGCACTTGAAAGAGAGTAAAGTGCTTCAAATGACTGTCGAACTCCATCTCATCCACTGGTGGAGTTGACTAACAAAATGATAACAAACCACAAGAAATAAAAACTAAGTGTGAAGGGAACCTTCTTTTCCTGAAAGCCGCACTGAGAATAAACCACTTAACTCTTGACAATAAAACTCAAATCAAATTACATCTAAACATCTCGAAGGGAAATTGGTTTACGGAAGAAAAAAACACATACAAACAAACCTCGAATTATCCTGTGTTCCTAAATAAAATCTGATAGATGAGGCGTCACTGCGCTCTGTATGGTATTCTAATCTGCATGAAATGACCTAAATATCTGCCTTAACCCCTGCAGAGCTTCAAGGGTGAGCAACATGCTCAATTTCCATATGGCTATATTTCGGGAGAGCAGTAAGGGTGGATTAACCACACTGCTGCAGGAGAGACGAGTACAAGCTGTTTTCTTATTACGGCCTTTTTCTGCGCATTTCTGAGATGTCCAGAGGAGAGGAGATAGACTGGTATTTGGGTCATCTGAACAGCAATCTATATAGTGCATGCAAAAGTAATGTAAAATTTACTCTCATCTCCTCAAGATAGTAAAGTTAATTTACCAAAGCAACTAAACGGTAACATCCCATAGTTAACATGCTATAGCATAGTTTTCAACTTTTTTGCCAACTGTCCCCAAATTCGATAGTTTAAGGTAATGCAGTTGCTGGCTAGTTCAAGCAAATGCAGTGATACAATACCAAAATATTGATCTTTAAAGCCCAGGCAGATAAAAAAAAAATACCCCTTGCGGTGGACCTGTGCCTGCAGTATAAGGCTTAATTGCTCATTTTATCGAGGAGAGAAAGTAAAGATCTTTAATTGTAGGTTGCGCTCACCCCGTAATTTGGCAGTTGACTGCCCCTTGGTATCCTCATGTCTGCCCCTTGGGCAATGCACATATGATCTGACCCTATTGCTATATGTTACTTCCCAGGACCAGTATTAGTGATATTAGTGTTTTTAGAGCATTATGTACACAGTATTGTTTGGTATATTTAGAAACTTTTGGATACCATTCAAATATGAAATAATTTAATTTTGATTTATATATATATATAACTTGAATATGACTTTATATGATTTAATAGTGGTTAAATGTAACTAATAAACAAATAGACTTTTAACAGTAAGTCAACAGGGCCATTGAGTCTAATAACTCACATCTGAGAATTTATGCTGTGGGGACATAAAAGAGTGGAGAAACTGATAAAAATGCCAGTCTCTTTAAAGAAGAGGAACGTTGGTAAATGCTGTTAACATGAGAAGAACTATATAAATTAATCTGTTAATGTAAAATTTATCTCTGTGCTACTGTTGAGAAGAGTGCAATGAGGAAAGCAAGCTTGCAGCATTGGAAGCTGCACCCTGTCACTATGATGTACAATGTGTCCCATAATCCACAGTAATTAGTCTTTTACTGATCTAGCTACAAAAATCTAAAAGTCTGATTGGTTGTCAAAGAATACCCAAATGTTAACAGGAGACAACATTGTTGTTTTAAATTTAAAATTTAAAATTTTAAAATGAATATGAATAAAAGCTAAATGCTATAAATACCCCAGACACTGTTATGTGGTTTGTCACAAAGTGAGGGAAATCCCTTCTTAGACAGTTGCCATCAGAACAAGACAGTTGCCAACAGAACAAGACAGTTGCCATCAGAACAAGACAGTTGCCATCAGAACAAAAATTTCCATTGAAGGATGTCCTTCCTTGTTCCAGAGACAACTTAAAAGTTTAGATTTCCTATCACTTTCTGTCACACAGACAGTGGTCACTTGGACCAATGGAGAAAGGGAATTACCCCAGTGGGCCCGGTCCCATTTATATCAGTTTTTTTTTTACTTTTTTGCATTTGTGGTTAGAGCCATGAGCAGCCATGAAAGCAGTAATTATTTACCCTCAAATGATTATTTCCCTAAAATTGCAGTTGGACTTTTAGGCCTCATGCACACTGGACGTTTTTTAACTGTCCTAGAAACCAGCGTGTTTTTGCTGAAAAAATGCCTGACGCTTGTAAAAGTGTTTTAGGCGCATGTACAGGCATCAAGCATTTGGGCATTAATTAATTTCATTGGCCACAATAAAAAATGTATTCTGGCCATTGAACTTAATTAATGCTTACGCGCTAAAAGCATTTACAAATGTTTTTTCTACCCAAACTCTGCTAAATCCTGGACGAACTAGCAGTGTTTTTTTTCCCTGCCTCTAAACTCTCCTGCCACTAAACATTGCTAAAAGCCGGTGTGTGCATGGACACATAGGCTAACATGCAGGAACAGTTTGAACCCCGCCTGAAGCCCCTATTAGCAGCTGGAAAAACTCGAGTGTGCATGAGGCCTAAGGATATGGTTTACAGGTATAGAAAAAAGTTTTGTTTTCACTAGTTTTCATAAAAAAAATTTCTTGTTCTGGATACAATGGGGGAACAGTTGTAACAGCATATTTTTTTTCTGTCTGGGTACATGTATTGGAGGTTTTGCCTCATATCCTCTACTGATGATCACTTTCACTGGGACAGAAAATAACTCTTCAACCACAGGAAGAGAAAACCTTTTTTTGCGTAGAAGATATTGGTGAAAGTAAGAAATGTTACTAAGGGATCACCAAAATGAAAACTAAGAACAACACTTATATTAAGGGTATGGGAGAGCCCCGGTGACATCCTAAAGAAAAAAAAAAAGAAGAAACAAAATTATAACTTTAACTTATTCTAAATTTAGAAAACTTTTAAACTCAGAACTCTAACTTTGCAAATTAGAATTACAAATTTTATTCTCAGAATTTTGACATTTAATCTCAGAATTCTGATTTTAATCACAGAATTCGGACTTTAATCACAGAATTTGGAGTTTTCATGGAACCAGAATTTGTTGTGATTGAAATAAATATGGGGTGGTTTTGAATTTCCCCTATATTTTATAAATATGTATTCACTATAGTTAGCTAGACTATCAAAGCTTCTGATAAGGTAAATGGTGAGGATATAATAACAATGTTAGCTATAAAAATAAACACACTGCTTAAACAGGCAAGGTTTTAATTTATTATACAGAAAGTAGAAATGCTAACACAAAACACTAAAAGAATACTGCAGAGCATAAAAAATACAACGTTACGTACTGTCGTCCTTAGTGTTCTGCAGGTTAGCTGGGCTCCAGGAGAAAAGAGAAAAAACTCTAGCTGACCATTATTTTTTAAAGCTTACTCAGTCCCCACCCACCCACACAAACACCCTCTGCCCGCCTGTCCAATTCTCTGTCCAATGAAAATCCATAAGAGGCCGTCCTTCCTAAGCACCAGGAATTCAATTCTTCCTCTGACCACTAGGGGCACTATTAGTCCATGAACCACTGCTTTGACCCAGGTCAACATTCCAAAGGCAGCTGGCCTTTTCAAGCTCATGGCGAATAGGCACTTTAATCTTCATTACACCAGGTGGTTTGAAGCAAAGCTCTCCTATTCTATACTCCAGGGGTATGCATGACTCCTTTTTCCAGATGAAATCTCTGATAAGCACTCTTGAGTTGCACACACCCTGCTGGGTCATCTTGCACTGCTGGCATTCCAGGCTAAATGTAATCACTTTTCGACCACCTAGAAACATCTGATTTAAAAAAAAAACATGTTGTCTTCCAACAGTGATAAAAATAAAAAAGTAATCTCAAAATTCTAACTTTTAAAGAATTGTATCTTTTAATCACAACAGTCTGACTTTACATTAAAAATTATGACAAACATCAGCATTCTGACTTTGAAAGTGAAAATTTTGTTTCTTAAATTCCTTTTTAGAATGTCTCCAGGGCTTCTTCGTACTGTCCAGATCATTCAGAACTGTAAATAGAAGCTTTAAAATGTGCTCATCTTTCACTAAAGCAAAAAAGGGCATACAAAAGTATAAATAATGTACCCTAAATTCCATAACTGAACAGAAATTGAAAAAGTTAAATTATTTTTTTATGGCTGTGCATGAAGAAATTGCATTAATGGGAAAATAAATGTCTGCCCATTACTTGAAGAGCAAATTACAATTTGTACAATTCTCTTTGATTGCAGGAAGTAGACACCGTTCAAGTGACAGGCAAAGCTCTTTATGCCTTATTGTTGTAAAGATTACACTTGTGTTTTGTGCACTAAATGGAGTACTTCCATTTTTTATGTTCAGTAGAAAGAGAAGAGGGAGAGAGAGATATGGTGAGTTTGAACATAAGATGTAATGATAATAGCACTTATTAGCATTAGACAACATCACATTCTGCCCACCAGCTGTGACAAATGTTCTGTGTTGCATAGGCTTATTTTACATCCCAGCAGTTTCAAGATTTAAACATTTCAGTTTCTGGGAATCTCAGCTGCCGAGCTATGCTCACCCTTTGTTACACAAAGACCTTTGTCTTCTCAGCACTCCTACAGAGATTTCTGGATCACCTTTATTATATTCCATCGAATAGCACAAATTAGCCTTGCTAGAATAATGTACTACTGCCTGATACTCCATGTGATCATACACCTCTCCCTGTGCCATGTGATCACAAACATTTACAGAGAAGATATTTACTTCAATCATGTTCTGTACCCTGGAGCCAAGAAATCTTAGGAATTCAAAACAGATATAGAGGACTCGAGGAGGCTTACGCAAGTTGGGGACTTTAGCATTTTCATCTTTTGCTAAAATTCATATTCAGTTTATGACAGGGGACATTACAGTAGAAAAAAGATATTGAGCAGAACAATATATATGTCAAAGTTAACTCTTACAAAAAGTCTTAGCACATATTTCCAGATATTTAGGTTTTTAAAGAAAGTTATTGAATGGGTTTAAACAAGCTTTTTTGTCTTTGCAGGGCAGGGAGGAAAGGTGAATGGAAGGCGGATGGAAGGTGCTGTGGAATGGGGGGATGAAGTCGGTGTCAGGCAGTGGCGGCCCGTGCATAGGGGGCGCCAGGGCGCCGCCCCCCCTAAAAAAAGAAAAAAAAATGACAAAAAAAGACAAAATGAATAATAAAGTTTTACAAAAAAAAAAATTGCGTTCCAAACTTCGCCGCCGCCGACCTATGTGGAGGCTGGGGGCGGGGGGGGGGGGGGGGGGGGCGGGGTTACGACCCAGAAGAAGCGCTGATTGGCTGCCTTCTGGGGGCGTAACCTGGGCGCTGGGTACAGCGCTTGGACACCCCCACTTCGTGGATTCCTGGCTGTGATTGGTCCAGTCTCCAGCCTGGACCAATCATCATCCAGGACATCCGATGCTGACCCGTGACCCCGCTGACGTCGCCTACGTCAGTCACGAGTCAGTGGACGGACGGGCACTGCAGAGCGGACCGGAGAGCAGACCGGAATCGGATTCAGAGAGGGACGACCCGACCAGTCACCTCACCAGGCCGCAGCCGCGCAGCGTCTCGACTCGAGTCCGACTCGGGTGTAGGTCGGTAGAACTCTCTTCTCTCTGATTCCTCCAGCAGCTCCCAGTGTGTGGCTGTCAATCCGGGCGGGAGGGGGATCGGAGCACACACAGTACTGTACTGAGATTCATCCACTTGCTGCGCTGGCTGGGCTCTGCTCCCTCCTCAGATCATGTCACACTTCATACAGCTCAGGGTCCTCCCAGCAACCACAATATGACACTTGACTTGACACAGGGAAAGATAACTCCGTGGCTGTGTGACAGAGACTATAGTAAAATAGTGCAGGACTGAGGAGTGAATTGGACAGCACGCTGCAGCATAGAACAATTGCAGGAACCGTGTCCCTGTATCTATGTGTCCCCCCCCCCTGGCTTTCAGCTCCTGGAGGGACATAGATACAGGGACACGGTTCCTGCAATTGTTCCATGCTGCAGCGTGCTGTCCAATTCACTCCTCAGTCCTGCACTATTTTACTATAGTCTCTGTCACACAGCCACGGAGTTATCTTTCCCTGACACATTCCATGAAGTGATAAGAAAAGGACCTGGGGCGGGTGCAGCAGGACTCGGGAGTAGGCTAGCCCTGCAAGAAGTAGGTGCTTGGTGAGTACAGGACTGTGTGTGATAGAGGCAGATGCTGGACGGGATTGCTGGGGAGTTCGGGGGACTACAATGTCCAGCATGTCTATGGAGGAGGAGCACACCCACCCCTTTCTCTTCTCTCCCTTTCCTCCCTCCCTCTCTCTGTCCTCCCCCCTCTCCCTGTCTGTCCTCTCTCCTCCCCTCCCCCTCTCTGTCCTCTCACCCCCATCCTGCTCTCCATCTTCTCCCTCCCCCTCTCTGTCCTCTCTTCCCCGCTCTCTCTTTTCTCCTACTTCTCCCCCCTCCCTCTGTCCCTTCTCCCCCCTCCCTCTGTCCCTTCTCCCTCCCTCCCTCTGTCCTCTCTCCCCCCCTCCCTCCCTCCCTCCCTCCCTCTGTCCTCTCTCCCCCCCTCCCTCCCTCTCTCTGTCCTCTCTCCCCCCTCCCTCCCTCTCTCCCCCCTCCCTCCCTCTCTCTGTCCTCTCTCCCCTCTCCCCCTCTCTGTCCTCTCTTCCCCGCTCTCTCTTTTCTCCTACTTCTCCCCCCTCCCTCTGTCCCTTCTCCCCCCTCACTCTGTCCCTTCTCCCTCCCTCCCTCTGTCCTCTCTCCCCCCCTCCCTCCCTCTCTCTGTCCTCTCTCCCCCTCTCTCTGTCCTCTCTCTGTCCTCTCTCCCCCTCTCTGTCCTCTCTCCCCTCTCGTCCTCTCTTCCCCGCTCTCTCTTTTCTCCTACTTCTCCTCCCTCCCTCTGTCCCTTCTCCCTCCCTCCCTCTGTCCCTTCTCCCTCCCTCCCGCTCCCTCTGTCCCTTCTCCCTCCCTCCCTCTGTCCCTTCTCTCTCCCTCCCTCTGTCCTCTCTCCCCCCTCCCTCCCTCTCTCTGTCCTCTCTCCCCCCTCCCTCCCTCTCTCTGTCCTCTCCCCCCCCTCTGTCCTCTCTCCCCCCCTCTGTCCTCTCTCCTCCCTCTGTCCTCTCTCCCCCTCAGTCGCTCTGTCCTCTCTCTCCCCCCTCCCTCTGTCCTCTCCCTCCCTCTATCCTCTCTCTCTCTCTCCCTCCAATCCTCTCCCTCTCTCTCCCTCCTATACGCTCTCTTTCTCCCTCTTGTTCTCTCTCTCTCCCTCCCATTCCCTCTCTCTCCCCCAGTCCTCTCTCTCCCTCCCCTCCTCTCTCTCTCTCCCTCCCCTCCTCTCTCTCTCTCACTCTGTTCTATCTCTCTCCCTCCCTCCCTCTGTCCCCCTCTGTCTCTCTCTCTCTCTCTGTCCCCCCTCTCTCTCTCTTTTCCCCTCCTTCCTCTCTCTCTCTCACTCCGTCCTTCCTCTCTCCCTCCCTCCGTCCTCTCTCTCCCTCCCTCCTCTCTCTCCCTCCCTCCTCTCTCTCCCTCCCGTCCTCTCTCTCTCTCCCTCCCGTCCTCTCTCTCCCTCTCGTCCTCTCTCTCTCTCCCTCTGTTTTATCTTTCTCCCTCCCTCCCTCTGTCCCCCTCTGTCTCTCTCTCTGTCCCCCCTCTCTCTCTCTGTCCCCCCTCCTTCCTCTCTCTCTCTGTCCTCTCTCCCCCCCTCAGTCCCTCTGTCCTCTCTCTCCCTCCCTCCCTCTGTCCTCTCCCTCCCTCTATCCTCTCTCTCTCTCTCCCTCCAATCCTCTCCCTCTCTCTCCCTCCTATACGCTCTCTTTCTCCCTCTTGTTCTCTCTCTCTCCCTCCCATTCCCTCTCTCTCCCTCCCCTCCTCTCTCTCTCTCCCTCCCGTCCTCTCTCTCTCTCCCTCTGTTCTATCTCTCTCCCTCCCTCCCTCTGTCCCCCTCTGTCTCCCTCTCTCTCTGTCCCCCCTCTCTCTCTCTGTCCCCCCTCCTTCCTCTCTCTCTCTCCGTCCTTCCTCTCTCTCTCCCTCCGTCCTCTCTCTCCCTCCGTCCTCTCTCTCTCTCTCTCCCTCCCTCCCTCCTCTCTCTCCCTCCCTCCCTCCCCCCCTCCTCTCTCTCTCCCTCCCTCCTCTCTCTCCCTCCCTCCCTCCCTCCCTCCCTCCGTCCTCTCTCTCCCTCCCTCCCTCCGTCCTCTCTCTCTCTCCCTCCGTCCTCTCTCTCTCTCCCTTCCTCCCTCAGTCCTCTCTCTCTCTCTCCCTCCCTCCGTCCTCTCTCTCCCTCCCTCCCTCAGTCCTCTCTCTCCCTCCCTCCCTCAGTCCTCTCTCTCCCTCCCTCCCTCCATCCTCTCTCTCCCTCCCTCCCTCCGTCCTCTCTCTCCCTCCCTCCGTCCTCTATCTCCCTCCCTCCCTCCTCTCTCTCCCTCCCTCCCTCCCTCCTCTCTCTCCCTCCCTCCCTCCCTCCCTCTGTCCTCTCTCTCCCTCCCTCCCTCCCTCCGTCATCTCTCTCCCTCCCTCTGTCCTCTCTGTCCTCTCTTCCCCCTCTGTCCTCTCTCTCTCTCCCTCCATCCTCTCTGTCCTCTCTTCCCCCTCTGTCCTCTCTCTCCCTCCCTTTGTCCTCTCTCTCACCCCTCCTTCCCGATGTCCTCTCTCTCTCACCCCCTGTCTCCTCTCTCACCCCCCTCTGTCTCCTCTCTCACCCTCCCTTTGTCTCTTCTCTCACCCCCCTGTCTCCTCTCTCACCCCCTCTCCCCTCTGTCCTCTCTCACCCCCTCCCTCTGTCCTCTCCTCCCTGTCCTCTCTCCCTCTCTCTGTCCTCCCCCCCACCCTGTTCTCTCCTCCCTCCACTCTTTCCACTTCCCCCATCCTCTCGACTCCCCTTCCTCTGCCCCCCCCTCCTTTCTGTTCCATTGTCATGTATAGCATAAAGTGAAAAAACTGTGAACTTTTTAAGCCTTCCAAACTATCTCAGGGCATAAAAAGAGGCTCTGTAGGTGCTGCATTCCAGTTATGTACCTGGTGAAAAATTCCCCCCAAGAGCTCTATCATATACCGATCTAGTCCAGCCAGAGGAAGTGGTCAGGGTCCAATGGTAGTTATTGGTTCATAACTTTAATGGATGACCTCCCTTACATAAAGGGTGGAGAGGACGGGCATTCTACAACAGTTGCTGGTAAAGATTTGCATATTGGAACACCCAAGGTTTAGGAGTTCTGAGGTATGTGACCATACAACCACCAACAACAGATGGGACATGGGAACCTATGGATGATGTCCCCGCTCCAGACTTTACTGGCCTTTGTCAAGCGCTCTGTCCTCTCCCCTGCAGCCACCACTAACTGACACAAGGGGATCACGTGACCAGAGCTAAAGGTCCATGGGTTAGGGGGCGCATATCATTTAACATGCCCTGGGCGCCGACAACCCACGCTACGCCACTGCTCACGTGGCTTGCTCAGTTATGAGTACAGTGACAACTCCCCATGCAGTAATATGAACACTGGGCGCTGGGCGATCCCTACACTGACCATGATCATGCCCAAAGGTGTCTCCCTTGCCTCTCTATCCAGAGTGGAGACACCCTAAGACAGCACCTTAGTTATTGGCCCGATTACCAGGTGAAAATAAAGGAAAAAAGCCTAAAAAGAAAATGAATGCAGCCACCACATTTAAAGTGGGAGTAAACTCCCTTTGTTGATTCATTCCTATAGGTAAGCCTAGAATAAGGCTTACCTATAGGTACAGTAAATATCACCAAAACATACAGCATTTAGGAGATACTTTAGAAGTGGCCGGTGACGTCACGTACGCTTGTCACTGCATTGAAAGAGGGCCTGTATACTGGTCACTACATTGAAAGGGCATGTACGCTGGTCACTGCATTGAAAGGAGGCCTAGGGGGTCTGTACTGTGGGGTTTGTGCTAGGGGGCCTGTACTGTGGGATTAGTGCTAGGGGGCCTGTACTGTGGGGTTTGTGCTAGGGGGTCTGTACTGAGGGATTTGTGCTAGGGGGTCTGTACTGTGGGATTAGTGCTAGGGGGTCTGTACTGTGGGATTAGTGCTAGGGGGTCTGTACTGTGGGGTTTGTGCTAGGGGGTCTGTATTGTGGGATTAGTGCTAGGGGGTCTGTACTGTGGGGTTTGTGCTAGGGGGTCTATACTGTGGGGTTTGTGTTAGGGGGTCTGTATTGTGGGATTAGTGCTAGGGGGTCTGTACTGTGGGGTTTGTGCTAGGGGGTCTGTACTGTAGGGTTTGTGCTAGGGGGTCTGTACTGTGGGGTTTGTGCTAGGGGGTCTGTACTGTGGGATTAGTGCTAGGGGGCCTGTACTGTGGGGTTTGTGCTAGGGGGCCTATACTGTGGGGTTTGTGCTAGGGGATCTGTACTGTGGGGTTTGTGCTAGGGGGTCTGTACTGTGGGGTTTGTGCTAGGGGGTCTGTACTGTGGGGTTTGTGCTAGGGGGCCTGTACTGTGGGATTAGTGCTAGGGGGTCTGTACTGTGGGGTTTGTGCTAGGGGGTCTGTACTGTGGGGTTTGTGCTAGGGGGTCTGTACTGTGGGGTTTGTGCTAGGGGGTCTGTACTGTGGGGTTTGTGCTAGGGGGCCTGTACTGTGGGATTAGTGCTAGGGGGTCTGTACTGTGGGGTTTGTGCTAGGGGGTCTGTACTGTGGGGTTTGTGCTAGGGGGCTGTACTGTGGGGATTTTGCTAGGAGTTCTGTACTGTGTGGTTTGTGCTAGAGGGTCTGTACTGTGGGGTTTGTGCTAGGGGGTCTGTACTGTGGGGTTTGTGCTAGGGGGTCTGTACTGTGGGGTCTGTGCTAGGGGGGCCTGTACTGTGGGGTTTGTGCCACTCTCAGTCAGTGTATCCCATAATAGGGTGTCTCTCACAGTATATCCCATAATAGGGCCCCTGCTCCCTATTATGGGATATACTAGTACTGATGGACCCCTTAATATGTGATATATTGGGAGAATTGGTTCACGCAAGCAAAATACAGGGGACAAAATGGGTGGAGTCTATAAGGGATGGGGCTTCTGAGAAATGGGAGGGGTCAAAATAGAAGGGCGGGGTCTTGCGCCCCCCCATCCTAAAACTTCACCAGCCGCCACTGGTGTCAGGTAACTTGACCAGGGGTTGAAGAGAGTAGGAGTGAGGTATGTACTCTGCTTCTTAAGAGTTTTATGTGCCTGACACTGGTAAGCTGCTAAAGCAGTGACAATGTGCTACTGGCTAAGTTTCGGTGGATTACTAAAGAAGCCTCAAAGTCCTAACCTTTAAAATAATTATACTTCTATACTTGTATAAAGTAGAAGTCAATGGTATTAAATCTGAAATATATACTTAATCATAAAAAATGGGTTTGAGACTCTACACCTAAAATGACTTACCAATATATCTGTCCAGAAAATAAACCATACCAGTATAAGCATTCATGTAACCTATAAGGTACTATACTTTATTAAAAAAAATACACAAACAATTTAAAAATGTTTTTGCCAAAACGCATGTAAAACAATGACCCGCACAAATGAACTATGGGTTCTGTATAAGTAGTATATTAAACTTGTATATAAATATTTTATTTGAATGTACCAATTAATGGACCTTCACCTAAAACCCAACGAAATCCTGTATGTAGTAAAAGAAAAAGTTCAGCTTTTTATACAAGACTCTTCATGGTACAGCCCCTATAATTAATTATATCCAGGGAAAGACAGATACAAGCCTATAATCCAATAGGTTCCCAAATAGCTAGCAGGTGTGATAAACAAGTAGATGTGTCCAAAGTTACACACTGCTGCCTGGTCCCATCAACCATAGGCGGCTCTCTAATTAGGCAAATTAGGCGGTCGCCTAAGGCCTCGCACCTACAGGGGCCTCGCGGCCAGTGGCGGGGCAACAACATTTAGAAGGGCGCAGTCAGGGAAATCTCCCAAGTAAAAGATTGCTTTAAATCCTCAGATATAAAAGTTGCAGCAGTGTGAGAAGGAGAAGGAGATGGCCCCTGGGTGGTTGTAGGAAAAGGAGATAGCCCCTGGATGGCTGGGGGAGAAGGAGATGGCCCCTGGGTGGCTGGGGGAGAAGGAGATGGCCCCTGGGTGGCTGGGGGAGAAGAAGATGGCCCCTGGGTGGCTGCGGGAGAAGGAGAGGGCCCCTGGGTGGCTGCGGGAGAAGGAGAGGGCCCCTGGTTGGCTGAGGGAGAAGGAGAGGGCCCCTGGGTGGCTGGAGAAGGATAGAGCCCCTGGGTGGCTGGGGGAGAGGGTCCCTGGGTGGCTGGGGGAGAGGGAGAGGGCCCTGGGTGGCTGGGGGAGATGGTGAGGGCCCCTGGGTGGCTGGGGGAGAAGGAGAGGGACCCTGGGTGGCTGAGGGAGAAGGAAAGGGCCCCTGGGTGGCTGAGGGAGAAGAAGAGGGTCCCTGAGTGGCTGAGGGAGAAGAAGAGGGTCCCTGGGTGGCTAGGGGAAAAGGAGAGGGTCCCTGGGTGGCTAGGGGAAAATGAGATGGCCCCTGGGTGGCTGGAGAAGAAGGATAAAGCCCCTGAGTGGCTGGGGGGAGGGCCCCTGGGTGGCTGGGGGAGGGAGCGGGCCCCTGGGTGGCTGGGGGAGAAGGCCCCTGAGTGGCTGGGGGAGAAGGAGAGGGCACCTAGGTGGCTGGGGGAGAAGGAAAGGGCCCCTGGGTGGCTTAGGGAGAAGGAAAGGGCCCCTGGGTGGCTTAGGGAGAAGGAAAGGGCCCCTGGGTGGCTGAGGGAGAAGGAAAGGGCCCCTGGGTGGCCGAGGGAGATTGATAGGGCCCCTGGGTGGCTGGGGAAGAAGGAGAGGGCCCCTGGGTGGCTGGGGGAGAAGGAGAGGGCCCCTGGGTGGCTGGAGGAAAAGGAGAGGGCCCCTTGGTGGCTGGGGAAGAAGGAAAGGGCCCCTGGGTAGCTGAGGGAGAAGGAGAGGGCCCCTGAGTGGCTGGGGAGGAGAGGGCCCCTAGGTGGCTGGGGGGAAGGAGAGGGCCCCTGGGTGGCTGGAGGAGAAGGAGAGGGACCCAGGGTGGCTGGAGAAGGAGAAGGAGAGGGATCCTGGGTGGCTGGAGGAGGAGAAGGAGAGGGATCCTGGGTGGCTGGAGGAGGAGAAGGAGAGGGACCCTGGGTGGCTGGAGGAGGAGAAGGAGGGGGACCCTGGGTGGCTGGAGGAGAAGAAGGAGAGGGCCCCTGGGTGTCTGGAGGAGAAGGAGAGGGCACCTGAGTGGCTGGAGGAGAAGGAGAGGGCCCCTGGGTGGCTGGGGAAGAAGGCGAGGGCTCCTGGGTGGCTGAGGGAGAAGGAGAGAGCCCCTGGGTGGCTGGAGGAGGAGGGCCCCCATGACGCCAGAGTCAGTTGCCAGGGAAGAAAGTGGAGTCTGCATATCCTGCATATCTGACATCAAAGCCAAACATGGTGGAGCTGGAGCCCTTTGCCCTACACAATGACAGCACCCGAGGTGGAAGGTGAGGGGTAGTGGGGCTGTGACATTATATAGCATATTGATAGTTTTGTTTGGAGTTGTCCTTTAGATGTTTAACTCTGTGTTGTTTTTCCCCCCAGCTGTGAGGGACTGAGGAATGACAGCCCACTATGCTGGGACTTATAGTGCCCTAGAATGTGGGGGACTGAGGAATCCTCAGTTCCTCACAGAGGGCACTACAAGTTCCAGAATAGCAGGCTGCCATGCCTTAGTCCCCACAGAGGGCACTACAAGTCTTAGCATAGCAGGCAGTAGTTCTTCAGTCCCCTACAGAGAGCAGTACAAGTCCAAGCATAGCAGGCTTCCATTCCCCAGGGAGGAATGGCAGTGCACTATACTGGAATTTACAGTGCCCTCTGTGGGGTCTCAGGTATGGCAGCCTTCTGCAGTGGGTCGTGCCCTAGACTGTGGCGGACTGAGGAAGGGAAGTGTAAGGGGGACTCTGGAAACTCTGATGCAAGGGGGAGCTTTGATGACCACAGAGTTCCTTTTTACACCAGAGTCCCCAGCTTTCCCCCTCAAATCAGGGTTCCCAGAACTCTCCTTACATCAGAGTCTCCAGCATTCCCCCTTAAATCAGGGTTCCCAGAACTCCCCTTACTTCAGAGTCCCCAAAATTCCCCCTAAATCAGGGTTCCCAGAACTCCTCTTAGATCAGAGTCTTCAGAGTTCCCTCTTACAGTGTGAGGGGGAAACTCTGGAGACTCTGATGTAAAGGGGGCTCTGTGAAATTTTATTTAAGAGGGGGACTCTAATGTAAATAGGAATTCTGTGGACTCTGATGTAAGTAGGAGAGATGCTGGGGGGGGGGATCTGACTTAAAGGAGAACTCTTATGTAAGGGGGGACACTGAACTCTGATGTAAGGAGGGACTCATGGCCTATAGGGAAATGATGGCGACTGTGATGTAAGAGCATATATATATATATATATATATACATACAGTACATACATACATACCCAATGTGTAATGATCTTTGATTAAAGAAGAGTTGGTTAGAGAAAATTTTAGAAACTGTGAATTCATAGTACAAAGGTTAAGGCTCTTAATATATGCAATTTATACAGTTAATTTTTATCGCTTGAATTATTTTTCCCATTATGGTCATGAGTGGGGCCTCATGTCCAAGTTTTGCCCGGTTATATATCTCAAAGTTCATCCGATGTACAGTATGCTATGCAGAATGCCTCCATCCAGTTGGCATTTCCACTCTTAACATGGAAACCACAGATGCAGGAAATTTACAGTTAGGTCCATGCAACGGCCTGTAATCTGCAATTAACTTAGCCCTCAATGTTTAAGAGCCTCTATGCACCAAGTTGAACATAGTGGATATAGTATATAGTGTAAAAAGAAATAATACTTAACAGTCCTGCTTAGAAAAAACATGTGCCAGAGAAAGAGGGCTGGGTTAAGATGAAGAAGCCTAACCAGTTTCGCCTGTTAAAACTGGCTGCATCTGAGGCAGAAAAAATGTACCTGTAGCTGACCATGTACTTATAAGCCTTTCAAAATAGCCACCACATCCTTCAGGGTGCACAATGACGTTATCAGCATCACAACACCACACATCACTGAAAAAAGCAAAGAAAAAAAAAACATAAATACAGTAATTTATGTAAATAAAATAAAAATAAAAAAATCAGGAAAAAAGGGCCCACGGCACAGGGTCAGCCCAGGCAAATACATACATAATAATAAACCAAAACTAATTATCAACAGTTTCGCAGTAGTATCAAAATATTTTCATGAATGAAAGCTGGATTGAACCGAAAACAATATATTTGAAAACATATGTTTATATATTCAAGAAGGGAGTAAAGCTCAAGCTGTCATTCAAACCTAGTGGTTTGGTAGCCTTAAGTTCCCAAATCCACTTGATCAAAGTTCCCACCTCTGTGTTTTGTGTAACAACTCCAAAAACCCAGCATTTCAAAACATGAACATCTGTTCTACCAATGATTTTAAATGATATGTGGAGATAATGTAATAAATTTGATCTTGTAGGCATCTCTGTATTGATCTAATACTTTTGTCTACATAGAAAGGCGCACAAGCGCAGGTGAGAACATACACAACACCACCTGTGCCACAATTAGTTCTCTGTAATGAACCTCATTGGCAATCTTAGAACATCGCCTTCCACCATAAAATGGCAGAATTCACAGCCACCACATCTGCTCATACCTTGATTAGTTGTAAAAATTGGATGTAAGGTTTATCACTATGTATGTAATCTCCCAAAGAACGTGCTAATAAATAAACTGTTCGCCAATAGGTGTCAATGCTTATTGCAGATTTCCTTTACATTATTGATTAAGTATGTGAATTTAAGACTCAGTCTGGTAATTTGCTTGCTATCACCGATTTTCCCTGATTAAAAATCAAGTTGTCACTGTCACTTGCCCTCTGATAAGCTGTCAACTTTTCTAGTAACCCTATCTTATGAATCTCTCCCTAAGACGTCTAGATTCCTGTTAAACATTTCTGTCATCTGAGCAGGTTTGGTGGGCTCTTAGGTACTGACACATTGGAATTTTGTGAGTTAGCACCTCTGGCTGGAAACTCCCGGCGTGTAATAAATTACTGGTGGCGGTGTGCCAAAAATATTTGTATTCCCTGATTCTTCATTGCTTTTGTTTCTGGGTTGTTATCACAACAAATACTAATTTAGTAAAGAATTGTACCTATTGATAACAGTGATTTATCTGTTTTTGCTTACAAAATCACATTTTTTCTTTATATTGCACCCTTGACTATTACTAATCCGGTTAAACATGACATATAGTGATATTTGGTGATTTAAAAAAATTAAAAAAAATTTAAAGGCTGTAGCAATTATGAAAAAAATACTGGTTTTCACCAGTATTGCTGCTTTTCACTGATTTTCCACAGTTCATTTACGGTTGTTAATTACATTTCATTTTTCCCCACTTTTCCATATTTGAAAATCATTGGAAAAATTAATAAAATATGGCATAAAAAACCCAGCAAAATCTAGCGAAATTAAATAACAGATTTGACCTTCCATGTAGAATATCACTCTAACGACGCGTTCGGAAGTCGGCCATCTCCTTGGTTGGAAACAGGAACGCCATTAGTGTTATATACGCGCTTTGTTATTCTGTTGTTTGGTTAATATGGTGATATTCTACCTTTTATTGAGTAAAAAGTTGAAACATATCACGCTATGAGGCTTTCTTCTTGACAGCTTTCCATGCATTAGGTATTTTTGGTCCTGGAAGGATTTCCATCATCAGATCAGTCAGGATGTCTAAGGTTGAGTTATCCTTTGAATCATCCACTGCGCTGTCTGGCCATTGTGGGAACAGTGGTCCATAGTTTTTGGTAAGAGTCAGTGTGTGGTGGAGGTGGAGGATCGGGCTCACCATTGCATGCTTCTAACACCTGGGTGGAGAATCCCTTTCATTATTGGACTGTGTTTCTTCCATGCTGGATTAAGGACTATTTATTTTATTTTAACAGCTCTGCTTGCATGTTTTTCATATTGTGTGTTTTACCAGTACCTTAAGCTGGCAGCTGTTACATACATTTGGGACTCGGAGCGCAGAGTCTGATACATAATTGTACTTGTCTATACTTGTCTATACGCTTATGCACCTTTACTCGCCTATACTTAGTATTACTCAGGCCTTTACAGTTTTTGGCCCCTTGCACATGGGCGTCACAAGTTCCTGAGTAAACATCATTAAATTACAATGCCTGTGTGCAAGGGGCCCGAATAAGATAATATGTGCAGGTTTGAGCATGAGACATTTATTATACTGTATTTTCTGGCGTATAAGACTACTTTTGAACCTCAAAAAAATCCCCCAAAAATGGGGGGTTGTCTTATACGCCGGGTATAATATCTCCAAGGTAAGCTAAGTATAAGTAGATGTAATCTCTCAAATACATACATACGGTATACTGGTACAGGATTCCCACACAGCCAGCATCTTGAGATTACATCTACTGGTAATACTTATACTTAGGGTACCTTGGAGATATTATGAGAGATTACATGTATTACATTACTTGGGGTACCTTGGAGATCCATGAGAAATCTGATGTTTTTCAAAGGTGTTGCCTTGCTTTGGAAGGGGGGTAGTCTTATACGGCGAGTATAGCCCAAAACCTATGTTTTAACTTGAAAATTAGGGGGGTCGTCTTATACGCCCAGTCGTCTTATACGCCGGAAAATACGGTATTTTATATGCTTTTTTATAGTGTGCTATTTAGGACTATTCTTGAATATTATTGCATAACATTAAAGATGTCCTTTTTTATTGATTGGTATGTTATTGCTCCATATTAGCAATAAAACCTGACAGAAGTTTTAACACTTCCTTATACATCTCCATATATGATACATTACAAAAGGCAACAGGGAGAAAAGTAGAAGAAGGGGGATTTAGTTCCAAAGCTTGGCGTCATTGAGGTACAGCTGCTGAACACAGTAATCCTTCTGTTTACTGAGATATTATGGAGTTTGAGCTAGTCTGTGACATACCTGCACCCATAGTCATTTAATTTTTTGTGTGTTCCAGGAATGTGTTGTTTGGAAATGCATGCTGCAAAGTCTCTTAATCCTTTTACATAGTACTACAGCAAATTGGTTCATCCATACTTGTTAACTGTATTCACTTTCAGGTACTATAATCATCTGCCTTAAGAGGTGCTATTCCTATATATTTTATTGTTTTGCAACTTTAAACTACTTTCATTTTAACAACTATTTCAAATTAAATTGTAAGGGTTACTGAGAAGGTTTTGTAGCAGTCTGATTTAAGAAAGGATCAGCAAAACAGGAGAATCCTTCTGTGTCAAAGGCATCTTTGGCTTTGCCAGCCACCTGAAGCACTGGCACTGCCTGAGCTGGGCACCTGGAAGAGAAATAAAGACAATGGATGTGGTTTGCTTTCCCTTTCAGGAGATTGGATGATTCTTCTTCTGCTGCCCTGTTATCTCCTCTTTACTAGTACCCTTGGCATCTTCCCCTATAAACTATGCTGATTGACTAGCCAGGGAGTCAGATCCCTCTGTGAGTGCATCTCTTCCAGCTTGGACCAGTGTATGTCATACCTGTAGGATGCCTGTGGAAGTTGGGAATCACTGTAATAGGACCGCTAGTACAGTGATCACTGCTGGCTTCTGGGTCCTATGTTTAATGGCTGCCCTGCTGCTTACTGAACACAGGATGTTGCCCGCTTAGCATGGGCACCGTTCAGAGAACACTTTTTATTTTCTCAATGAAGGCAGAGTCTTCTCTGATTGGACAAGGTTGAGATTGTGACTTTTCTGCCCTGCCTGTCCACCTCATTTAATCAGAGAATAGTTTGCATTTATTAAGAAAATGCAAAGCCTTCCCTGAATGGCTCCTGTGACATGTGAGTACCCTCCTGTGTACATAACGCAGCCGGGAAGCCACTTAGCACAGGACCCCAACCTATCATTTCCTCTTTCTACCCATTAATGGGGAGGTTATTTAAATGGTGTCTTTGGGCGGTCAGTGCAGATCACATCTGTAGACACAACCAAGATACTAAGTAACTAGCTAGAAAAAGGTTGGGGGAGAAGCTCGCTGCACAGCCTTCTGTGGAACTGTCCCCATCTGTGCGTTGGGGAGAGCTGCAATGGATTTGCCATTCAAAATGAGTGGCATCACACAACCAATTATTCAATGTACATTACCACAATGCATACTTGTAAAGCTTAAACTACTTTCTATATTAGGACCTTTTCAGACTAGTCAGTGAAATGCACATCTTACCATGCATTGCAGTAACCCACTAAGCTAAGTGCATTTTGAATATAACCACAATGCACATACACAGCTCAATTGAACACACCTGCATCTTTTTGTGTAGCACAGCACATAGCGATGATCCATCTGAGTGTTGTGGTGTGCTGCACGTGTACGTTAATTTGTATCATGCTTTGAGGTGCCATCTATCTTTAGGAACAGATGGCATCCTTTGAACATGTTGAAGGAAGCACTTGAGGCCATCTGTATTTATGAGGTTGACCACCCCTGCTGTATAGTGATTGGGTGTGGTTAGATGACCATCTCATTAAAATAAAAAAAAGGGAGTAGCAATTATTGCAGCAAAGAACCTCATGATACTGAACTTTTATGAAAAATGTGGCATTTATCAAATTATCTGTTTTAAGGACTGTGTTGCCTCACAATAATCAGCATTACTCATACTTGTACAGGAAATGTCAGAGACTGAAATTTTGAAGAGAGTTGCTGTGGGCAGTACATATTTACTTATTTTCTTGAAGAGGAACTGAACTCTGGAGACTAACCCAAAAAAAAAAAAAAAAAAAAAAGCCAGACAGAGGGCAAAAGACTAGTAACTAGTATTGGTTGTGGTCTCCTTGCAGCTGATCTTTCTCTATAACTGACTTACTGCGTTTCCCCAAAAATAAGACTGGGTCTAAGTATACGTTTGACTACAGAAAATACACTAGGGCTTTTTTTAAGGGGATGTCCTATTTATTTACAGTATGTACAATAATCTACATTTATTCAAATACAATTATAGCATCTTCTTCCGGAAAAAAAAATCCTGATCCTTTAAAGCAGGCATGTCCAACCTGCGGCCCGGGGGCCAAATGCGGCCCGGAACCCCAGGCAATGCGGCCCACTGCCCCCTGACAATTTTTTTTTTTGCTAGGGAGGAAGGAAGTCGGGTCGGGGGGCATGGCCACAGCAGCTTCCAACTAACGGTAGGCAGAGGCTGCCTCGAAGGGGAGGGGGCTGAGATCCCCGCTGACTCCATGCACTGCAGAGGAGTGGGCCACTGACTTCAGCCAGGAGGAGAGTAGAAGATCTCTGGCGGGTCAAATGAGTGCCCACGTGACCCGCCAGAGACACACTGCATATTATATAATCTTTTTACAAAACAGATTACATGTTTTTACAAGGACTTTACATAGGGCTTATTTCCGGGATAGGGCTTATATTGTAGCCATTAACGAAAATCATACTAAGTCCTTTTTTGGGGTAGGACTTATTTTCATAGAAACACTGTACTATGGCTTGTCCTACACTGTGTTTCTGTGTGGAGGGGGCTATCTTGGTAGAGAAAGGGGTTTTGCTTCCTCATGTCAGAGCTTTAAGCAAGAACAACCAATTTGCAAACAGAGGCAGCAGTGCCCTAACCTCAATGCAGATATGCAACTTTGAGTATTGCTTGGACACAATTACTATTTTCAAATTTTCCCTTATAATATAATGAACAATGGTTTTCTGTGGTAACTGCTCATGGAAGGCTTATCCAACATACACTGAGGAGTAATTTTCAATATAATAAGTCAATAAACTTCTAACAGAAAGAGGGAAAAAAAGGCTGGTTTTACACAAGCACAATATGGTAGTCATAGGTGAACAAATGATCGGATTAGGGAAAGTTCAAAATCTTCCTTGTGACAGGGACGTAACTACAGGGGTTGCGGTCGCAACCGGGCCCCATGCTCCAGGGGGCCCTGTGCGGCTCCCCTGTACACCTGGATAGGAGGGGCAGCAGGGGCCGCATGTAGAGAAATCACTGCCCTCCTTTTTCCTCCTGTAGCTGCAGGGGGAAAATGGAGGAGATTGGATCCTCTGTATGCTGCCCCCGCCACTCCTCCTATCCATCCAGTTCACTTGTGTTCTGCTGTCTCTGGGCCCCTGTGTGCTCCCCTGGTCCCCCCCCTACTGTGCTTCCCCCCCCCTACTGAGCTCCCCCCCCCCACTGTGCTGCCTCCCCCTACTGTGCTCCCTACCCTCTCCTGCCGGCTGCTGCAGGGGATGTGTCACAATAGAGAACCAGGAAGGGGTCGGTAAATAGGTAATTTACCAGCCAGCTCCTTCCTTTTCTCAATGGACAGAGTCATAGTCAGTGACATTGTAAAAAAATAAAATAAAATGATAAAAAATAATACAATTAAAATACCAAAAAAATAAAAACAACTGACACCAGTGGGTGAACTTCCAGGATCGTAAACGTCACACTTGCAACCGGGCCCTGGCATTCCGCCACTGTGGGGAGGCCCCAACATCGCAGGAAGGTGGCCCACTGCAGAACTTGTGAAAGGGTCCCGCAACGAGAGTAAAGGGCCCCAGGATCAGTGGGAAGAGTCCCAGGCTTGAAGGGAAGGGCCCCGGCCAGGGGTCCAGGGGGCCCTTCATGGTTTCCTGCACCGGGGCCCTGAAGGTTCTAGTTACGCCTCTGCCTTGTGATATATATAGGTACATAGTAATAGAAGCTTACATCTTATAAATACGCATGTACTGTATAAAGACCCATTTGGAAAGATCTGGTTCTGTGGATTTGCTTTGTGATTTGCAAAGCAGAGGGTGCCACAACATTAGAACTTATGACTGTAATTGACACCAGTCTGATACGACTGGAAGATGGAATTACAAATTTTGTTGTATATTCCAGAAGCTGCTCAATAGACAAGTATAGAAGTAAGTAAATCATGCCAGTCATTTAATGTCAGTTAGGGAAAATAATAAGGGTATAAAAATACAGAAATCAAAAGAGCACAGAGTTGAGCTTTAAATCCTTCCTTTAAATTATCTGTGGATTTATCCATTTTCTTTTGAATCTTATGATAAGGGCTTTGGGTTTGCATCCCATTGCTCATGTGAATAGAGCCCCTACCCCTACTCCAGTAGTGTTTTTTTTTTTGTTACTGCATGTTGGTAGGCAAGCAGCTCAAACAGAAAACTGCTTCTGCATTCCTTCTTATTGACCATTAAATTATACAGTATGTTACATTGTTGATCAGGCTGAAAAAAGCCTGTTCATGCAACATGAAAAATAAATTACTAGGATATATATAGCACCAATAGTTTGTAACGTGAGGGCTGACAGTACAATTACTAATTACAATACTATTCGCTACAAGAGGAATTAGAGGACCTTGCTCATTAGAATTTACAATCTAGAAGGGAGGGTCAAGTGATACAAAAGGTAATAATTGCGGGGGATCAGCTGATGGAGAAAATAAAAGTACAGTTGTTAGGTGGGGGCAGGACAGGCTTCTCAGAAGAGAAAAGTTTTCAGGGATCGCCTAAAAGTGGATAGAGTAGGAGACAGTTGGACAGAGTGGGGTAGGGAATTCCAAAGGATGGGAGAGGCTTGGGATAAGTCCTGAAGGCGAGCATGGGAGGAAGTGACAAGGGGACCAGAGAGCAGAAAGTCATGAGAGGAACAAAGAGGACGATTTGGTTGGTATTTTGAGACTAGGTTAGTGATGTAAATAAATAGAAAAATAGATAAATAGATTTCAAGAATGAAATGCTGCCCCCCCCCCCCCCCCCGGCAAAATAAAAATCGCATTCACCAATAATTGGCTAGGTTCACATCAATGTGGGAGTGGGAGTGGGAGTCGTGTATAGATTGCACTCGTGTCCACACCCTCATAAAAAAACATGCTGCTTTAGGAACACACTGGGGGTGCAATTAAAGTGATTGTAAAGTCTTGTTTTTTTTTTTTTTATTAAAATAACAATCATATTATACTTAACTCCTCTGTGCAGTTAGTTTTGCATGGGCAGCCCTGATCCTCCTCTTCTCAGGTCCCTCGTTGCTGCTCCTGGTCCCTCCCTCCTGCTGAGTGCCACGGCAAGCAGGGGCATGGGGCTATGGGGGCACCTGAGTCGAGCTGCAGCTCCATGTGTCCAGTCAGAAACAGAGCTGTGGCTTGGTCCCACCCCCTCTCTCCCCTGATTGGCTAACCGACTTTGATTGACAGCTGCGGGATCCAATGGTGCCACGTCTGTGTCTCAGCCAATCATGAGGGAGAATGGTGGATGGCTGAGGGACTCATAGACATCGCTGGAAAGAGAGGGGGCTCAGGTAAGTATTAGGGGGTGCTGGGGCGGCTGCTACACACAGAAGGCTTTTTATCTTCATGCATAAAATGCATGAAGATAAAAAAATCTTCTGACTTTACAACTCCTTTAACTCTTAATGGCACCCCCAGTGCAAAGGCACCATGCAGTTTCTGTGCAGCCACATTTAACCACTTCTGGACTGGAAGGTTTTATCCCCTTAATGACCAGGCCATTTTTCGCTAAACGGCACTACATTACTTTGACTGACAATTGTGCGGTCCTGTGATGCTGTACTCAAATAACATTAATAAAATTGTCTTTTTCTCCCCACAAATAGAGCTTTCTTTTGGTGGTATTTGATCACCTGTGCGATTTTATTTTTTTGCTCTATAAACAAAAAAAGAGCAACAATTCTGAAAAACAAAGAACATTTTTTTACTTTCTGCTATATAAAATTCCTAATTTAAAAATCTAAAATTTTCATAATTTTAGGCCAATATGTATTCTGCTACATATTTTTGGTAAAACAAAAAAAAAAAAAAAAATCCCAATAAGTGTATATTGATTGGTTTGGGCAAATGTTATCTTGTCTAAAAACTAGAGGAAAGATTGATGTCATTTTTATTTATTTATTTATTTTTTACTAGTAATGGCGGTGATCAGCGATTTTTATCGAGACTGCGACATTGCGGTGGACAGATCGGATATCTAACTGACATTTCTGATACTTTTGGGGGGAACCAGTGACATTACTACAGTATTCAGTGCTAAAAATATGCACTGTTTCTGTAATAATGGCACTGGCAGGGAAGGAGTTAACACCAGGGGCGATCAAAGGGTTAATGTGTCTCTAGGGGGTGCTTTCTAACTGTGTGGGGGATGGGCTTGTTGCATGAACACAGAGACCTGTGTTCCTAAATAGGAGGAACACAGGATTCCTGTGTTCATAACTGACAGAACAGCGTTCTGCCGTGTTTACAACGGCAGACTGCCGTCCTGTCTCCACGGGGAGCGATCATGGGTGCCCGGCGGCAATCGCGGCCAATGGACCCATGAATTGGCTTTCCCTGTGGTGAATGGGCACACTTGCCCCCGCTAGCTGTTCCGTGAATCGACGTACAGGTATGTTGTTTTGTGGGATGGAAGCGACCTGCCGCAAGTATATGTACTTGCAAGTGGTTAAAAAAAGGTTTAGGAAACATAGGTACAGCAGCCAATTCTAATGAATAGGCTGCTTTGCCCATGCAAATGCCGCACACAGAACTGCTGAGATCTAAATCTAGCTTCAGACCTTTTGTTTCCATGGGCAACAGCTTCACTTAAATCTCAGTGTTTTCACATCAGCTCCATTACTTTTGGGGGGGGGGGGGGGCTGGAGGAGGCAGTTCTCTTTAGCCAATAATCAGCACTTGATGAGAGAGAGTTGCCCTGAGTAAATATTTGCTGCTGATAGAAGGTTGCACTTTATTTAATGAAGTCCATCTCATTGACAAGAACAGTACACATCATGTACTTACTACGGCGATCCTGACAGGAACAGCTACTCAGCAGCGTTGGCAGTGTTGGGCAATCCTGCTATGAAGTCTGTGCTTTTTGGGGAGAGCTGCTCTACCCTGATCCGCTCCCCAGCCCCGCCCCCAGTGGCAGGACAAGGTAATTCAGTGCCCAGGGTGAAGACCTAAATATTTGCCCCCCCCCCTCCAATGCAGAGCAGGGGGGGGGGGCTATTAGAAGCATTTGCAGCACACAAAAACATATTTGATGATTTCAGAGTGCACCAGTATTACTATTTACATTCGTCTTTGGTCATCACAATGCGGTGTTCTAGAACTAGCTGAAGCTGATATTGGCTTCTGTCAAACGGTCGTGCTCGAAAACCTCCTTCGATCAGCGGGCTGCAGCACTAATCATTGTATTCTGACAGTAAAGGAGTCTTGCTGTCAGAGTACAACAGCACGGGGGGGGGGGGGGGGGTTCCTCTTTCCTTCTTGTTTGAGTGGATGCAGGGACCTGTGCAGACTGCTGGAAAAAAAATAGCGTCTAATAGGGTTGCACTGATACCGGTATCTATGCCGATATTAAGCATTTGCACGAGTACTTGTACTCGTGCAAATGCTCTTATACCTGAACCCAAAACCTTTGCAGTGTGATTTGGCGGCACAGTGGTGTAGTGGTTAGCACTTTCACCTAGCAGCAAGAGGGTCGCTGGTTTGAATCCCAACCATGACACTACCTGCTTGGAGTTTGCATGTTATGTGCTGAGTGGTACTGGCTGGCTGCGTGGTACACTGGTACCTGGGTGGTATTTGCTGAGTGGTACCTGAGTGGTATTTTCTGAGAGTGACACTGTCGTACCTGCATGGTACACTGCCGGTGTATAGGGTGGGTGGGTAGGTGTATTTGGGGGTCAATGGGTGTATAGGGTGGGTAGGTAGGTGTATATAGGGGTCAGTGGGTGTATAGGGTAGGTAGATAGGTGTATATAGAAGTCAGTGGGTGTAAGGGTTGGGTAGGTAGGTGTATATAGGGGTCAGCAGGTGTAAAGGGTGGGTAGGTGTATTTGGGGGTCAGTATGTAGGTGTGTGTGTATATAGGGGTCAGTGGGTGTATAGGGTGGGTGGTTAGGTAGGTGTACATAGGGGTCAGTGGGTGTATATGGTGGGTAGGTAAGTATATATAGGGGTCAGTGGGTGTATAGGGTGGGTAGGTAGGTGTATATAGGGGTCAGCAGGTGTAAAGGGTGGGTAGGTGTATTTGGGGGTCAGTATGTAGGTGTGTATATATAGGTCAGTGGGTGTATAGGGTGGGTAGGTAGGTATATAAGGTGGGTACATAGTTGTATATGGGGGGGGGGTTGGTGGATGTACAGTGCAGTTCGGTATCGGTGGGGCTCTCACCGCTCTCATGATTCCCCTCGGCCGGTCCGCTCTACCTTTCCACTCTCCTCCATGCCACATGCCACTGCCAGTACCGCAGACAGCGCCGGCAGGGTCATAGGGGAGTGAGGAGGAATTACACTACTGCCATCTAGTGGCGGTAGATGTAATTGCGGTAATGCTGCCAAAGTAATGGGAACGGCGTTACCATGAGGGGAAAAGTAATCAGTTCGATTACTAGTTACCCTTTAAAAGTAACGTCGTTAACCACTTAAGCCAGGGGTGGGGAACCTTTTTTCTGCCAAGGGCCATTTGGGTATTTATAAAATGATTTGGGGGCCGTACAAAATTATAAACTTAAAAATGTGCCTGTTATATTTGGTCAAACATTTAATTAACTCGCCCCTAATGTGATGGCTGCAACTGCATCTCTTTGGTGAGGTGTGTGATGTTAGATAGTATTGATGATGTTGCTACTCGCAACTGGTTTTCCAGGTTTGCGTCGGTTAGTCTGGAGCGCAGTTGACTCTTTGTGGTGGTAAGTTTTGATAGGAACTGCTGGTGGGTACAGCTGGCGGGTACAGCTGGCTGGTACTGCTGGCGGGTACTGCTGGTGGGAAATGTTGGCTGGTACTGCTGTGGGTACTGCTAGCTGGTACTGCTGGTGGGTACAGCTGGCTGGTACTGCTGTGAGTACTGTTGGCTCTGGATGGTACTGCTGGCTATGGCTGGTACTGCTGTGTGTGCTGCTGGCCGGAAATGCTGGCTAGCAGCGGCGCCGCGCTGGAGAAAGAGACAATATTTCCTGTATTGGTCACAGGCGGAGAGCATTTGATATCACTCCACCTGTGACTCACTCAGACTGTCAGAATGGAGTCGAAACTATACAGGAAGCATCGGCTCCATTCTGACAGATCAGCTGAGAGACACAGATTCAGTTGCACGGGGGGCCGGACAAAATGACTTTGAGGGCCGCATACGGCCCCCCGGCCATAGGTTCCCCACCCCTGACTTAAGCCCTGGAGGATTTGGCTGCTCAAAGACCAGGCCCTATTTTGCGATTCGGCACTCCGTGACTTTAATGGACAATTGCACGGTCGTGCCACGCTGTACCCAAATGAAATTGACATGTTTTTTTTCCCACAAACAGAGCTTTCTTTTGGTGGTATTTAATCACCTGTGCGATTTTTATTTTTTGCGCTATAAGCAAAAAAATAGCGACAATTTTGAAAAAATAACAATATTTTTCACTTTTTTCATTTTTTTATATGAAATTTTCTAAAAAAAAATCTAAAAAAAAATTTAAAATATAAATTTTTTAACATTTTAGGCCAATTTGTTTTCTGCCACATATTTTTGGTAAAAAAAATCGCAATAAGCGTATTTTAAATGGTTTGCGCAAAAGTTATTGCGTTTAATAACTATGAGAAAGATTTATGTCATTTTTGTTGTTTTTTTTTTAAACTAGTAGTGATTTTTTTTTGCGGGACTGCGACATTGCGGCGGACAGATCGGACCCCTGACTGACATTTTTGACACTTTTGGGAGTACCAGTGACATTACTACAGTAATCAGTGCTATAAATATGCACTGTTACTGTAAAAATGACACTGGCAGGGAAGGGGTTAACTTTATTGGTGATCAGTGGGTTAAATGTATCCCAAGGGGCGTGATTCTAACTGTGGGGGGGCGTGGCTTGTGATGTAACCACAGAGACATACGACCCTACATAGCAGGATCGTATAGTCTCTGCACTTACATCAGGGAGAATGACAGACGGTTGTGTTTACAACAGCCATCTGCCTTTCTCCCTCTCCTGCGGGAGATCGCGAGTGGCCGGCAGACATCGGAGCTGCCGGTCACACGTGCGGGGATCCCTGTGAACGAGCGGGGGCGGGAGCCCCCTACAGGCTCCTGGGCGAGCGACGTAGTACTACGTCGCTTTGCCCAGGAGCGGGTGACTGCTGCAGTAAATGTACTTGCGGCGGTCGGCAAGTGGTTAAGTAACGCCATTTACTTTAACGCTGTTACTACCATCGCTGGTGATCAAGGAGTTAAATGTGACCCTAGGGGAGTGATTCTAACTGTGGGGGGGGGGGGGCAAGGCTTCTGAGATGACCATAGAGACATGTGATCCTATATAGAAGGATCACATAAGCTCTGTGATCATTTCAGGGGGGGGCGATCGCGGGTGTCAGGTGGCAATTTTAGCCGCCTGACACACGCATCGGCTTCCCCACTGACGATCGGGGGCAGGAGCACGCCGGCGGTGGCGCACGCTCGCCCCCTAGCTGCCACCAGATGACCAACGTACCAATAAGTGGTTTTGCCTGTAGGAGCCACTATGCCGCCGTATATATAAAGTAAGCAGTCGGCAAGTGGTTAAAGTAAAGCAGTGCTGAATCGCACACAACTCCTGTGTGAACTCGGGCTTGTCATAGTGACTTCAGCTTGGGTTCACACATTAGTGTGGTAAACCACATGTGATTCGGAAAGGAATCACATTGCATTACTATTCAAATCACTTGTGATTCTTTGCAGTGCTATTTGAGCCCATTTATTTTGTATGGGCTCAAATCGCTCTGCAAAGGTATCGGTAATTGGTATTAATGAGTACTTGAGTCCAAGTATCGACACTTCTACTCAACAGTACAAAACAAGTATTCCTGCAACCCTAGTGTGTACCCCGCTTTAGTCAATGTGTCAGGGTGTTTAATGGACTCTCTGACACACAGTGTCAGATTGAAGGAAAAATATCTACTGCTTTGAGAGACGTTGATCATTAAATTGACTTCTCTTTAGCAGGAATGGCCCTACATGGATTGAAACTCATCCTGTCCAGTCAGATTCAGTGGTGGCTGGTGCTCCATGGGCCGGTGGGGGGGGGGGGGGGAGGGCATCAGACGGACAACACCATACCCCCCACCGGACCACACCAGCTCCCCCCCCCCATTGCTGGCTCACTTACATTAAAGAGCGCTGAAATGAGAAATAGAAAAGGTGGACACAATCAGTTGCTTGCATTGATTTCTGGGATGCCCTGGAACACTCTCAGGAATTGGTGGAATCCTGCCTGGCCCCATTAGAAGCCTTCCATCAGCTTCATCTCCAGCGGCGGCTTCCCCGGGCATTTCCTCCTTGGCCAATAGCATGGCCTCTCCTTTTAGCCAATCAGGAAACAGGTCTCATGACCCGCTTCCTGATTGGCCAGGAGGAGGATCCGTGTGACAATAGCGAATTTTCATTCTCTGCACCCCGAGCCCACTCTTTTTTTTAACCTGTGAGAGCCTCTGGCTCAAATCACATGGTTTAAAAAAAAAATCCCCAAAAACTCCATGCATCCGGCAACCCGCATGTAGATTAGGGGGCCGGATGCATGGATGGGGGGGGGGGGTGGCGCCCCTGCGCCCGTATGCACCAGCCGCCACTGGTCAGATTTCTATCCATCTATGGCCAGCTTTAATACGTTCTGTGTAAAATCCCTGTTGTTTTCCTATACCTGGAGAGCTCACTAAGCCTTTATGTATAGTATCTCACAAAAGTGAGTACACCCCTCACATTTTTTGTAACTATGTTATTATATCTTTTCATGTGACAACACTGAAGAAATGACACTTTGCTACAATGTAAAGTAGTGAGTGTACAGCTTGTATAACAGTGTAAATTAGCTGTCCCCTCAAAATAACTCAACACACAGCCATTAACTACGTTTTACTGCGGAAGGCAGCCCCTCCTGTGTGAACCGACGTAGCTCTTTGTTGGTCGCGCGCCTGTAGCTAGGGGGCATGCTCGCGCCACTGGCGGTGAGCTCCCATCCCCTCTCAGCAGCGGGGACTCCGATACACGGGGTAGGCAGCTCGGATTGCCACCTGCCACCCACGATCGTTCCCCGCTGAGAGAGAGAAGGACGGGCAGCTATTGTAAACACAGCTGACTGTTCTTGTCTCTGGAATGATCACAGAGCTCCTGTGATCCTTCTATATAGGATCGCAGGTCTCTATAATCATTTCAAAAGCCCAATGCCCATACAGTTAGAAACACTCCCCTAGGTACACATTTAACCCCTTGATCACCCACTGTGTTAACCCCTTTCTGCCAGTGTCATTATTACAGTAACAGTGCATATTTTTAGCACTGATTAATGTAGTAATGTCACTGGTCCCCCCAAAAGTGTCAGTAAGGGTTCTGATCTGTCCATCGCAATATCGCAGTCCCGCTAAAAACCGCAGATCGCTGCCATTACTAGTAAAAAAAACAATAAAAATGACATAAATCTTTCCCCTAGTTTGTAGAAGTGATAACTTTTGCGCAAACCAAAAATATGTAGCAGAATACAAATTGGCCTAAAATGTTAAAAAATTTTGATTTAAAATTTTTTTTTTTGGGAATGTTATATAGCAGAATGTGAAAAATATTGTTTCTTTTTTTTTTTTTCAAAATTGTCGCTCTATTTTTGTTTATAGCGCAAACAATAAAAATCGCAGAGGTGATCAAATACCACCAAAAAAAGCACTATTTGTGGGGAGAAAAAAGACCTTCATTTTATTTGGGTACAGTGTCGTATGACCGTGCAATTGTCTGTTAAAGTAATGCAGTGCAGAATCGCAAAAAATGGCCCGGTCATTAAGGGGGCAAACCCTTCCGGTCCAGAACTGGTTAATGTCTAAACTGCTGGTAACAAAAGTGAGTACACCCCTAAGTGAAAATGACTAAGTAGGAGTGACAAAAATGAAGGGAGAGGGGAGGAAGTGGAGGAAGAAGCCCCTGTTCAGTCAAGCAGAGAAGCAGGAAAGTTGTATGCATCTACAATCAATCAAGAAAACATTGATAACCGATGCCATCCCAACCTCATGTGCTTCAGCTGATCAACTCCACACTTGCTGAGGGAGTAGTAGAGTGCACTGTGCAGGCAGGGGGAAGGTACTAAGATCTAGCCTACATGCAGGAACAAAGCCGCTCTCTGTCTACTGTGTTACAGCATATTCCGTACTGGGCATGGTTGTACCTGGCAAAATGCGCCCTCTTACCACATTACCCTCCTGCCTGCCCCACTCTGCTCCCCAGCAGTACAACATGCAAGGATGACACTGTACACTAGAGGAAGAGAGGTGTTGTCAATACCGATGTACCTGCCCCCCAACACAGGCGACTCTTTAGTGATCCTGCATTCTTCAAAACAAAGTGACAGTCTTCCCCTGTTACTGCGGCCGCCCCTCCTAAACTTCCGCCTGGGTCCAATGGACCTACCAGGACCCACCAGGACCCATGCCTATACCCATAGTTGATCCAGAGGAAGGCAAAAAAAATCCTCTCTCCTTTACAAACAAAATATCAGATTGTTGATTATAAGTAAATCTTAGAACTTTGGAACATCTTGTTGATCTCAGATCTGCAGGTAATAAACAGGTGCATTATTCATCTTATTTCTCCTTACAGATAATTTGTTTTACAAATTGCACACCACAGGTAGTTACAAGAGACGCATTTGTACATGGTAGGATTATCTAATTGTTTAGATACACAAAGGCATAAGGCAGAATCCCACTTAAGTTACAAAAATATATGTATATCTTGATTTGATTTGTATCAGTCTCCTTTCACAGGAGTCCAGACTTGTTGCATATATATATATATATATATATATATATATATATATATATATATATATATATATATATAAGCTTAGACTGTCCCAGAAAAAAAAAAATAATGGAAGCCTTGGCATTTTGCTGTGTGTGCTCTTATAGCACCAGTTACAGTCTGCTGATATCTTATACAGGCTGATTATTTAATATCAGCAAACATTTATAGTAAGGAAATGTGTTAAAGGGCACATGATAGAGTAATAATACCTGTAAATAAATTATAAGACCTATCATTACATTCACGCACAATGGTAATTATCCAGAAATAGGATTTCATAATAATACACGGAAACGCAAGCAGACAAAGTGACAGCCAGGTGTTTGATGAAATTAGATTATTGCCAATACCTTCTATGTTTTATTCACGTAGTGTTAACCTAAGGCTATACAGATATTTATGAGATGCTGTTCATGCAATAAACTTTTATGACTGGGGCACTCTTGCATTCAGGCAGCAGAGAATATAATATGTGGTGTTTTTGACAAGTGCTGGTGAGAACCCCTAAAAATCTCCAGTTACCTTATTTAATAATTGGATTAATCTGCATAAATTAAAAAAATACACAGTATTCATGATGTGGTAATAATTCACCATAATATTGCTGGTTTACTAAAGCTATACAGAAATGATCTATCCCACTGGATCCAGGGTACAACATTACCCAGGGCCTTTGACATCTTCTTTAAAATGAAAACACCTTCCATATATAATGCTACAAAAGAAAAAAAATCGTATTATGGTTTTAAGTGTCTGTCTACCAATTTGTGGAATGCAGGTACCGCCACACACTGTATTTAACTCCAATGTAAGGTATATGAAAGACAGGCTGCAGCTTAAATCCCAGTCCATATGTCATGCCCCTCTGACATGTTTCACCCACATTGAGCTTAATCATAGCGATGAGCATGTCCTATGGCAAAGGGATTATATGCACACACACATAACAAGGCAGGTAAAACTTAATGATTATACACAGTGCACGCAAATTAGGAGCTTTAAGCCAACCGTGGACATTTCGAATCTTGGCTGGTTCAGCAGGAACTGGCCGATATTTGAACATGTATGGGCAGGCTGAATGTACCCAAGTTTATTGATCAATCAACTTGGGCACAACCAGCCTGTCGGATTTTACATATGATTATTGGTAGCGGCTGTTATAGCCACTATCAATTATTACTGAGCTCTCTCAGTGGGGGTGGGTTCCCCCGCACCCAAACAGCCCCCCCCTTCACCCGGAAAAACACAATGGCTCAATGGAAGGGTTTCCAACTATGCCATGATGTTCAGTCCCTAAAATGCATGCTCCTTAACTGCATGGTCCAATTAGTGTAATAAGTTACAAAAAAAAGCTATATGTACCTCAAAAGAGTCGAAGTTGAGTGTGACGGTACGCACCGTCACTGAGAGTGAAAAAACTATGTGACAGATAAATAGATGGTTTGGACTGCTTAAGTTGGTCAGACTTGTAACAGATGCATGTCATCCGCTCAAACACCTGTCTTCCACGAATTGTAAATTATGCTGATTTGCTCACCTATTGTTTACGGTGGGTTCTCAGTATTTACACTATGATATGTGTATTTGTATCTTGTTTTAGCTTTGGTGTCGGCAGTCTGTTCTTCCAGGCTGGCTTAAGTGTAATGAGTTAATTAGCATGTTAATTGGGATTAGCCATGAGTCAACTGTACCTCGTTATCTATTCATCGTGTGATGTTTTGGGTAAATATTCATGTAGTGACTGACATACTTCTCAAGTGTATAAAAGTCTGTTTCTTTTTCAATAAAGGAGTTTGTTGTTTCCAGTATACAAACTAAGTGTCAGGCTAGCTTTGTATGACAGCGGGTGGGATTTGATATCTATGTTCATGACTGTGAGGAAGCGGTATACTGACGGAAGACCACAAGTACAGTGTGGGTCTGAGGTTCCGTTACATTGGTGGCAAGCGGTGGGATGCTTCCTGCAGTCTGGAACATCCAAACCTCCACCGGGATCCAAGGTCCGGGGAGCAGAAGAGGAGAGGTACAGATATCAGCCGCCATGGAAGAGGAATTCGGAAGGAGGTTGCGAGAGATGCGGATACAGCACAGGGGACCCGTGTCAGAGAAGGTCCTGCTGGGATGGCATGATTCAATCCGTTTGGAACTCTGGGAGGAAGCGCTAGCCCGTGAGCAGCGACACCAGGGAAAAATCCTCCCCTCCTTCCAGGAAAGGTACTGGTCGCAGTACGAAGTGCGAATGGTATTTTTGGGGAGACAACCGCATAAGGAATGGAAAGCTGAGTTAAGCAGGCTGGTCCAGGCGGAGATGCGGTTGGATGAGAGCTATAGAGCTCTCCGCTGGTATGTAACCCAAGTGCGCCCATGGACAGCAGATGACAGCCCAACGGAAGGCTTTTGCTACGGCGGCCTGGGGCTGTTATTTGAGAGGCTGTCTGAGGACCCCGACTTTGGGAGCGATTTGGAGTGGCGTTCGGAGGAAATCTTGGAATACAGAGAACAGATGCTGAATGTCTTGAAAGTGAAAAACTATGTGACAGATAAATTGATGGTTTGGACTGCTTCAATTGGTCAGACTTGTAACAGATGCATGTCATCAGCTCAAACACCTATTGATGATTTGCTCACCTATTGTTTACGGTGGGTTCTCAGTATTTACACTATGATATGTGTATTTGTATCTTGTTTTAGCTTTGGTGTCTTTTCTTCCAGGCTTGCTTAAGTGTAATGAGTTAATTAGCATGTTAATTGGGGTTAGCCATGAGTCAGCTGTACCCAGGACCGGTGCTAGACTTTTTCATGCCCTAGGCAAGACCAGCTACTCGTGATCCCCCGCCCCCCCCCCAAAAAAAAAATAAAACAAAAAGGGAAGGGTTTAAAAACTCCTCTATGTCATATTCAGTGACCCTGATCTGATGGTTCCTCCATGTAATTCTTTTATACCCAGTGACCCCCATATTCCTTCATGTCACACCCGGGGACCCTGATGTCCCCCTATGTCACACCCAGGGACCCTAATGTCTTCCCATGTCACATTCTGGGACCCCAATATTCCTCCACGTCGTACTGTCATACCCACTGACCCCGATGTTCCTCCATGTCACACCCAGGGACCCCTGTGTTCCTCCATGTCGTGCTGTCATACCCAGTGACCCCAATGTTCCTCTATGTCACACCAGGGGCCCCTGATGCTCCTCCATGTCACACCAGGGGCCCCTGATGCTCCTCCATGTCATACCCAGAGACCCTGATGTTTTTCCATGTCACACCTGGGGACCCTGATGTTCCTCCATGTCACACCTGGGGACCATGATGTTCCTCCATGTCACACCTGGGGACCTCAATCCCCCATGGCGTACCAAGGGGTCACAATTCCTCATTGCACACCTGGTGACCCCGAACCCCTGTTACACTCGTGACCCCTATACCCCATGTCATACCTTTATGACTCCGATTCCCCATGGCACACCTGGTGACCCCAATTCTCTTTCACACCAGGGATCCTCCATGTCACACCCAGGGACCCTGATCCCCTGTTCTGGGGACACTCACTGGGCAGTATGAAGAGAGTGGCCCGCACTCTGCCCTCCTTCACTGTGATCCTGCTAAATTCCTTCTCCCAGGACACTCTTCTCCTGGACCACAGTGCTCACCACAGCTCCAACTGGCTCCTGGTGAAGAGAGAAGAAGCAGTCAGAGAGCTCTGCACATCCTTCATCACCAACCTCCTCAGACCATTCCGGTACCTCGTCGCTTCTGCTCCAGTTAAGGTGCCGTCCTGCAGTGCCGAGCTACGGCTCAGGTTCAGCTCTCCTCCGCTCCCTGCTTAATACTGACCCAGGGAAATGAATGGCTGCCCACCAGCTCAGTGTAGAGAATCACGTCCTGCCCAGGGTTTAGGCCACTCAGCTCCAGATGAAGAGTATCATTATGCAGGCAGCACTCTGGTGGGCTCCCTTCCTGCCTCTTGGGCCCCCCCCAACAAAGGTGGAAATCCAGGGCCTGGTAGTTCCGCCATTGCCCCAGACACCTGGCATATTCCTCTGTCCCTTCTTCCTCCCCCACTGCCGCACCTCCCATCAGCTCCCAAAGATCATTCATGATGGAGAGAGATTGCTGACTCATGGCTGCGCCCCTAAGTGGCAATGCTCCCTAGGCGGCCGCCTAGTTTGCCTAGTGGAAGCACCGGCCCTGGCTGTACCTCGTTATCTATTCATCGTGCGATGTTTTGGGTAAATATTCATGTAGTGACTGACATACTTTTCAAGTGTATAAAAGTCTGTTTCTTTTTCAATAAAGGAGTTTGTTGTTTCCAGTATACAAACTAAGTGTCAGGCTAGCTTTGTATGACAGCAGCTGGGATTTGATATCTATGTTCATGACTGTGAGGAAGCGGTATACTGACGGGAGACCACAAGTACAGTGTGGGTCTGAAGTTCCGTTACATTGAGTCTCCTAGGGAAATGGGTTCTGTACCATCTGATATCTTACTCATCCCTGTTTAATGAATTATGACTAAATGTGTATGCCAAAATTGTTTTATGTTCAACAGTGGTTGAAAGGCTAGGGACCTCTGTCAGGTTTTATTGTTGTTCTTGTTAGGAAGATTCATTCTCTTTGTTTTTTAGTTGTATATATATAGGTGCATCTCATGAAAATAGATTATCATCAAAAAATGAATTTATTTTAGTAATTCATCATATTTGCATGAAATACTGCATCAATGCAGCATGGCATGGAGGCGATCAGCCTATGGCACTGTTGAGGTGTTATAGAAGCCTAGGTTGCTTTGATAGCAGCTTTCAGCTCATCTGCATTGTTGGATATGGTTTCTCTCATCCTCCTCTTAACAATACCCCACAGATTCTTTATGGGGTTTAGGACAGGCGAGTTTGCTGGCCAATCAAGCGATAGCGATACCATGTATTGGTACTTTTGGCAGTTTGGGCAGGTGCTGGAAAATGAAATCAGCATCTCCATAAAGCTGGTCAGCAGGGGGAAGCATGAAGTGCTCTAGAATTTCCTGGTAAAAGGTTGTGCCGACTTTGTACTTGATAAAACACAGTGAACCAAAACCAGCAGATGACATGGCTCCCCAAATCATCACTGACTTTGGAAACTTCACACTGGACCTCATGCAACTTGAATTCTTTGTCTCTCCACTGTTCCGCCAGACTCTGGGACCTTGATTTCCAAAAAAATTCTAAATTGTCCACAGTCTGTGATGATTTAGGGAGCCATGTCATCTGCTTGTGTTGGTCCACTGTGTTTTATCAAGTCCAAAGTCAGCACAGCCCTCTACCAGAAAATTCTAGAGCACTTCATACTTCTCTTTGCTGACCAGCTTTATGGAGATGCTAAAAAGTATGCCAAAAGTACCAATACCTGGTTTAATGATCATGCTATCACTGTGCTTGATTGGCCAGGAAACTTGCCTGACCTAAACCCAATGGAAAATCTGTGGGGTATTGTCAAGAGGAAGATGAGTGACACCAGACCCAGTAATGTACGTAGATGAGCTGAGGGCCACTATTAAAGCAACTTGTGCTTCCCTAACACCTCAGGAGTACCATTGTAATGTTCCGGTACCTTTGGTACCCTAAATTACTCTTTTCACAAGTGTATGCGCCCCACCATTCTCTTTTGGAAAGGTGCGCATACACCTTTAAGACTGAAGCTGTCATCACTCAGCGCCGGACTAGATGGCTATTTAAATCGCCGGTTCTCACTCACATGTGTTCGTTCAAACACCCTTACCTGGATGCTAACTTGGCTTGAAGCTTTCGTGCTTGCAAGCATACCTCGCTGACGGAACCTCGCTGCGCTGATCCCTGCATCCCGCTTCCGGATCATCCGCTCCTCCTGAACCAACCTTCGGCTGTATTGCTATTAGTGCTAAGTACCCCGCAGGGGAATCCTCTATAAACTTATACTAAGCTTACACTATCTAGCTCTGCATAGTAAAGACTATTTATCACATCTGCATATCTAGATTGTTAGCTCTTAAGACTACTGCTACTTATTCCTGCACTGGGTTGATCACTCTTGTATGTCCACCTGCTACTCTGTCATCTGCTACCATACATGATTGCTAAACCTACCTTTATCCATCTGCTACTGTCTTACCTTCAAGTGTCTGTCACCTACCACCTCCACTCAACCTGTCTCTTAAATCTTCATCACTGTGTTACTACATACATAAAGTCACTCTAGGAACCAGCTTGTTGAGTGTGTGTATTTACTAGCTGAATTAAGACCTTCCACACATGATGAGTCATTGAGGTTGGGAATGGTATCTCAGCATCTCTCTTACATGACTACTGAAGTGGAATATTTCTGCAGCTGAAAATCCACACCATACATGAAACGCAGGAGCGTTACAGATTGAACGAACCTACAAATGGATTCAGCAGAAATAACCACTCAGGTGACACAATTAAAACAGCAAGTAACTGCGTTAATACAAGCACTTGCTGAATTAAAAGAAGACAATCAGCCTCTGTCGCAGCAGGTAATTAGACTGACACAACTTACCTCTGCTCAGTCCCCTGAACCCAAGATAAATCCCCCTTTGGTATTTACAGGCGATCGCAAAAAATTTCGCGAATTTAAAAACGCATGTGAGTTACTTTTTTTGCTAAAACCTCGTACCTACCTTACTGATCACATTAAGGTTTGTACTATTATTTCTTACCTAACAGGCGATCCTCGAGCCTGGGCAGACTCTCTTTTTGAGAAAAACGACCAGCTTCTCAACTCCTATGCCTTGTTCCTAGCAGAACTCACTAGCCTATATGATGACCCCAATAGGCAGAGTACTGCCGATCTTCAATTAAGATCCTTGAAACAAGGAAGGAGGCCTGTAGAAGACTTTGTCGCGGAATTCAATAGATGGACCCTTGATTCAGAATGGAATGATGCATCTCTGAAAACCCAATTTAGGCTTGGCCTATCAGAAGCCGTTAAGGACGAGCTCGCCCGAGCGGATCTACCAAAAACCCTGGATACATTAATACAACTCAGTATTACCATAGATAGAAGACTACGAGAAATAAAGGCTGAGAAAATGGGAATGCCATTATCCGTTTCCTCTCGGATTCCGGCCGTTAACCCCGTTCCTATGGAAGTAGGAACCATACGCCCACCGCTATCAACTATGGAAAAAGCCAAAAGACGATATGAAAATCTCTGCTTGTACTGTGCATCCCCGGATCACAAGATAAATGTCTGTCCCCTAGTCAACAAAAAGAAGGGTGAGTGTTCACATGTCCTCCTAGGGGGATTGACAACTTCATTCATTAACCCTTACATTTTTGTTTGTTTGACATTACAGTGGGACCAGAACAGGATTACTACTAAGGCCATGATTGACACAGGATCTTGTGGAAATTATATTGATATATGTTTTGCTGCTTCAAATAAAATTCCTATTATTTCTAAACTTAAACCTGTCTCAGTAAGTCTTATTACCGGTGTTCCGTTATCCTCTGGTCCAATCACCGATCAGACACAAGCACTTCTAGTCACTATTAACGAGTCTCATAGGGAGACTACTACCTTCGATTTAATACCTTCACCCCACTTTCCCATTGTGTTGGGACTTCCCTGGTTACACACACACCAACCAACCATAGATTGGAAGGAACGGTCCTTGGCCTTCCTCTCTTGCTATTGCGAGGATACGTGTAACCTCCCGTCTTCCGGGAAGATTCTGTCTATGGTGACAGATGAGATTGCACCACTATGTTATCAGGATCTTTCTGAGGTTTTTCTTGAGAAAAATGCTCAAGCATTACCTCCTCATCGAGACTATGATTGTAGCATTGATCTACTCCCAAATAGCAAATTGCCGTTCGGTCATGTTTATCCTCTTTCACAGGATGAACTTTCCCATCTCAAAACCTATTTGGATGAGAATTTGGAAAAAGGTTTTATTAGACCTTCCACTTCTTCCACAGCAGCAGGACTCTTTTTTGTTCGCAATAAGGACTCAAGTCTCAGACCTATCATCGACTACAGGAAATTGAATGCTATCACAATAAAAGATCGCTATCCTCTACCGCTTATCCCTGAGCTCATTGAGCAGGTGCGTGGAGCTACCTATTTTTCAATATGGACCTGAAAGGAGCATACAATCTCATTCGAATCCGTGATGGAGACGAGTGGAAGACTGCATTCAGAACCAGATACGGATTGTTCGAATATCTTGTGATGCCATTCGGGCTATGCAACGCCCCTGCAGTTTTCCAACGATTTATAAACGATATTTTTAAAGACTTACTAGATGTCTGTGTTGTGGTATATCTGGACGATATACTTATATATTCACGATCCCTGTCTGAACATGTAAGACTTGTACTATCGAGATTGTTTGCACATAACCTTTATGTGAAACTGAAGAAATGCTTGTTTCATAAAGACGAGGTACTCTTTCTAGGCTACATCATATCCAAAACAGGAATCGAGATGGACATGAGTAAAATATCCTGCATTCAGGATTGGCCTACATCAACCACACGCAAGGCGCTACAGCGATTCCTGGGATTTTCAAATTTCTACAGGAAGTTCATTAAAAACTTTTCTGCTATTGTGAGACCCCTCACACAGCTCACTAGCATAAAAAAAACATTCAAATGGTCAGAAGAAGCCAATAAAGCTTTTCATTTGTTAAAGACAAGGTTTACTTCCGCTCCCATATTACGCCATCCAGACCCATCCCTCCAATACATTCTGGAGGTAGATGCGTCAAACATGGCAGTAGGTGCAATACTCTCCCAACGACCAACCCACACTTCCCCACTTCATCCAGTCGCCTTTTTTTCTAAATCCCTAAGCAGTCCCGAGAAAAATTACCCCGTGGGTGAAAAGGAACTGCTTGCTATAAAATTGGCTCTGGAGAATTGGCGACATTTACTCGAAGGCACCCAATTACCAATAATTATATACACGGACCATAAAAACCTCCAATATCTTCAGACTAGCAAAACTCTCTCGCACCGACAGGTACGATGGTCACTATTCTTTCTAAGGTTTAACTTCCTAGTGACTTACACACCTGCAGATAAGAACAAAAAGGCGGATGCACTATCACGACTAACTGAAGAAAACTACTTTGAAATCCCTTCCGTTCCTATAATACCTCACAAACGCATTATTGGAGTTGTCCGTTCCTTGAAGGAAGAGGTTTTGCATGGTATAAGTTTGGATTCACCCCCACCACAACTAAATACTGATGCAGAAGGCTTCCTCTACTACAACGACAAACTTTACATACCACCTACCCTACGCACCAAGATCTTGGAATTATCTCATGATGTGCCTATGGCAGGACATATGGGTATGACAAAGACTCTTAATTTGATTTCCCGGCAATTCTGGTTGCCTGACATGAAAACATCTATACAAAAGTTCGTCTCTTCATGCAATGTCTGTGCCAGGTCCAAAATTGACACTACGAGACCATCCGGTCTACTATGCAGTCTACCAATACCCCAAACTCCATGGGAAGTTTTGTCCTTGGACTTCATCGTAGAATTGCCTCTTTCCAAAGGATTTAATACCATCTTGGTGTCAGTGGACCATCTGACAAAGATGGCACATTTCATTGCTATTCGCAGACTACCTTCGTCCAAACAAACGGCAGAACTCCTGATGAAACATGTCTTTAGATTACATGGTATCCCAAAAACACTTCTGTCTGACCGTGGATCCCAATTTATTTCTAAGTTCTGGCAAGAACTATGTCACATACTACGGATCGAGCGGAAGCTCACTTCTCCTTACCATCCGCAGACCAACGGACAGACTGAAAGAGTCAACCAATGCATCGAGCAGTACATACTTCTTACCAACAGGATGATTGGGTGGATCTTCTCCCTCTGGCAGAATTTGCCTACAACAACGCAACCCACAGTACAACCAAGCAGAGTCCGTTCTACTTGAACTATGGGTTTCATCCCTCTATTCTTCCACCACGCATCCTTCCTTCAAACAACCCAGTAGCCTCAGACTATCTTACCCAAATAAAGGATTCTCTGGGTTTATTAAATACTACCATTGCACACGCTCACAGTCAACAAAAGAAGTACTATGATCTTCGCAGAAGACCTTCTCCACAGTACACTATTGGGGACCTCGTTTGGCTCTCAACAAAAAATTTAAGACTGAAGATCCCTAGCAAAAAGCTTGGACCTCTGTTCTTGGGACCTTTCCCAATCAAAAAACTTATTGGAAAAGCTGCAGTACAGCTTACATTGCCAATAGACCTAAAAATCCATCCCATTTTCCATGTGTCGCTACTGAAGCCCCATGTTCCGGACCAAGGAATAAGGCCTAATATTCCACCTCCGCCTCCTGTACAAGTTGAAGGTGGAGAAGAATACGAGATAAAAGAGATTCTGGATTCTCGTATCTACAGAAGAAGACTTCAGTACTTGGTTAGATGGAAGAACTATGGGCCCCAAGACGACACCTGGCTAAACACCTTTGAAATACATGCCCCTAGATTAATCCGCAATTTTCATGCGAGATACCCAGACAAACCAGCTCCAGAGGCCTTCAGGAGCCGGCCTTAAGGGGGGGGGTATTGTAATGTTCCGGTACCTTTGGTACCCTAAATTACTCTTTTCATAAGTGTATGCGCCCCACCATTCTCTTTTGGAAAGGTGCGCATACACCTTTAAGACTGAAGCTGTCATCACTCAGCGCCGGACTAGATGGCTATTTAAATCGCCGGTTCTCACTCACATGTGTTCGTTCAAACACCCTTACCTGGATGTTAACTTGGCTTGAAGCTTTCGTGCTTGCAAGCATACCTCGCTGACGGAACCTCGCTGTGCTGATCCCTGCATCCCGCTTCCGGATCATCCGCTCCTCCTGAACCAACCTTCGGCTGTATTGCTATTAGTGCTAAGTACCCCGCAGGGGAACCCTCTATAAACTTATACTAAGCTTACACTATCTAGCTCTGCATAGTAAAGACTATTTATCACATCTGCATATCTAGATTGCTAGCTCTTAAGACTACTGCTACTTATTCCTGCACTGGGTTGATCACTCTTGTATGTCCACCTGCTACTCTGTCATCTGCTACCATACATGATTGCTAAACCTACCTGCATCCATCTGCTACTGTCTTACCTTCAAGTGTCTGTCACCTACCACCTCCACTCAACCTGTCTCTTAAATCTTCATCACTGTGTTACTACATACATAAAGTCACTCTAGGAACCAGCTTGTTGAGTGTGTGTATTTACTAGCTGAATTAAGACCTTCCACACATGATGAGTCATTGAGGTTGGGAATGGTATCTCAGCATCTCTCTTACATGACTACTGAAGTGGAATATTTCTGCAGCTGAAAATCCACACCATACATGAAACGCAGGAGCGTTACAACCATAGGCTTATTGCCTCCATGCCACGCCACATTGATGCAGTAATTCATGCAAAAGGAGCCCCGACCAAGTATTGAGTGCATACTATACTGTACATTGACATACTTTTCAGTAAGCCGACATTTCCGTATTAAAAATCTTTTTTTTTTTATTGGTCTTATGTAATAGTCTAATTTTCTGAGACACTGAATTTTGTGTTTTCACTAGCTGTAAGCCATATTAATCAAAATTAAAAGAAAGAAATGCTTGAAATATATCACTTTGTGTGTAACAAATCTATATAAAATATGAGTTTTACTTTTTGAATTGAAATACTGAAATAAATACATATTTTTTGATGATATTCTATATTTATGAGATGCATATATATATATATATATATATATATATATATATATCAGATACAAGTAGGTAGTGCAGGATAAGAGTGTGTCAGAAAAGACAGTGGGCAGTATAGGCAGGGGAGGAGTAAGGAGAGTTTAACATCACGCAGCATATGGAGGGAAGGAGTGAAGATGGCATGACGGGGGGCAGTATATGCAGGAGAGGAGCAAGGAAAATATATTAGCAGGGTGTATGTGCGGCGGTACATGCAGGATAGGAGTGAGGAAGATACGACAGTTGGCACTATATGCAGAACAGGAGTGAGGAAGATATGACAGTTGGCGGTATGTGCAGGAGAGGAGTGAGGAGGAAATAACAGTGGGCAGTAAATGCAGGAAAGGAGTGGGTAGAATACAACAGTGAACAGTATATGCAGGATAGGAGTGAGGAAGATACGACAGTTCACCCCAATGTATGCAGGATAAGAGTGAGGAAGATATGGCAGTTGCCAGTATATGCAGGATAGGAGTAAGGAAGAAACAACAGTTGGCAGTATATGCAGGATAAGAGTGAGGAAGATATGACAGTTGGCAGTATATGCAGGATAGGCATGAGGAAGATACAACAGTTGGCAGTATATGCAGGATAGGAGTGAGGAAGATATGACAGTTGGCAGTATATGCATGAGAGGAGTGAGGAGGATACAACAGTTGGCAGTATATACAGGAGAGGAATGAAGAGGATATGACAGTGGGCGGTATATGCAGGAGAGGAGTGAGGAGGGTATGATAGTGGGTGGTATATGCAGGAGAGGAATGAGGTGGATATGACAGTGGGTGGTATATGCAGGAGAGGAGTAAGGAGATACGACAGTGGGTGGTATATGCAGAAGAATTGTAAATAGAATACGACAGTTGGCAGTATATGCAGGAGAGGAATGAGGAAGATATGACAGTGGGTAGTTTATGCAGGAAAGGAGCAAGGAAAATATGACACCAGGGTGTATGTGCGGCAGTATATACAGGAGAGGAGTGAGAACGATATGACAATGGGCAGTATATGCAGGATAGGAGTGGGAAGAATACAACAGTGGACAGTGTATGCAGGATAGGAGTGAGGAAGATACGACAGTTGGCACTATATGCAGGACAGGAGTGAGGAAGATACAACAGTTGGCAATATATGCAGGAGAGGAGTGAGGAGGAAATAACAGTGGACAGTAAATGCAGGAAAGGAGTGGGTAGAATACAACAGTGAACAGTATATGCAGGATAGGAGTGAGGAAGATATGACAGTTTGCAGTATTACGCGTGCCTCCATCTTGGACTCTGGGAGGAGCAGGTAGTATATCCATCCCCAATGTACCTCAGCCACTCCCTTATGTGGCTGAGGTACATTGACGATGTCCTGCTCCTCTGGGGGGGGGGGGGGGCACTTCCTCTGAACTTGATCAATTCATTAATGAACTGAACAGGAACGATCGGAATATTAAACTTACTTATACCGTGACCTCTAATCATCTACCATTTTTGGATATGTTAATTTCACTAGAGGATGGAACGATTAAAACCACGACCTATCGTAAAGACACGGCTGCTAACACATTGTTGGTAGCTGATAGTCATCATCCTAGACACCTGATCGAGAATATACCCGTAGGACAGTTTCTTCGGTTGAAAAGAAACTGCTCCGACCCCGCAGACTATCAGACAGAGGCCGAGCAACTTCATAAACGTTTCAGAGAGAGGGGATACACACATAAAACAATAAGAAAAGCACGTAAAAAGGTGGCCCTTAAAGAAAGATCAAAGTTATTGGGTGGTCAGGATAACACTCAAGCAAGTTCATGCTCTGATGAAACTGTATATCCACGCATCATAACTCCGTACGGTACCCAATGGGAACAGGTAAGAACAGTCCTTTCGAGGCATTGGCAGGTGTTGACCGTATCACTACTAATTGAGTGAATAGTGGGCCCGCGGCCCCTACTAACGGCCAAACGGGCCAAGAATCTGAAGGACACCTTATGTCATTCGGAATTCGTTCGCTCTAAGAGTGGTGATAACTGGCTAATGTCCTTGCCACGTCTAAAAGGGATGTTCCCATGTGGGCGCTGTTCCATATGCAAATCAGTAATCAAATCTAAATCCTTTATGAGTTGCAATGGACAAAAGGAATTTACAATCAACAGCTTCATCAACTGCCAGACTGAACGAGTGATTTATCAGCTTATTTGCCCCTGCAATAAGTCTTATATTGGTAAGACTAAACGCCAATTAAAGATAGAGGCATTTACGCCTTAAAATTGCCAGCAAGACGAGGGGACTTCGACAATGTCCTTTTACAAAAAGAAAAAATGTGGATCTACAAAATGGGATCCCTGGTACCCCAGGGACTAAATGTCGAGTTTAGCTTACAACCTTTTCTGGTCTCGTAACTCTCGGGATTTGACATCATGGTCGCTGTACTGAAAATTATGGGGCTAGGGGGCACAATTGGCACCATCCCATGCCTAGAGGGGTCTCCCTATATGATGTTATTTCTAGGGAACCCCGGGTCCACACCGCACCGTCTTTCCCTTATATGCTATCTTCATTGACCTTTTTTGTCAATATATACCTTTATAAGATCCTTTAGAGATTTTGGTATATAAACAACAAATCTCTATTCCCCTTTGGGGAAATAGGTCACACCTCTGGTTTCTCTCTGTTTCGATTTATTATGTTCTGACTTCTGTTCTCTTGAGTCATCTCTATGTATTGTGCCCTCGGCAGTGCTTTTACAAATCAGGGACTCTTCTGTGGCCTCCACCGTTTTACCTATTGCCCCCACTTGGTTATACCTATAGGGAATATCCAGTTCCACCTTAAATTTAAGGCATATAGAGCCCTAATGGAAACAGTGATGTACCTATGTATATATTCTTTTTATATGTATATGTATCATGTTTCGTTACTGTTGCAGCATTTTTAGCCTGTACTGTTTCTTGTCTGTTATTATGGCCACCTTTCCGTATGGTCGATTGTAACCACAGTGGTGGGACGATTTACATCGTTTTCTGCCTACTTATGTGAAGTAAACATTTGTATATATTGTTGCAAACCATCGGAAAATTTGGCTATAACGCTGGTGGAAGGGGTGACGCCATAAAGGTATATTTGGGTGGTGTGTTAATACAGCGACATCTGGTGGAGGAATGGTGTCTCTGCTGCTCCATCGGATCTCTATGATATACACACCGGTATTGAATAAATCAATTCTGATCAATTATTGGTGGTATAAAATATGGCGCCATCTATTCCCACACTAGCTCTGAGGAAACCGACGTTGCAGTCGGTGAAACGTGTCGGCGTCCACTGTCTACTACACTGCACATTGTGTGATTGCTTGCCCCTTGACTGAGGATCCCCCTCTACCCATTACTGGGTTGTTCCCCTGTATGCACCCGGCAGATCGTCAAACCGGATGTGACGCCAGCCGGTCACCTCCGACCTGGAAGTCCATCCCCAGCCGCGGGTGTAGCTACACACGTGAGTTGAACGCCCGACTGATGGCACTAAGGACCGGACAAGCTGGGCAATGGGACCGCATCACGGACCTCTGCAGCCTCCTCTGAGCTAACGGCTGGATTCGCCCAAATCAATTAGCCACCACCACTGCAGGTAACTGCCGACTTTGATTCTTCACCTCGGTGATTGGGTCCCGCCACTGGGATCATAACGGCTTCCCTGTCAGTAAGTGGACCTGTCCTTATCGAAGTTTGCCAAATACCGGATCTGGTTACTTTATGATTTATTTAATCCACATTATCATCACTGTAACTCTTCTGAAGCCCCTAACAGGAACTGTGTACTGTATGGTATTCTGTGATTTCTATTGAGGGATATTTATGTCATGGACTAGCGGTGTCATGTACACCTTTTACCCCTATCCATCACAGATTTCTATTGTTCCAGCACCAAGAATCAACATTTTTCTTCATTAGAGTCATTTCATTTTTTACCCCCATGATCCTGCATTTTGGTACCAGCTAGTGAATTAATAGGACAATTAGCTCTTAGGTCACATCTGCAAGGTCCTCTCACATCACCAAACACGGTAACCAACCTACACGGTATGTTGGTGCCTGTTTGGGTCTGTGTCAATATATCTTTTTTACCTTGGGCTATTATTCAATCAGCTGGGCTTACTGGCCATTGAGCCGCTTAGAGCAACCTCTGCATCTACCAGCTTTTTTTCCCAATGTGTTTTGATATTGTGAATTGAGTCCCTACAGCACATGTGCTTGTGTGTATTTTTATGCTTTTATATTGTATTGTTATTCAGTGTCTCCTATGCCACCCTGATTTGTCTTCATTTATTTTTGTTCTTTCAGGCATACGTGCCGAATAAAAATTATTTTTTACATACATTTTCAGTCTGGAGTGCCCTTAGTTGGTTCCTTTTTTGAGGTTGACAGACTACGGTCTGTCATCTCAAATTTTTCTTTTTCTTGTACTTGACTGACCAACGGCCACTACCCATGACCTTACCTTAGAGATATATATTTTTTGGGGGACTAATTCTATTTACTTCCCTTGTTTGGGCTACTGATTAGGCCAACTCTGGAACACAACCTTCTGCTTTTTTTTTATAGTTTGCAGTAATTGCAGGATAGGAGTGAGGAAGATACAACAGTTGGCAGTATATGCAGGATAGGAATGAGGAAGATACAACAGTTGGCAGTATATGCAGGATAGGAGTGAGGAAGATATGACAGTTGGCAGTATATGCAGGATAGGAATGAGGAAGATACAACAGTTGGCAGTATATGCAGGATAGGAATGAGGAAGATACAACAGTTAGCAGTATATGCAGGATAGGAGTGAGGAAGATATGGCAGTTGGCAGTATATGCATGAGAGGAGTGAGGAGGATACAACAGTTGGCAGTATATGCTGGAGAGGAATAAGGAAGATATCACAGTGGGCAGTATATGCAGGAGAGGAGTGAGGAGGATAAGAAAGTGGACAGCATATGCAGGACAGAAGTAAGGAGGATATGACAGTAAGCAGTATACGCTATAAAAAGTTTTGGGACACCTGCCTTTACACACACATGAACTTTAATGGCATCCCAGTCATAGCTGCAAAGAGTGAATAAACTCAATATTGAACCTTACAGACTAAAACAGCTTCAGCTCTTCTGGGAAGGCTGTCCACAAGGTTTAGGAGTGTGTCTGAGAATGTTTGACCTTTCTTTCAGAAGTGCATTTCTGAGGTCAGGCACTGATTTTAGATGAGAAGGCCTGGCTCACAGTCTGCATTCTAATTCATTCCTAAGGTGTTATATCCGGTTGAGGTCAGGATTCTGTGCAGGCCAGTCAAATTCCTCCATCTCAAACTCGCTCATCCATGTCTTTATGGAGCTTGCTTTGTGCACTGGTGTGCAGTCATGTTGGAATAGGAAGGGGCCATCCCCAAACTGTTCCCACAAATTTGGGAGCATGACATTTTCCAAAATGTCTTAGTATGCTGATGCCTTAAGAGTTCCCTACACTGGAACTAAGGGGCCAAGCCCAACCCCTGAAAAACAATCCTACACCATAATTCCCCCTCCACCAAATGATTTGGACCAGTGGACAAAGCAAGGTCCACAAAGTCATGGATGAGTGGGTTTGGGGTGGAGGAACTTGACTGGCCTGCACCATAACCCGATAAAACACCTTTCGGATGAATTAGAGCGGAGACTGCGAGCCAAGCCTTTTCGTCCAGCATCAGTGCCTGACCTCACAAATGCACTTCTGAAAGAATGGTCAAACCCGCGGTCATTGGGTCTCTCGGCAAACTCTCTTCTCTGATCGCTCCTTTGCCACGCTGTCGTTTTGGCAAAAGATACAGCTGGCTCACTTCCTGCAGTCCCTGCCACCGGCAACCCTGTTCACGAGACGCCTTACCCCTTTTGAGGATCTGTGTGCTTCGGACTCTCCACTGCGCCACACCATATCTCTGCTCTATCGCCTTCTGTCAGGCTCCGATACATCCTTCAGACCCCAGTACCTGGCTCATTGGGAAAGGGATCTAGGGATTTCTCTGTCTGACCACCAGGTGGAGCGTATTTTCTTTTTCACCTATAAGACTTCCCTGGGCTCCAAGTATCAAGAGGCCGGCTATAAGCTCTTGACCAGGTGGTATTTCACCCCGGCTAGACTGCATAAGATGTTCCCCTCTTGCTCAAATCTTTGCTGGCGATGTGGGGAGGAGGTGGGATCCCTCCTACACATTTTTTGGTCCTGCAGTAAACTGCAACCCTTTTGGAATGAGGTAATGCGGATTTCGCAGAAGTTCACAGATCATACCCTCACTTTAAGTCCTGCTCTCTTCCTCCTCCACCACAATAGCTTTCCGCGGTCTTCTTATCGGAAGTCAATCTTGCCGCTCCTACTTACGGCGGCTAAGAGCTGTATCCCTCTTCTCTGGAAACAGGCACACCCCCCCACGGTAGCAATGTGGCTGCGAAAAGTGGCACATATCAATGAAATGGAGGACCTCGTTGCGACCGACAAGGGCACCAGAGAGAAGTTCCTCAAACGGTGGTACTATTGGCATGAGTTCAGCTTCTCCGATGAATATAAAACTTTGCGCGCTTAGCTGACTGTTGGCGGACTGGATGGCCATCTTCCCCCTCCCTCCCTTCCGTTTTAACCTTCTCCCCTTTTTTTTTTTTTCTTGCTTCCTTCCCACTCCCTTCCCCCCTTCTGCACTGTATTCTCCCCTCCCTTTCTCTGTACTAATGCTTCCTCTCTTTCGGGACTTTCTTTCCCCTAGGCGTACGTACTCTACCTGCCTCTAGTAATTTAGGAGTGGGGCGGGCCACCGGATCGGTTCCTCTCTGCCTCCACAGGCCGGCCATTTGATAGATGCCGGCGGAGGTTGGGGTCTGGACCTTTTTGGAGGGCCAACGCCCTGTATTCAGCTCTTAGATCTTGCCTTATGTGTTTATCTCTGTGGGATCACTTGTCCTGAAATATGTTTTTGATTATTCCCTTGTACATTATCTTCTTCTTGCACATTGTTTTTGGACTTGTACCACTGCTCATGCATTTGTTGTATGCCTATTCCTTTTTTTCAATAAACGTTGAATTTATAAAAAAAAAACATTCTCATAGACACAATCTTAAGCCTTGTGGACAGCCTTACCATAGGAGTTGAGCTGTTATAGCTGCAAAGGGTGGGCCAACTCAATATTGAACCCTACAGACCCTAATCATTTTGACAATATAGGGTATGTATGTGTGATGTATTACTATTAAAGAAATATGAAGATTTATTCCCACTTTACACTGGGAGACTTAGACTGTTATAGACCATTGCCATGAAGTCTGACTCCTAATGTGTATTCCGTGTGCTTGTCTGTGAGAGAGACACACAGACTGCCATTGGCAGACTTCCCTATTGTTTGTGTATTGAAATGGAATGTGGATTGTGCCTGTCCCATTGTTAAATTTTAATGACCTCACATTGTTCTGTCCAGATGGCAAGATAATTAGTGTAGGTTAATTGTGTTCCTGTATACATCTTCATCTGCATATGATACTGTAATCAGCCAGAGGGGAGGGATTGTGTACACTGTATGGGTGTGTAAAACTCTGTTTTCATTGCATTGTGAATGTCATGTCCTGTCCCCAACAAGGTCCACCTGGGCGGTAACCTTGTTGAGGAAAACTGTATAAAAGATCAGCTGTACCATTAAAGTTTGAGTTCTACTTCACCCTCAATTTAGAGTCCTGTCTATCATTGAGGGAAGCTGCTACAAGGGATTGCTATGCTCTTCATACTCCCTTGAATCATCACTAAGCTCTTGTAAGAGCTTGTAAGAGCTTGTTCCTACTGCACTCTCTGGGGAAAGAGAGGTTCACCCACGGGAACCAGGAGCCTTGTCGTAGGTCCAGGGTGGGTAGGAGACAGCGAGACCCCAACCAAGCTGCAGCGGTTTGTGGGGTCTGAGGCGTTATGGTGTCTGGTGGAGTGCTTGGAGCCCTCGGGAAGCACTAGGAGCATCCGTCAACGGAGGTACCCTGGCGGGGTTCGGTTGATCCGTTACAGTATGTATTGGAGAAAAGGTAGTATGTACAGGAGAGAAGAGTAAAGATTATGACAGCGAGCAGTTTGTGTAGGAGAGGAGTGTGGAGGGTATGATAACTGGTAACTAATGCATTAGAGAAGTGAAAAGGTTTTTGGAACTGCTGGTGTAAGTTGTGTTTGCAGCCACTGCCATTTTAGTTATATAGGATATCATTATCAATCTGTAGCACCCTCCTAGGTAGGTGCTAGAGAGAAAGTATAGTTTTGTATCTTTTCTTACCAGAAAGATTGCCAGGTAAATCTATATTGTTCTCTGCCTACCAGAGAGCAGGATGTGCTAGTGAGGTCTGCTCATGGTGCTCAGGTGCAGCTCAGTTTGTCTGAAGTGTTTTACACTGGTCCAATAGGGAGGAATATTGGACAGTGGGAGGAAACTTGACAAATGAGTGCACAGGCATTTAGTACAGTCCTGGTGATTGGCAAAGGAAAGTGCCTCGGTACATGCTGGGATACTGTATAAATGCCAAGGGCACATGTGCTCAGGGTCTTTCAGCTGGAGAGCAGAGTCCCAGAGGGAGGGGGTGGCTGCCTCCTCCTCTGTAGAAGATGCAATGGGGCCTCAGGTGGTTGACCTGGGGGCCTAAGAGTTAGAGAGGAACTGAACCCGGAGGTCCTGCAGAGCTGACTGGAAGGGAGACACTGGAAAGGATCTGATTCTGCATATAGTGAGTACAGATTTGAGTCAAGGGGCCTGTCCGGAGGGGGGGGGGCATTCCTTCAGCTAGAAGAGTCAATGGACAGGTGTCAGTAAGGGGATGCTAGAGAGTGTCTTGAAGATAATGTAGTTCACCAAGTCTGTTGATGGAGAGAGAGCAAGAAGACAACTATTTCCATACACATGGCAGTATGACTGCTTCCACAAGTAACCTGGTGAGCCCAAATGAGAGTTGTCCTAGTAATGATATCCTGCACTGGATATATGAAAAGCTGTCACAAGCGGCCATGTTGTTCAGTCATTATAGGTCTGTCATGACAGTCCTTTAGAACAGTTATACACACAGCTAAATTCTTCCCCTCCCCACCTCATGTAATTCATGGAATGCATAGGTTTTAAATTTCAAAAGAGCCTTATCTTAATTGAGTCCTGGCAGTTTCTCCTGTCCAGGCCTGTCGTAAAACTTTAAACAAATCCATTAGGGATAACCAGAACTAAAGGGAGTTGTAAATAGCAATCAGCAAGCTCTGCTCATTAAAAACTTAACAAATACACACAAGATTCATAAATGCAGACAGGAACATGACACAATAACAATACTGTAAATTGAAACAGTGTATATAAATAAAAAAACACTGAAAGTAAATAATATTAGTGACAATAAATATTGAGTACAAATAATATTGTGATACAAATAATCCCAAATTAAGTGAAAGTTGAAAAAATTCTCAATAATAAAATTGTGCAAAAGATATAAACAAAATATAAAAGTCCCAAATCTCTGAGTGTAGGATAGTGAAATAAATAACGAATGTCCTCCACCAACAAGATGTAGAATATTCTTCCACGGTGCTCAGTACACAAAGACACACTCATGCGCTTACCAGAGATCATAAGAAAAAGAGCCTGATAACACATTAGTCAAAAGACTATCGGATAGGTGGACCTGGAGCAATGGCTGGAAAGGTCTGTATATATGTATATCGCCCTCAAGTGTTGTATGCCCACAACAATGTCCTCAAGGATTAGCATGCGGAACACAAAACAGCCTCCATAGCGTAATATTGTAAAAACCACCGTTTACTGTAAAAAATATAATAAACTCACATTTATGAAGATAAAGCGCTATCACAAACAGCCGGCAAAAGAAAACACTGTTGCCCGTCCTTCCGGGACCGGCGTGCTGACGTCACCACGCAACAACCCGGAAGGACGGGCGACGGTGTTTTCTTTTGCCCGTCCTACACTATCCTACACTCAGAGATTTGGAACTTTTATCTTGTGTTTATATCTTTTGCACAATTTTATTTTTTCAACTTTCACTTAATTTGGGATTATTTGTGTCACAATATTATTTGTACTCAATATTTATTGTCACCAATATTATTTACTTTCAGTGTTTTTTTATTTATATACACTGTTTCAATTTAGCGCAGCCTTATTTTTATTTGTTTACTTTTAGGTGTTTTCCCACTTTTTAGCTGCAGCTTTGTTGTTGGTTGTATAGCGCAGTTATCTTATTTATACAGAACAATAAGTATATATTTGGATGAGAAATGTCATACTGATCGAATTAAGACCATGCATGACCACCCTATCACATATAGAATAGAAGATAGTAGTCAGATTTTCCCTGGGTGACAAGTTTATCTGAGACATTCTGTGTTTGGTATCCCTGGATGCGAAATGACATGCTGAATGATAAACTATCAGTTGAAAGAATGTAACCAATACATATTTCAAGATATGAATAGTGGTATAAAACTGTCCAAAGATGAGGGTTTTGATATGGTCATACGCCCTAGGACAGCCCATTGCCACTCCGTTTTAATTGGTCAGGGGCATCTGTCAACACCCCTTTGATCCCAGAGAAAAAGGGAGACCCCCTAAACAGTGATGAGTTCTCATGTAACATCAAAGAAGGAACATCTATCAAGTTTGGGAAACGATCACACCTGGCTCATTGGATTAACTCTGATAACACCCAGGACATTGACTGCAACTATTCTTCCTCCTCAATTCTCCCTTATTTTTTGAATTGCTGAATTGTGTCTCTATGTCTTTGAAGCACATTTTTTCTGTAAATATATTATTTGCACCAACTTTGACCTTTTCATTATAAAAACTTTATTTTGAAAAGTGTTAACCTTGTCCCTATGCTCTTAATGCAAGCTAACAAAGAACCTGTCTCTTGAAGAGTGCTATTGTATAGCATAAATCCTGTAAACATACCTGTCTGTGGTGACAGTGTGTGTTACAGATGATTATTCTAAAATCATAATTGGTATTTCTAAAATTACGAGCTTCCTACCGCTCTGAACGTAGGTGGTGACATTGAAAGGGTTAATTGCTTAATTAGCCTGTTAAAAATCGCTCTCAGTCGGCTGGCACCTAGATTGTGGTCCCGCAAGCTGGAAAATCTTTGTGCAGGGTGCAGCTGAGAGTGGCATTGGTACGTAAGTGACGGCGGGGTATGAGATTTGCTGGTCCTTTGTCCTGAGTTAGTGAAAAGGGCAGGGATCTGATACCTGCGCCCGTCACAGTCCTTATGAACTGTAAATAGTTCAAGTTGGAGTATCCCACTATTCCCTTCCCCCATCCAAGTTGCACAATAAATACCAAAAACCAAAACCCCTGGACTGTTTATTGAGTACCAAGTCACCGGGAGAAAGGATAAATGTGTGAAGTGTCTCCAAGTGACTGTCTGCAGGTAATCAGAGGAGGCCCAACAAGTCATCACACAGCAAGCCTTACGGGGACAGTGATACAAAATATATTACTTATCATGGAACTTTGTAACTCTGCTAAGCCAGACCTGGGACTGTCATACTCCTGCAACACTGCAAAGCAAGACTGGAGATTACTTTTTTCTGAATATGTTTTGTAGCATTCAATGCCTCCCTTCCGCATCCAACCTACTCAATAGACAGTAGTTAGGACACCACAGTTGACATAGGAATTTGTAGTGGAACCATGGAATAGCATGGCTATGTAGTAAAGAAAATGGGTGTAAATCATGATGCTGGCTGAAGACAATGACAATTCTTTGGCTAATATTGCAGATCCCATAGATCTACTGTATAGATACAGTGGAGTAGTGTGCTATTTGCAGTATTAGCAGCTGAAAAAAAACATGAGAAACGAAAAAAATATTCAGCCACCACATCTAAGGATTGTTAGGTTTCAATATGCTACATTTATGTTTTGAGTCTGAATATGCTTATATATTAATATAACTATAAAGGCACTCAGGACACTGACACCTATGACTGTTAAAGATGAAAAAAAAATAAGAACAGCCGATATATTAAACTCTGGATTAGATAAATAATCCTCTTCTTGAATAGTGCAGTCTAAGCACAAAAAGTACATCTTTAAAAATAGAATAACTTGCTCTGAGTAATTATTGTGAGCAGATACTGTCTCTAATGGTGTCATTTAAGACACAAACCTCTTTAATATACTGTTAGGTTGGTAGAGAAGTCTTAAATAAAATGCAGGAGTTTCAGTGTGGCAAAGAAGAGGCTGGAATCATATTAAACAAGGACGTAAATGCTGGCTGAAGCGCTCAGCACATCAAAGCTTCTGCCTGTCTTTCAGTGGGATAAAGATGGCATGTTGGCTGACATACATATAATTGAAGAGAGCCTTCAAATCAGACTCTTTTGGAGAAACAAAAAAAAAAGAAATAAATCACATTGTGATGTTTGGGAGGTAGATGGCTAATGCTGCCTACAGCTGAGCAGAACAGTAAACAGTTGTTCTTCGACTTCACGCCATGCTTGTCAAAAAATTATTCTAAAAAAATTGACGCCTAACGGGATAATTGCTGTAGGTCCCAGCCTCCTTTTTCTTCCCTGGAGTAGATAAAATAGTCGTGTGCAGTCTGGGACAGTAACAAAATCTCTTCAGCACATAATTATAACATCAAAGAAAGAAAAAAAGAATCTATTCACTTAGGGAGACGATGTTTTAATTCTCTATCAGATTTTCAGATAGGCATTGTGATGAAAATAAGACGTGAAATTAAAAAGTACCTGTCTGATGTTTTCTGTTATGTGGCAAACCAATTTTCTTAGTGTAGGCATGATCTGTTTCAGTGAAAAATATGGTCGTAGCCTAGAAGCTTTATTTATAGCTCAATCAGTCTTTAAGGGCTATTTCCACTCAAAGCTCACATTTCAGGGCTTGGTGGACAATGGTCGGTTAAAAAACCCATTTGTTATCTGAGGTTGACAAAGATCTTAGGATGGTGGTACCCTTTCTGGCTCTATCCTAACTCTTTTATTTACAGATAATATGTACAAAAAACCCTTCAATGGGATTTTTTTAGGGCATACAGTAAATACCAAAATGCTAGTAAAATTAACAATATGCGTTTTTTATGTACAGACAAAAAACATATGGTTGCATATAAAATCAGGGGCTGCCAGTGGCGTTGGCTTTACGCTGCTGTTGGCCTCTCTCTGTTCCAGGAGGCGGGGAAGCTTCCCAGTTACAATGGAACCTCTTGTGCGTCAGTAAGCTGCCTATGCGGGACAAGGCCCCTGCCCCTCTCAATGGGCATGACGCTTGTGCATACCAATGACGTCAGCACCTCATCAAAGCTCGGCAATCCCTACACCAGCTGCCAACATGGTCTTCATTGCCACAGGTGTTGGGGGTGGCACTGTGCACCACCTGCTTAGGGGGTGTGGGAGGTCCCCATTAAGGTGAGGCTAATTGAGGAGCACTTCCCCTAATTGAGGAGCTTCCCCTCCTTCTAGCCCTTGAAAAAGGCTCTGGCGATTAGGGCACTGTAGCTGCTGGTGCTCACCAAACTGCCTTACAGCCCTTCTTGATAACATCAGGTAACCTAATAACAGATTGGTTTGTTTCTTTTCTGTACACATCAGGCACTAATGCCCTTTCAATCCCAGGCCTTATATTCTTCATTATGTTCTATTGACTGGGCCTTTCTCTTCATAGATTGTCACAATCAGACCGGGGGTAATCACATCTCTGGATTGTTTTGACATCATGGAGGGATTGCTCTAATGACTATCTAAAATACCTGGAAAGCCCATATTGCTTTAATTCATCCATAGACATAAGGATGAGTCTTTAAGGGTCACCATAATAGCCTGATTATCTTGCTTTGTAGATGAGCATCTGAACCATTCATCTGTAAGATCCTCAGCTGGGGGAATTTTTTTCTTTTACATACCTCTGCCCTGTTTGGGCTTTATATTATCTGGGTCTGAGGGTCTCATTCAGTTAGGCACCAGATTTGCAAGGGCACCCCTATAGATTGGGACACTTACGGATTTACAAGCAAGCAATATTATTTTCTACCTTCCTTTTTACTATTGGCAGATTGGGCTTTTAAAGACACTACTGCCATCATGTGGAGTTCCCTGTAACCTCTTGTGGGTAGAGTGGCATAGGTCTTCGTGCCTTCAGTTGTTGTATTGTCGGTAATATGCAGCAGCAGGCAATTCTTGTGCTTTTAAATGATGCGATTTTTCAAATGATATGTTGATGTCTACAGGGTCAGTATATCATGAACTACACAAATGCTATTATTCTATACTAAAATACCTATATGTTATCTAATCATTCTCTTTCTGCATCTGTAGAAGAGCTTTGCAGTATAACCACCTACCCCTGAAGAAGAAATTTAAGTTTTCGAAATGTGTTGGGTTTCTTTCTGTCACAGGAAATCCCTGACGGTTTGAATGTGGTTATTCCTGTACATCTACCACTGCTACTGCTACTACTATCTGCTTGTCAAACCAAAATGAGATTTTATATACAACTATATGTTTTTTATGTCTGTACATGAATAAAGTATATTGTTAATTTTAATAGCATTTTGGTATTTATAAAGTAGAATGTGTATGACAAAGCTGCTGCCTACCTCCCATATCCCAAAATATGGGATATGAAATGGAATAGATTTATTTAAGGGAGAGGTATAGGTGGCACTGCCTGTAAAATGCATCAAATATCTAGGTAAAAAGTAAACTACTATTTCCTAAAAAACCTTGTGTACATAAAGACATAAATAATATGTATGCAATACAATAATATTCATATGTAACCAAATCCCCTACACTATATCATATGAATCCAATAGTAAGGTGCTCACAGTGCAAAACAAGTGACAAAAATACAAATGTAATAAGCAAATTATGCATAAATATATAGCCCCACACTACGAATTATGAGGTAAAACGGTGTTCTCAGTACAAAAAAGTGCAAAGAAAAATGCAGTACAAAAAAATATATATTCAAAAAAGTCCATATAAAAAGTGCAAAATCAGTGCAAAAAATGCAGTCTTTGATGGTGAACTGGAAACGTGAATCCATTCATGCTCCCCCCTTTCAGGTCCGCACTCACCAGAGAGAAAAACCCCTGCAGGGGTCACAGACACCAACAGTTAAACTAGAACGCTGATATGTCTCCTTCTCCACCTCAGTCTACCAGATTACTTGGGGCTCCCATCATGGGGTTATGTAGAGGAAAAGAGGTATCCCATAGTGTAATACCGTCTAGATAGTTTTATTTAATATAAGTAAAATGCCCTTACAACAGGGACAATACGTAAAACCCTTGAATACAGAGCTGTCTGTTCCGTGTGCTGCATCTGGAATGCTATGCGTTCCACGAACCAGAAAAGCGAGGCCAGAAAGTGACGCCATGATGCTCTATGCGTTTCGTCAGAATGACGCCATCAGGAACCTCTTTTGATGAAATCATTCTGACGAAATGCATAGAGCGCCATCGCGTCACTTCCTGGCCTCACACTTCCGATCCGTGGAATGCATGGTGTTCCGGATACATCTCTGTATTCAAAGCTTTTACCCTTTGTCCCTGTTGTAAGTGCATTTTACTTATATTAAATAAAACTATCTAGACAGTATTACACTACGAGATGCCTCTTTTCATCTACATAACCCTGTGATGGGAGCCCAAGTAATCTGGCTGCCGCTGACCTGCTAAAAATAAAAAAAATCTTCCTACAACGCTTGTTGCCTCTGTTGTGTTGGCTCATCTGTCTGCCATTTCTTATGTAGGCATGTGCCGTCATATGGGGTGGGTGCTCCAGGTGACGGCACCGGATAGCCATGCCCCATAGCTATATGAGAAATACACTGCTTTTTTACAATGTACCCCACACTCATTCACATAAGGGGTGGATCCAGGGGGGCCCCATTTTTTTCAAGGGGATTCCAGATTCCGATAAGCCCCCTGCCCGCAGACTCCCACAACCACTGCCCAGGGTTGTCGGGAAGAGGCCCTTGTCCCCATAAGATGGGGAAAAAGTGCTTTGTGGTGGGGGGCAGAGCCTCCCCTTCCCCAAAGCATCCTACCCATGTTGAGGGCATGTGTCCCCTCCATTTCCTGACCTGCCAGGCTGCATGCTTGAATAAGGGTCTGGTATGGATTTTGAGAGGGTCACCTCCAAATCCATACCAGACCCGAAGGACCTGACATGGACCTGGGTAAGACCCCACGTTATTTTCTTATGATGTTGTTTTTCCCGGCAACTCTTTTTTTATATTCAGTGAACCCCGCTGACAGCTGATGACTCATCGTTTGTTAAGGACGCTGCGGCCGGCTTTCTGGCCCGTTCCTTAGCAAGCAGCTATATACAGTGTGTTTACAGTGTGTTTAAAGAGAGAAAAAAAGCGTAAAACACAAAATGCATAAAATCGCAAAATGCACTGCAAAACATGCCTGAAAAATGCATCAAGCGCAGCCCGCATAGAAGTGAACCTAGACCTAGAACCTAGAGACATTTACAGCACCTATAGGTAAGCCTTATTATAGGTCTACCTATAGGTAAAAATCATACATGTGCGTTTCTTCCCACTTTAAGTCAGAGCATACAAAATGCACAATTCTGATTGTATGCTATGGGCTACTACACCTAAGAATTCCTTTTGAATAAGTAATTATATGTAAACAGGACAGAACATGAGGGTAAATGTCCCCAATGGGGACACGGGCAGCAAGAAAAAGAATTTGGCTGGAGTTCCACATTAACTATAGAATTTCTACAGTTTCCATAGAATTTAGACAGAACTGTACATTCTGCCACAGACATTAGAGGAAGATAAACTGATAGGAAACATATGGATCATGCTGTTTGATTACTGACATGTGAGCAGTCGTAATAGAATAACAGACCATAAAACTGTATTAAACCTACAACCAAAAATGTAATAGATTGTTTTTCAACTTCCATTAATGGACCAAGCTGTATAGCAAAATTGGTAGATAGAGGAGGTGAGACAAATAATTTACTGCTGACAGAGGTGCGTACAATGATCAGTTTTTATTCAATTATGTAAAATCTTTATCCCAAAAGTGAAAAAAAAAAAAACACAATGTTGCTGTTACTACTTAAAATGGAACTAATCCCATCAATTGAACTGATTCCCAAAACAGTTACATTCAAAGCATGCCATAAATGATAACTGTCACTATCTCAACCTGTCAAGCCATCAAATGCCTGTTGTCATAAATGATAATGTGCAGCACCATGGCAACTGCAGATCAAACATAGACTAAGATGGTAGCTTCTTGGCTGTAAAGGATAGAAGCTGATGTTTGTGTTCATTCAGTAAGTATTAGGGTCTGTGTACACAGGTTATTGTGAGCTTCAGAGCTACTTTTCCCCCAATACAAGTTCAGAGGAATGCAAAAGTAGCTTGAAGCAGATTGATGCAGCTTGGAAGAAGGCCAAATGCATAGCTCCTGACTGTCCCTGATTTCAAGGGACTGTCCCTGACATGGAACCAAGTCCTCCTGTCCCTCTTTCCTCCTCTTTTGTCCCTCATTTTGGTCTGATCGATATAGTTGTGCATAAAATGCATTATTCATCTTTCAAAAAGTGTTCCCCAGTGCTAAATTATTCATCCCGTTTCAAAATTTCTACATTGGCAAATGTCAAAAGCCAAAATGAAGAAATAGTAGTGGTAAAAAAAAAGCACTTGTGGCTTTAAAGGAGATGTACAGCCAAAGCTCATTTGTTTTGCACACCTGAGACTTGTTTTCAGCAGAGAGCGGGCTGAAGCCCACAGTTGAAGTCACAGAAGTCACTCCAGGCTCGGGCATCATCACGACCATGGAGTCGGGATCCACCTACATGCCTGGACTGGCATCGGCTTAGCCTCTCAGTGAGCCGCTGAGAGCCTGATCTGGCCGCTCCCGTCCCCTCCATAGCCCAACACTCCAATACGTGAGGAGAGCAGTCAGCAGTTCTCTGCTCATGGAGCTGTGATAACCGAGCAATCGGCGGTGTTCGATTGCTCAGTTCTCAGTGTTAGAGGTGACGGGGGACAGATCCACTTAAGTAAGTATGAATCTAAAAAAAAAAAACACACATCTCTTTAAACTAATCTTTTTTTGTCTAATTCTTTTTTAACCACTTTCCGCAAACCAAGGTACCTGTACGTCGGCTTAAAGAAGTGCTTGTACCGGGGTGATGCCGCAGCGGCAGGCATCACCCCAGTACCCTTTTTTTAGAGTGGTAACAACCAATGCCGCTCAGCAGCCACTGTTATCCCAGCGAGCGGGAGGGAAGCGGGAGGGGACGACCCGCCTTCTGCTGCTCTGCCCGTCCCACCAGCCATCACATCCGCCGAGAACCCAGCATCCAGCTGGCACATCCGTCGGCTGGTTAGAGTCCTGAACTAAGCCGGATTCGGCTTCGATCGGGTCATAGAAACATAGACATAGAAACATAGAATGTGTCGGCAGATAAGAACCATTTGGCCCATCTAGTCTGCCCAATATATCTGAATCCTATGAATAGGTCTCCGATCAAGTAACCCGTAAGTTACCCGTTTTACTCGGCTGCTAATGGCGCTGATTTAAAAAAACTGACAGTATTCAAAAATGCAGATTTCAGCGTTTTGAATACTTTGAAGTGCATTGGAGGGGTTTGGGGTCTTTTAGACCCCAGATCCTCCCATAAAGATTACCTGTAACTGCATATTACTGTCACAAGGGATGTTTACATTCCTTGTGAAAGCAATAAAAGTATGTGAAAGCATAAAAAATATGGTTCGTGCCCACCCAGAGACGCCAAAAATAAAATAAAAATAAAAAATAAAATAAATATGTAGCACCCTCCTAGGTAGGTGCTATGAAAACCATTAGAGAGGCCCTGTCTGCTTATCAGGGGGGCCTGATTGTTCAGCTAGGCTGTCATGTGCTTCCAGGTGTGCCTGTTGAGCTTGGGGAGTCTCCCCACTATGTCCAACGAGGACTCTTATTGGACAGTGGAGGAAACCTGACCAATAGCACACCAGGGCTTGTATCTATTCCAGAGGGCAGATTCTGCCACAATGCATCCTGGGAAGGGGTATAAGTCTGAGGGGAGCACATGACAGGGTATCTTTGGCAGTAGGAAGAGTCCAAGGAGGGGGGTGACAGCTGTCTCTCCTCCTGTCAGCGTGAGGAAAGTGTCCTGGGCAGTCGGCCTAGGGGACGGAAGATTGAGCTGAGCTGCAGAGAGGAATCCAGTGTGCTGTGGACCGAGTGGAGCTGCTGGGCAGAGGTTTCCAGGAAAGTAGTGTCGTGAGTACTGTAAACTGCCCAGGGGTCTGCCTAGGACAGGGGACCACTCCAGAAGGTCAGAGGGATCTGGAAGCCAGCTAACCAGTAGAGAAGGCTTAGAAAAGGGGGTGCCTGTGTCTAAGTCCTAAAGATAATTGTGTGAGAGAGGGTGCCGGTGCGGGCCCTGAAGCGTACAAGTGTTCAGCAGTGCAGCAGTGATAAAGTAGCTACCACAGCAAGGAGTGCCAAAGGGAGCTTCAAAAGGACTCACAAAGAGGTGATCAGAAGTTCACTGTTAACAGGCAGCAGGCCAGCTTAACCAGCATCAACCGGCGTTGACTGGCATCAAGCCAGCATCAAGTCAGTGCCAACAGGCATTTTTCATTTAATCTTTTACAATATATAAAAAGATTGGGCTAACTTTACTGTTTTGTTTCTGTTAATATTCCCTGAAGTGTATTTTTTCCCAAACAATTGAGTTTGAAAGACCGCTGCGCAAATACTGCATGACAAAAAATATTTCAACGACCACCGTTTTATTCTCCAGAGTCTCCAGTTAAAAGCTGATTGGTTACTATGCACAGCTGCACCCTATTTTGCACTATCCAGTTTTAGTAAATCAACCCCAGTGTGCTTTTTTTTTATGTAATTAAAACAAATTTGTATATTTTTATATAAATATGTAGTTGTATTTCTTGGGTACCTCAAAAGTTTAAACCTCCTTGTTTTTGTCTATACCACAAACTAAAAAGGGGTGTGATAACAATAATTTAGGACAACATCAATATATAGTTTAAGTACAGAGAATAAAATAGCTAAATCTTTTACGTATGCCTATTTCTATACATTGTTGTCTTGCTCCTTTTCAGACTGTTGGTGGCATTCACAGCCTATAGCTCAGTTCTGTCCAATAAACTACTATGAAACCTTCACCTCTCTTATAAATTTCCTCAACATTTCCTTAACATTCAGTAGGGAACATCATTTTTTACACTTCATAGATCACTTTATCAATACTTAATGCTTTTAACAATTCCTTTTAGTACAATTAATCTTCTGGCTTACCTAACTGCAACAAAGTGCACCACAGGGAGAGGTCAATTCCAAAGACAGAAAAGACATTACAACCTATTTTTACAAAATCAAATGGATGAATTAGCACCAGTTGTAAAAATGAACACGCAAGGACCCAGATAGGGGAGCAAAACAAAATATTTAGCAAGATTGGTTACACACATATTAAAGACCATCCCATCTAAAACTAATATTTCTCATAACTGTAAAGAGAGTGCAACTATACGCAGCTTGAATTACTGTGTTTCTTCCCTGAATGTGCGCCGGAAGTACACCTATGCTAATATAACGGTGAAGCTTACCAACAGGGTGGACTCCTTGAAGAACATGAAAATGTTAAAACATTCCAAGGTGGGCTATTCCTGGGAGTTAGCCAGACTTTTGTCTATTTTATATAACCTATTCATTGAAAGCATAATTCCATTCACTATGCCACATTTTATTTCTCTGGGTCTGATGCATGAAATCTTGCAAAATGAAGCAGCTCCAAGCAGCAATACCATGACAAGGGATCATTTCACAATTTCCATCAGATCCATCGGTCGCATGTGAATATCTTTCAGCCCAGTTAGGGATTGGAAATCTGCCAGAGATAAAATGAATTGAAAAGGATAATGCAAAAGTTTAATATTTTAGGGAGTTATTGAGGAAAATGCTCTGTACTCAGGCTGGGGTTTAGAAATCTGGACAGAATAAATATTACCTATGAATAATAAAAATATATTTGTATTAGTTAGGAAGCAGTGAAAATTTGAGGATCAACAAGTAATGTGTCTATTCCCATTTGAGGACCAACAGCTGCATTAGGGTAAAATAACACAAAAAAAATGTGCTTCTGCAGAATGGCTATGTAATAGCTGGATCTTCTCTTGCTTTTTTCAGGTGAAAGCTTAAACGTTTTCTCCTTACAAAAGGTGTGTGGATTGGGCATTAAAAAAGCTTAAATATATTCTATTTTTTGATGAAGCAAGGATTATCATCACATGTCAGATGGTAATGCTTGAAATGTCAAATTTAACTAGGGATGAGGGAACCAGCCGAAGTTTGGTTCTCAGTAGGTTTGTCAAACAGAGAAAAAAATCTGCTAAACTTGAACATACTGTATTAAACCCCACTAAAGGCTATGGGGCAGAATCTTGTTTTTTTTATTCTGGCTTTTTTCCAAGCCATTTTAACCACTTAAGCCCCGGAAGATTTTACCCCCTTCCTGACCAGGGGGTTTTTTGTGATTTTTTACTGCGTGACTTTGACAGACAATTGTGCGGTCGTGCGACGCTGTACCTAAACGAATTTCACGTCCTTTTTTTCCCACAAACAGAGCTTTCTTTTGGTGGTATTTGATCACCTGTGCGATTTTTTGATCATGCGCTATAAACAAAAAAAGAGCGTAATTTTTGAAAAAATAACAATATTTTTCACTTTTTTTTATATGAAATTCCCCCCAAAAAAATTTAAAAATCAAAATTTTTTAACATTTTCGGCCAAATTGTTTTACGCTACATATGTTTGGTAAAAAAAAAAAAAAAACGCAAAAAGCGTATTTTGATTGGTTTGCGCAAAAGTTATCGCGTTTACTAACAAAGGGAAAGATTTTTGTCATTTTTGGTGTTTTTTTTTTTAACGAGTAATGGCGGCGATCTGCGATTTTTTTTGCGGTACTGCGACATTGCGGCGGACAAATCGGACCCTTGACTGACATTTTTGACACTTTTGGGGGTACCAGTGACATTACTGCAGTAATCAGTGCTATATATATGCACTGTTACTGCAAAAATTACACTGGCAGGGAAGGGGTTAACTGTATTGGACAGGGAGGGGTTAAGTGTGTCCTAGGGGCGTGATTCTAACTGTAGGGGGACAGGTCTCCTAGTGTAAAAACAAAGATCAACGCTTCTACATAGTAGAACCGTCTGATCTTCATTTTCACACAGGGGAGAATGACAGGCGGCTTGGTTACATAAGCCGCTCTGTCTTTCTCCCGCTGTACCGGCGATCGTAGTGTGACCGGCGGACATCGGGTCCGCCAGTCACACGCCCGCACTCCTTTGTGAACGAGCCGAGGCGGGCACGCGCCGAGGCGGGCGCGCGCTCGCCCGCTTTTGGCTCTAAAAGGAGTGACTGGCGTGCGAGGTAGACCTACGTCACTCTGCCTGGCCGGGGCTGACTGCCGCAGTAAATATACTGTGAGCAGTCGGCAACCGGTTAAAATCTTTTTTTTTTAAATAGGGAATAGGTAATTCAGCACTGCCATGGGTGGCATGTACCAATGCAAAAAAAAGAAAGAAATGAAGTTCTATGAGGACAGCATCATGTATTGAAGATATACAAATCTTTTACATAACATGCTTGGGGGGGGCCTTAAAACTGCACGTGAGGTTGCGGATGCAGTATGATGTACAATATGATGCCAGCATCTGTCAACTAACAGGGAATTGGTCATTTAGCGGTGGAATTACAACTTTATCCAAATGATACACTCACCGGCCTCTTTATAAGGTATAAAAGAACAGAATTTATGGTATGCCATAGGGAACTTCTTAAGGTGCATAAACAGCCCAATACCCAGGGAGCAACAACCCCAAAATTAAAAATGATCAGATGAAGAAGGGAAGGGGAGGATAAGGAGAATATATGTGGGCGTTAGATGGAGGAACCTGGGTATATCAATTTACTACACGAAAATGCAAATATTTAGTAAATTATCAAAAATAATTATTCGTACATAGAAAGACGTAAAAAAAACTTTAAAATTGCATCAAAAGGGGCATATATAAAGCCACCAAACATATATTAAACAAGTATGTATTTAGGATGATCAAAAGTGATGAGAAATATGCCTTATTTTGGGGGGAGGGGGTTGGGGATGCCCCTTGTTCTAGGTTGGGTAACGTGGGCCTTTCTGGTGCCACTTCCTGTGGTGGATGGCCTAAGGTCTGCCTGTGGTTGAATGTGTCATCGGGACTTGGCCTGCGGTGCCTTTTGGCCTGGTGGGCGCTCTTTATTTGTGCAGTCTGGCATGTTTCCCACCTGTAGCTTGCGGTCTTCCTGTAAATTGGTGTCTCCCCGGGTTTTGACTTGCGGTGCGGCATACTTCCAGTGGACTTTGGAACGCACTCCTGGCCTGGCGGCCAACTTTGATGACGCGACCCGACATCACTTCCTGTCTTGGGCGGAGAAAAGACAGGATGGGACCGCCGCCATCCTGGCCATGAGGACACCAGAATTGCGGCTCCCTGGCCAGTAATGCCTCCCTCATCTCTCTCCCCCCTTCTGTTCCTCTACAAATCCGCCTAGCCAATTGAAAGAGGATCCGCCCAGCCCCCTGTGGACTGCACCTATTTACTGTTTAAAGGTGAGATCACATTAGGGATATTTGCGGGTCCTTGGGAGACCCCAGACATATCTTTCTGCTATTTGCCTCAAATATCTAATCGGGTAAGCACCACACAGATTAGTACGTTTTGGGATGGTCCTAGATTTGTTTTTTTGCTTTGTTGATTTAGCCCTGATTGTTGGTTTTTTGTTTTCTTCTTTTTTTTTTGTATAATCTAGTGGGAATCCTTGTTACATACCTGTTTGATTAGGTGAACCCCTGGGAGGGAACAGCCTATTTTGCCAGGTTTCCTAGTAGCTCACCTTATGCAATTTGGTTTGAGCTTGGATTTTGTACTTTTGGTATTTTTTTCTATCTATAAGCATTTATTATCAAACATGTGGGTTTCTGTATAAGTAACGTTTGTGCAAAATTTCCCTGTTTTCGGCCTGGTGTATAGAGCACTTGTACCATCTGGCATATATAATTTTGCTATTTCATTCCAATGTCTGAAGCCAGCAGGAAAGTTTGTCGTTAGAAGTCTCCCCTTAGCCTGAACACACCTGATATACTATTTTGAGGTATTTATTGCTGTCAATAGTAATGATTATAAAAATGAATTACTACCCCCCCCCCCATGTCACAGGATAGAGCTATGCATACTGTATATCGTTCTGCTATGTGAATATGTAACATGTTGTATATATTGATTTTCTTTTGTTTATGTATGTTAGATGTGTTGAGTCAGACACGGAGATAGAACCCCCGAAGAAGCAGTCTGTACAGCGAAATATGTAGGCTAACTCCATGTGGCACACTTCTCATCACATCTTATCATCTTTAATACATACTTGTTTTTATATGTTTAGCGGCTTTATATATTTGCCCCTTTTGATGCAATTTTGGAGTTTTTTATGTCTTTCTATGTACGAATAAATCATTTTGATAATTTTCTATATATTTGTGTTTTCGTGTAGTAAATTACAACCATCTAACACCCACATATATTCTCCTTAGGCCCCTTTCACACAATGTCAGTTGTCATCCATTTTTCGTCAGTTGTTATCCGTTTTTCATCAGTTGTTATCCGTCTTTCATCCGTTGTCATCCGTTTTTGCATAGAGATGCATTGATGTCCGTTTTTCATCCGTCAACGGATGGATGAAAAAACGGACAAACGGACAGCGTGTGTGAAAGGGGCCTTATCCTCCCCTTCCCTTCTTCACTTTATTAGGTACACCTGTTCAATTGCTTGTTAATGCAAACTGCTAATCAGCCAATCACATGGCAGCAACTCAATGCGATTAGGCATCTATAAGTGGTAAAGAAGACTTCAAACCAAGCATCAGAATAGGAAAGAAAGGGGATTTAAGTGACTTTGAATGTGGCATATTCGCTGGTGCCAGACAGGCTGGTTCGATGATTTCAAAAACTGCTGATCTACTGGGATTTTTACGCACAATCATTTCTAGGGTTTACATAGAATGGTCCAAAAAAGAGAGAATGTCTTGTTGATGTCAGAGGTCAGAGGAGAATGGGCAGACTGGTTTGAGATGAGAGAAAGGCAACAGTTACTCAAATAACCACTTGTTACAACCAAGGTATGCAGAATACCATTCCTGAATGGACAATACATCGAACCTTGAAGCAGATGGGCATACCTGAGTATTGTTGCTGACCATGTCTATCCTTTTATGACTACAATGCACCCATCTTTTGATGACTACTTCTAGCAGGATCATGCAAATCGTGATAGACGAACATCGGCTGGGGCGGTTCGCGAACGTCAGCCGCAAATTTTCTCAAATGTCCGCAAACCGCAAGTTCATGGCGGGCCCCATTGACTTTAATGGGAGGCGAACTTTAAAAACCTTTAGGTCATATTTGCAGCCACATGACTTACTAGCTGTGCACAAATAGTCCCACCACATGGACAATGTCATAACAGAAGTATTGCAATTGTAAAAGTTGCCCTAAAATTTTTATTTTTTTTTTCTAAATCAGCCAGAACTGACAGCAGCCGGTAAATACATGTCAAATACATATAGGGTCCGTTCACACATCTGTAAAATGGGTCCGCATCCATTCCACAATTTGGCGAACGTTTACAGACCCATTGATTTTCAATTCCGCTCCAGGCCCCAAAAATTAGCCCACATGCGTTTACCTGACAGCTAAGAACGTTGTATTCTGTGGCTTAAGTTACATTAGGCAGTGACAGGATACAGAAGTAAGTGTTGGACATTAAAGGCCCCAAAAAGTAGTCCACATGGGTGTACCTTCAATTGCGGTGTTCCAATGGCCACAAATTTCCGAAAGGCCTCCAAGTCCACCAGTTGATATGGCAGTAGTTGGCGGGCTATCAGTTCCGACAAGCCAGCAGTCAAACGTTGGGCAAGAGGGTTATCCAGCCTCATCATTTTTTTTATGCTCCAACATTTGGGCCACGGAAGCCTGCCTTTTTCCAGAACAACGTGACGATAGCATCATGGAAGGTGGAGTGGAGGACAATTGTGAGGAGAGAGGAGAAGGAGAAGAGGCTGGACAGTGAGAGCCTGGAGTGTGGCTTTGTGGGTTCTGACGGTGTTGCTCCCACTGGGCTCGGTGATGGGAGTTCCGGTGCCTTCTTAAGGCGGTCGTCCCTAGGTGAGTGTTGGGCTTACCGCGACTTATGCGCTGACTGCAAAGGCTGCAGATGGCAACACTGTTGTCAGCAGCGGACACATTAAAAAAAGCCCACACTGCGGAGCCATGTGTCGGCATCCTGGGAGCGCCAGATGTGACTGTACATAGTTGATGGCTCGCTCCTGATACATTTGCAGTCTGCTTTGTACCTCTTGTGCAATGCAGGTACCTCCTGCTTCTCCTCCTTATCTGGTGGTCCATCTCTCCCTCTGAACTCCCCTCCTCTTCCTCTCTTGTGACCACCCACGTGACGTCCATAGACACGTCATCATCCACATCACCTTCCGCACCACTAACATTCGAGATCTCGGAGTAGGCAGCAACAGCGGGGGCCAACCTCCTTGGGCTGATTTGGGTACTGTCGTCAGACTGCTGAGTGGTGGCTGTTGCTACCTCCTCTGCGCATCGCAAATGTCTTGTGATGGATCGGAAAATAATTCCAATGACTCAAGCGGAGGGTATATGGTGGTGGTGTTGGTGGTGTCTATGGGGGTGCACACAGCAGAGAGTGAAGAGGGTGTACATAGAGAGGATGAGGAGGGTGCAGAAGAGGAAGGCTGAGTGAGCCACTTAACCAAGTCTGGTGTGTCCTTTGAGGTAATCAAACGCACCTTCTGAAACTTCACACTTTGGCTGCGGCCTACTGCTCCTGCCCTACCCCTACCACCCCTGCGTAAGGGCCTGCCTCTTCCTCTGCCTGTCATTTTTTAAATTACCCTGTGAGAAAAGTCTCTAGAGAAGCGCAGTATATGTGGAACAAGTTATATAACACCCCGCTTCAATCTGTGGTATTGGGGGGCCACAGGTTTATCACACCAGTTCTACAAATAATTGGCCAGTAACTGTTGTCACTGTGTGTAGCACAGTTAACGCAGCAAAAGAGGCAATATTGTTGCAGGACACAAATACACTTATACAAGTATACTCAGATAACACCCCACTTCAATATGTGGTATTGGGGGGGCCACTGGTCTATCACACAAGTTGTACAAAAAATTGGCCAGTGAGTTTTGCACTGTGTGTAGCAGAGTAAATGCAGCAAAAGAGGCAATATTGTTGAAGGACACAAATACACTTATACAAGTTTACTCAGATAACACCCAACTTCAATATGTGGTATTGGGGGGGGGCCACAGGCTTATCACACCAGTTGGCCAGTAACTATTGTCACTGTGTGTAACACAGTTAATGCAGCAAATGAGGCCAAATTTTTGCAGCACTAAAATACACTCTTACAAAAGTATACTGTTAAATAACACCCCACTTCAATATGTGGTGTTGGGGGGCCACTGGTCTATTACACCAGTTGTACAAAAAATTGGCTAGTGAGTTTGACACTTCTCTACCACAAGAGGTGGCTTTCAAAAGACTCTTAGACGTACATCTAAAGGATCAGGACATTAACCACTTGCCTTCTGTGCACTTAAACCCCCTTCCCATCCAGACCAATTTTTAGCTTTCAGTGCTCTCACACTTTAAATGACAATTGCGCGGTCATGCTACACTGTACCCATATGAAATTTTTATCATTTTTTTTCACACAAATAGAGCTTTCTTTTGGTGGTATTTAATCATCTCTGGGTTTTTTATTTTTTACAAAAAAAAAAGAAAAATGACAGAAAATTTGGAAAAGAAAAAAAAGTTTTTCTTATTTTCTGCGAGTAAATTTTGAAAATAAATAAATTTTTCTCCTTCACTGATGTGCGCTGATGAGGCGGCACTGATGGGCACTGATAGGCTGCACTGATGGGCACTGATGAGGTGGCACTTATGGGCACTGATGAGTTGGCACTTATGGGCACTGATGAGGTGGCACTGATGAGGAGGTACTAATATGCCGCACTGATGAGCACTGATAGGCGGCACTGATAGGCGGCACTGATGAGCACTGATAGGCAGCACTGCTGGGCACTGAGAGGTGGCACTGCTGGGCACTGAGAGGTGGCACTGCTGGGCACTGACGGGTGGCACTGATGGGCACTGATGGGCGGCACTGATGGGCACTGATGGGCAGCACTGATGGGCACTGGCGGGTGGCACTGATTGACACTGACGGGTGGCACTGATGAGCACTGATGGGCGGCACTGATGAGCACTGATGGGCAGCACCATCAGTGCCCACACTCAGTGCCCATAGTGCTGCCAGTCAGTGCTCATCAGTGCCTAGATGAGCAGGCACTGATGGGCACTGACTGGCAGCACTATGGGCACTGATTGTGGGCACTGATGGGGGGCACTGATGGCGGGCACTGTGGGCAGTTAGTGTGTTTAGTGTACCTTTGTTGTAATCAGGGCACTGGTGATCAGTGCCCTGATTACATTTTTCTTTGTCCCCGATGGCTGATCGGCTCTCTCCTTCCTCACACGCAGGCTATGTGTGAGGAAGGAGCGCTGGCGATGAGAGATGATCTCATATGTTTACATCTTTCATTGGACGGTCCGATCACGTGGTGAATGGCCGCTGTGATTGGCCATTCACCACGATCTGTGATCGGCTGTGTCCAAGGGACACGGCCGACACAGATTTTCCCAGATGTACGCTCGCAGGAGCGCGCGGGGAGCCTGCTTCTGGGAGGCCGTATAAAGACGGCCTCCCGAAAATGTGAGTCCGCGCTGCAGCCATACTTCGGCTACAGCACGGATGGGAGGTAGTTAAGGGCTATGTGAGATGATTACAGCCACACACACCTACACAGGTTGAACTGGATGGACTATTGTCTTTATTCAACCTCACCTACTATGTAACTATGTAACTGTGTGTAGCAGAGTAAACGCAGCAAAAGAGGCAATATTGTTGCAGGACACAAATACACTTACAAAAGTATACTCAGATAACACCCCACTTCAATATGTGGTATTGGGGGGCCACAGGTCTATCACACCAGTTGTACAAAAAATTGTCCAGTGAGTTTTGCACTGTGTGTAGCAGAGTTAATGCAGAAAAAGGGGCAATATTGTTACAGGACACAAATACACTTATACAAGTATACTCAGATAACACCCCACTTCAATATGTGGTATTGGGGGGCCATTATTTTATCACACCAGTTGTACAAAAAATTGGCCAGTGAGTTTGGCACTGTGTGTAGCAGAGTTAATGCAGCAAAAGAGGCAATATTGTTGCAGGACACAAATACACTTATACAAGTATACGCAGATAATACCCCACTTCAATATGTGGTTTTGGGGGGCCACTGGTCTATCACACCAGTTGTTCAAAAAAATGGCCAGTGAGTTTGGCACTGTGTGTAGCAGAGTAAACGCAGCAAAAGAGGCAATATTGTTGCAGGACACAAATACACTTATAAAAGTATACTCAGATAACACCCCACTTCAATATGTGGTATTGGGGGGCCACTGGCCTATCACACCAGTTGTACAAAAAATTGGCCAGTACGTTTGGCACTGTGTGTAGCAGAGTAAACGGAGCAAAAGAGGCAATATTGTTGCAGGACACAAATACACTTATAAAAGTATACTCAGATAGCATCCCACTTCAATATGTGGTAATTGGGGGGCCACTGGTCTATCACACTAGTTATAATACTGTAAAAGTGCTTTTGTCACTGTTTATAGTATTGCTGCAGAAACGCTCAACACACCAGTCACAATACTGCACAGTGCACAATACAAATCCACTATAATATGCTTTCTATATTACAAAGTATATTATAAGTGGATTACACCACTATATAGTGCACTGCACACCTATAACAAATACCAGTCCTTAAAATGACTTTTGTGGACCTTTACAGAGCGATTTGTGTCACTGAAGATCTGTCCCTGGTGCACACAGCAGACCTCTCCCTACACTGACAAAAAAGACTGTAGACCTATACCAAATACCAGCCCTTAAAGGACTTTTGTGGATCTTAACCGAGGGATTTATGCCACTGACTATCTGTCCCTGCTGCACACAGCCAACCTCTCCCTACACTGACAAAAAGCAGAATGTGAAATGGCTGCCAGGTCAGGTCTATTTATAAGGTAGGGGGTATGTCCATGTGCTGAAATGTCTCAATTGGCTGTCCCGTACCACCTGAGGGAGTGTAATGGGTCAAAGTTCTTCAGAATGTAAAATAAAATGGCGGCGCGATCATTAGCGTGAACATCGGCAAAAGTCTGCGTTTTCGCAAATTTGCGAACACGCAAAGTTTGCCGCGAACCACAATCTTGGATCTTTAGATCTTGGGTGATGTAATTGACCAAATAGGGTCATGACCGTATTTTGTCAATTAAATCACCCTGGATCCCCACCACAGTGTTCACATTCTAGCAGCCCTGGGGATTTGACCTTGTGAAGAGAGTAGCTGCAGATCATCAGTCACAATGAGTCATTGTGTTGGTGGGTAAACATCGTTGGAAGTTACTCATCATGATATACATGAATCTACATTGCTGTTTAACTTGATTGACATTGGATTTACATTGGGAGAATATTATTTATTTGTTTTTTTAATTAGAGACTTTTTCAATGGTGTGGGTGTTTTTACTTCCTTATTTCCTTTTTTTTGTAAATGAATAACAAGAGCTATGTAGCGTATCTGGACATCTAAGCAGACTTGTATTCAAAAGGGGATTTGCTGGGAAAAACTGGAAAGCCCCCTTTAGAATCTTCAGGTTAAAAAATATTTTTTTAATACATCATAAAAGTGCTCAGTTTGACAATTGGCCTTACATGTGAATCAGTTTATGACTAGAGTTGAGCGGACACCTGGATGTCCGTGTTCGGCGGGTTCGGCCGAACTTGAAAAAAAAGTCCGGGTCCGTGTCCCGGACTTTTTCCGAACTTTACCCGGACACCGAACCCCATTGAAGTCAATGGGGACCCGAACTTTCAGGCACTAAAATGGCTCTAAAACACCAAAGGAAAGGGCTAGAGTGCTGCAAATGGCAGCAAAACATAGTTAAGAGCATGGCAAGTGCTCTGCAAACAAATGTGGATAGGGAAATAACTTAAAACAACAAAAAAAAAAAAAACAGAAAAATAAAACAATGTTCTTCATCTGTGAAGGACGAGGCCCATATGGAGTAGGAGGGAGGTTGAGGTGGTGGTGGATGTGGCAGTGTCATAGGCGTGCACACAGGGTGTGCCGGGTGTGCCTGGGCACACCCTAATCACCTAGGGCACATTAGCATTATCGCTCTGTTTGCCAGTGAGGAGATGGGAAAGATCTCCCTCGGACCTGCTCTGCCATAAGAGAAGTGCCACACACTTCTATTTCACTTTGCCAGCAGGGAGAGTAATGTATCTGGGCCATGTACATGTAGGCAAACACATGCATGTGTATTTAAACTTAGGGGTGCACACCCTAATGCAATAGGCTGCGCACACCTATGGGCGGTGTAGGTGGAAGCGGCGGTGGAGGAGAACGAGGTAGCCAACACTGCTTTTTTTCAGTCATTTTAAATGAGGGTACACCCCAAAAGAGTGAGAAAGAGCAAAAATAGAACAATGGCTGGGTAAGGTCGGTATCCATCTCTATTCTGCACAAGGTACGGAAAAGTCCCGTGGGATCCATGCCTAGTTCATTTTAATGAACGTGAGCTTGTCCACATTGTCTCTGGACAGGCGGCTGCGCTTGTCTGTTATAACGCCCCCAGCCGTGCTAAATACCCGTTCAGATAATACACTGGCTGCAGGGCACGCCAGCACCTCCAAGGCTTAAAGGGCAAGCTCAGGACATGTGCCCAATTTGGAGACCCAGAAGTTGAAGGGGGCAGACCCGTCATTCACTACATATAGGCGTGTGCACACATACTGCTCCACCATGTTGGTGAAATGCTGCCTCCTGCTAAGACGTTCCATATGAGCTGCTGGTGCTGCTGTTTGTTGTGGCGTGCTGACAAAGCTTTTCCACATTTCGGCCATGCTAACCCTGCCTTCTGAGGTGCTGGCGGTGCCCTGGTTGCGTTGGCGACCTCTTCCTCCTCCTCCTCTGCCTTGGCCTTGTGCTTCCACTGTGGCCCCGCTGTCAGGTGGGAATGCCAGCAGCATCGCGTCTACCAGCGTGCGCTTGTACTCGCGCATCTTGCGATCGCGCTCCAGTGAGTGAATTAAGGACGGTACATTGTCCTTATAATGGGGATCCAGCAGCGTGGCCACCCAGTAATCAGCACAAGTTAGAATGTGGGCAACTCGGCGGTCGTTGTGGAGACACTGCAGCATGTAATCGCTCGTGTGCCAGGCTGCCCAGAGGCAACGAAAGGCTGTCCTCTGTGGGAGGTGTATCGTCTGTGTCCTCTGTATCCCCCCAGCCACGCAGCAGTGATGGCCATGAGCTGGCCTGGGTGCCACCCTGCTGTGAACATGGTTCCATCTCCTCCTCCATCTCATCCTCCTCATCCTCCAGAACTGTGCCCCTGCTGGACAATTGTGTCCCTGGCGTTTGTGTGTGCAGGAACCCACCCTCGGAGCCCCTTGCGAATGACTGCCCTGAAAGCCTTGGAAATGTTACCTCTTCTTCCTCCTCCTCCTCATCCTGTGCCACATCCTCTTCCATCATCGCCCGAATTGTTTTTTGAAGGAGGCATAGAAGTGAGATAGTTAAGCTGACAACGGCATCATCGGCACTGGCCATGTTGGTGGAGTACTCAAAACAGCGCAACAAGGCACACAGGTCTCGCATGGAGGCCCAGTTATTGGTGGTGAAGTGGTGCTGTTCCGCAGAGCGACTCACGCGTGCGTGCTGCAGCTGAAACTCCACTATGGCCTGCTGCTGCTCGCACAGTCTTTCCAGCAGCAAGGTGGAGTTCCACCTTGTGGGCACGTCACATATGAGGCGGTGAGCGGGAAGGCCGAAGTTACGCTGCAGCGCTGACAGGCGAGCAGCAGCAGGGTGAGAACGCCGAAAGTGCGCACAGACGGCCCGCACTTTCTGCAGCAGCTCTGACATATCGGGGTAATTTTTAAGGAACCTCTGCACCACCAAATTCAGCACATGCGCCAGGCAAGGGATGTGCGTCAAACCGGCTAGGCCCAGAGCTGCTATGAGATTTTGCCCGTTATCGCACACCACCAGGCAGGGCTTGAGGCTCGCTGGCAGCAACCACTCATTTGTCTGCTGTTCCATGCTCCTCCACAACTCCTGCGCGGTGTGTGGTTTTTCCCCTAAACAGGCAAGTTTTAGAACTGCCTGCTGTCGTTTACCCCTGGCTGTGCTGAAGTTGGTGGTGAAGGTGTTACGCTGACCGGATGAGGAGGCGGTAGAGGAAGCGGAGTAGGAGGAGTTAGGAACAGGAGGCAAACTGAAGCACCCTGCAATCCTCGTGGTGGAAGGACATTGTAATGTTCTGGTACCTTTGGGTACCCTAATTACTCTTTCATAAGTGTATGCGCCCCAGCATTCTCTTTTGGTAAGGTGCGCATACACCTTTAAGACTGATGCTGTCATCACTGAGCGCCGGACTGGATGGCTATTTAGATCGCCGGCTCTCACTCACATGTGTTCGTTCAAACTGCTTTGTGCCTTGATGCTAACCTGTCTTGAAGCTCACATGCTTGCAAGCATACCTCGCTGTCGGAGCCACGCTGCGCGGATCCCTGTATCCCGCTACGGGATCATCCGCTCTTGCCGAACCTCTCCTCTGCTACATTGCTATTAGTGATAAGTACCCCACAGGGGAGACCTCTATAACCTTTATACTAAAGCTTACACTATCTAGCTCTGCATACTAAGGACTATTACTACATCTGCATTATCTAAGATTGCTAGCTCTTGAGCCTACTACCACCTGTTCTTGCACTGGGTTGATCTCTCTTGTATGTCCACCTGCTACTCTGTCATCTACTACCATACATGATTGCTAAACCTATCTGCATCCCATCTGCTACTATCTTACTTTCAAGAACATTTCCTTTCAAGTGTCTGTCATCTACCATCTCTACCCAACCTGTCTCTTCAGCCTATCATCACTGTGTTACTATATACATAAGTCACTCTAGGAAACATCTTATTGAGTGTGTGTATTTACTTGCTGAATTGAGATCATCCACACATGATGAGTCATTGAGAGTTGGGAATGGTGTCTCAGCGTTTCTCTACATGACTACTGAAGTGGAATATTTCTGCAGCTGAAAATCCACATCATTCGTAAAACGCAGGAGCGTTACAGATTGAACGAACCACAAATGGATTCAGCAGAAATAACCACTCAGATGACACAATTAAAACAGCAAGTACCTGCGTTAATACACGCACTTGCTGAATTAAAAGAAGACAATCAGGCTCTGTCGCAGCAGGTAATTAGACTGACACAACTTACCACTGCTCAGTCCCCTGAACCCAAAATAAATCCTCCTTTGGTATTTACAGGCGATCGCAAAAAATTTCGCGAATTTAAAAACGCATGTGAGTTACTTTTCTTGCTAAAACCCCGTACCTACCTTACTGATCACATTAAGGTTTGTACTATTATTTCTTACCTAACAGGCGATCCTCGGGCCTGGGCAGACTCTCTTTTTGAGAAAAGCGACCAGCTTCTCAACTCCTATGCCTTGTTCCTAACAGAACTCACTAGCCTATATGATGATATCAATAGGCAGAGTACTGCCGATCTTCAATTAAGATCCTTGAAACAAGGTGGGAGACCTGTAGAAGACTTTGTCGCAGAATTCAAGAGATGGACCCTTGATTCAGAATGGAATGATGCATCTCTGGAATCCCAATTTAGGCTTGGCCTATCAGAGGCCGTTAAAGACGAGCTCGCCCGAGCGGATCTGCCAAAAACCCTGGATGCATTGATACAACTCAGTATCACCATAGATAGAAGACTACGAGAAAGAAAGGCTGAGAAAATGGGAATGCCATTATCCAGTTCTTCTCGGATTTCGGCCGTTGACCCCGTTCCTATGGAGGTAGGAACCATACGCCCACCTCTATCAACTATGGAAAGAGCCAGAAGACGATCTGGTAATCTCTGCTTGTACTGTGCATCCCCGGATCACAAGATAAACGTCTGTCCCCTAGTCTACAAAAAGAAGGGTGAGTGTTCACATGTCCTCCTAAGGGGATTGACAACTTCAATCACTAACCCTTACCTTTCTGTTTGCTTAACATTACAGTGGGACCAGAACAGGATTACTACTAAGGCCATGATTGACACAGGATCTTGTGGAAATTATATTGACATACGTTTTGCTGCTTTAAATAAAGTTCCTATTATTTCTAAACTTAAACCTGTCTCAGTGAGTCTTATTAACGGTGTTCCTTTATCCTCTGGTCCGATCACTGATCAGACACAGGCACTCCTAGTCACTACTAACGGGTCTCATATGGAGACCACTACCTTCGATCTAATACCTTCACCCCACTTTCCCATTGTTTTGGGACTTCCCTGGTTGCACACACATCAACCAACCATAGATTGGAAGGAACGGACTCTGACCTCCCTCTCTTGCTATTGCGAGGGTACGTGTAACCTCCCGTCTTTCGGGAAGATCCTGTCTGTGGTGACAGATGAGATTGCACCACTATGTTATCAGGATCTCTCTGAGGTTTTTCTTGAGAAAAATGCTCAAGCACTACCTCCCCATCGAGACTATGATTGTAGCATTGATCTACTCCCAAATAGCAAATTGCCGTTCGGTCATGTTTATCCTCTTTCACAGGATGAACTTTCCCATCTCAAAGACTATTTGGATGAGAATTTGGAAAAAGGTTTTATTAGACCTTCCACTTCTTCCACAGCAGCAGGACTCTTTTTTGTCCGCAATAAGGACTCAAGTCTCAGGCCTATCATCGACTATAGGCAATTGAATGCTATTACAATAAAAGATCGCTATCCTCTACCGCTTATCCCTGAGCTCATTGAGCAGGTGCGTGGAGCTACCTATTTTTCAAAATTGGACCTGAAAGGAGCATACAATCTCATTAGAATCCGTGATGGACACGAGTGGAAGACTGCATTCAGAACCAGATACGGATTGTTCGAATATCTTGTAATGCCATTCGGGCTATGCAACGCCCCTGCAGTTTTTCAACGATTTATAAACGATATTTTCAGAGACTTACTAGATGTCTGTGTTGTGGTATATCTGGACGATATACTTATATATTCACGATCCCTGTCTGAACACATAAGACATGTAAGACTAGTATTATCGAGATTGCTTACACACAACCTTTATGTGAAACTGAAAAAATGCTTGTTTCATAAAGAAGAGGTACTGTTTCTAGGCTACATCATATCCAAAACAGGAATCGAGATGGACATGAGTAAGATATCCTGCATTCAGGAATGGCCTACACCAACCACACGCAAGGCGCTACAGCGATTCCTTGGATTTTCGAATTTCTACAGGAAGTTCATTAGAAACTTCTCTGCCATTGTGAGACCCCTCACACAGCTCACTAGCATTAAAAAACCATTCAAATGGTCAGATGAAGCAAATAAAGCTTTTCACCTGTTAAAGACAAGGTTTACTTCTGCTCCCATACTACGCCATCCAGACCCATCCCTCCAATACATTCTGGAAGTAGATGCGTCAAACATGGCAGTAGGAGCAATACTCTCCCAACGACCAACTCACACTTCACCACTTCATCCAGTCACCTTTTTTTCTAAATCCCTAAGCAGTCCAGAGATAAATTACCCCGTGGGTGAAAAGGAACTGCTTGCTATAAAATTGGCTCTGGAGAATTGGCGACATCTACTCGAAGGCACCTAATTACCAATACTTATATACGCGGACCATAAAAATCTCCAATATCTTCAGACTAACAAAACTCTCTCGCACCGACAGGTACGATGGTCACTATTCTTTCTAAGGTTTAACTTCCTAGTGACCTACACACCTGCAGATAAGAACAAAAAGGCGGATGCACTATCACGACTAACTGAAGAAAACTACTTTGAAATCCCATCCGTTCCTATAATACCTCACAAACGCATTATTGGAGTTGTCCGTTCCTTGAAGGAAGAGGTTTTGCATGGTTTAAGTTTGGATTCACCCCCACCACAACTAAATACTGATGCAGAAGGCTTCCTCTACTACAACGACAAACTTTACATACCACCTACCATACGCACCAAGATCTTGGAATTATCGCATGATGTGCCTATGGCAGGACATATGGGTATGACAAAGACTCTTAATCTGATTACCAGGCAATTCTGGTGGCCTGACATGAAAACATCTATACAAAAATTTGTCTCTTCATGCAATGTCTGTGCCAGGTCCAAAATTGACACTACGAGACCATCCGGTCTACTATGCAGTCTACCAATACCCCAAACTCCATGGGAAGTTGTGTCCTTGGACTTTATAGTGGAATTGCCTCCTTCCAAAGGATTTAATACCATCTTAGTGTCAGTGGACCATCTGACAAAAATGGCACATTTCATTGCTATTCGCAGACTACCTTCGTCCAAACAAACGGCAGAACTCCTGATGAAACATGTCTTTAAGTTACATGGTATCCCAAAAACTCTTCTGTCTGACCGTGGATCACAATTTATTTCCAAGTTCTGGCAAGAACTATGTCACATACTACGGATCGAGTGGAAGCTTACTTCTCCTTACCATCCGCAGACCAACGGACAGACTGAAAGAGTCAACCAATGCATCGAGCAATATTTACGTTGTTACACTTCTTACCAACAGGATGATTGGGTGGATCTTCTCCCTCTGGCAGAATTTGCCTACAACAACGCAACCCACAGTACGACCAAGCAGAGTCCGTTCTACTTGAACTATGGGTTTCATCCCTCTATTCTTCCACCAGGCATCCTTCCTTCAAATAACCCAGTAGCTTCAGACTATCTTACCCAAATAAAGGACTCTCTGGGTTTGCTTAATACTACCATTGCACACGCTCATAGTCAACAAAAGAAGTACTATGATCTTCGCAGAAGACCTTCTCCTCAGTACGCTATCGGGGACCTCGTTTGGCTCTCAACAAAAAATTTAAGACTGAAAATCCCTAGCAAAAAGCTTGGACCTCTGTTCTTGGGACCTTTCCCAATCAAGAAACTTTTTGGAAAAGCTGCAGTACAGCTTACATTGCCAATAGACCTCAAAATACATCCCATTTTCCATGTGTCGCTACTGAAGCCCCATGTTCCTGACCAAGGAATAAGGCCTACTATCCCTCCTCCTCCTCCTGTACAAGTTGAAGGTGGAGAAGAATATGAGATAAAAGAGATTCTGGATTCTCGTATCCACAGAGGAAGACTTCAGTACTTGGTTCGATGGAAGAACTATGGGCCCCAAGACGACACCTGGCTAAACACCTCTGACATACATGCCTCTAGATTAATCCGCAATTTTCATGCGAAGTACCCAGACAAACCAGCTCCAGAGGCCTTCAGGAGCCGGCCTTAAGGGGGGGTACTGTAATGTTCTGGTACCTTTGGGTACCCTAATTACTCTTTCATAAGTGTATGCGCCCCACCATTCTCTTTTGGTAAGGTGCGCATACACCTTTAAGACTGATGCTGTCATCACTGAGCGCCGGACTGGATGGCTATTTAGATCGCCGGCTCTCACTCACATGTGTTCGTTCAAACTGCTTTGTGCCTTGATGCTAACCTGTCTTGAAGCTCACATGCTTGCAAGCATACCTCGCTGTCGGAACCACGCTGCGCTGATCCCTGTATACCGCTACCGGATCATCCGCTCTTGCCGAACCTCTCCTCTGCTACATTGCTATTAGTGATAAGTACCCCACAGGGGAGACCTCTATAACCTTTATACTAAAGCTTACACTATCTAGCTCTGCATACTAAGGACTATTACTACATCTGCATTATCTAAGATTGCTAGCTCTTGAGCCTACTACCACCTGTTCTTGCACTGGGTTGATCTCTCTTGTAAATCCACCTGCTACTCTGTCATCTACTACCATACATGATTGCTAAACCTATCTGCATCCCATCTGCTACTATCTTACTTTTAAGAACATTTCCTTTCAAGTGTCTGTCATCTACCATCTCTACCCAACCTGTCTCTTCAGCCTATCATCACTGTGTTACTATATACATAAGTCACTCTAGGAAACATCTTATTGAGTGTGTGTATTTACTTGCTGAATTGAGATCATCCACACATGATGAGTCACTGAGAGTTGGGAATGGTGTCTCAGCATTTCTCTACATGACTACTGAAGTGGAATATTTCTGCAGCTGAAAATCCACATCATACGTAAAACGCAGGAGCGTTACAGACATGCGCCAAATTGCTATCCGCCTCAGGCCCATCCGCCACTGCATTTACCCAGATATAACGCCCCTGACCGTGCTTACTGGTCCACGTATCAGTAGTTAGGTGGACCTTGCCACAGATGGCGTTGCGCAGTGCACACCTGATTTTTTCCCCCACTTGGTTGTGCAGGGAAGGGATGGCTTGCCTGGAAAAGTAGTGGTGGCTGGGCACAACGTACTGTGGGACAGCCACCGACATAAGGCTTTTAAAACTGTGCGTCTCCACCAGACGGAATGACAGCATTTCAAAGGCCAAGAATTTTAAAATGCTGGCATTCAGGGCCAGGGATCGCGGGTGGGTAGGGGGGTACTTCCTCTTCCTCTGAAGTGGTTGGGAGATGGAAAGCTGAACGCTTCCACGGGACATTGTGGAGATGGTTGGTGACCCAGGTGGTGGTGTTGCTGACAGATCGTCTGTTTGCGGGGTGGCAGGTGCCGGTATCACTACAGAGGTGGATGGAGAGGCCGAGACTGCAGCAGAAGAGGAAGCAGGAGAAGCCAGAGACCTTTCTTGGTTTTGAAGGTGTCTACTCCACTGCAGCTCGTGCTTTGCATTTAGATGCCTGATCATGCAGGTTGTGCTCAGGTTGAGAAGTTTTATGCCTCACTTCAGGCTCTGATTGCACAGGGTGCAAACCACTCGTGTCCTGTCATAAGCACATTTTCTGAAGAACTTCCACGCTAGAGAACTCCTTTGAGCTGGCTTTGGTGCGCTCAGTCCCTTGCTGCATTGGGCAGTAGCAGGCGTAGTGTCTAGGGCACGGCCGCTCTGCTTCTGCACCCTGCTCCCTCTTCTGCTGTGCTGGTGGCTCTGTGCGACCACCGCCTCTTCTTCCAAACTACACAGGTCACCTGCATGACCTTCATTCCATGTGGGGTCGAGGACCTCATCGTCCTCCACATCATCTTCCACCCAGTCTTCACCCCTGCCCTCCTTGTCGGTCTCCACAATTCTGAATGCCGCAGCAGTTGGCACCTGTGTTTCGTCATCATCGGAGACGTGCTGCAATGGTCCTTCCATGTACTCATCTTAAGAAATAAGTGGTTGGGCATCGCTGCACTCAATCTCTTCCACTTCTGGGGCAGGGCTAGGTGGATGGGCCTGGGAAACCCTGCTGACAGAGTCATCAAAAAGAAGAAGAGACTGCTGCATGACTTGGGGCTCAGACTGCTTGCCTGATTTGCAAGGGGGTGAGGTGAAAGACGGTTGGACATTGGCTGCAGGTGCCAACTCTGACCTTTCTGCAGTAGACTGGGTGGGAAACAATGTGAAGGAACTGGAGGCACTGTCAGCAACCCAATCTGCTATCGCCCCTACTTCTTCTGGCCTCATCACTTCTAGAGGCGTATGATGCCCTACCAAATACTGCTGCAGGTTCTGTCGCCGACTCTCACTTGAGGAAGGTGTTTCACTTGTGCGTGTAGCTGGCACAGATCGACCACGTCCTCTCCTTGCAACAGGAGCTCTACCAGCAGCACCACGACCCAGGCCACGGCCCCTATTTGACGGTCTCCTCATATTTCTGTAATTTATGATCTTGCCCTAGAAAGGTGTTTATTGAATAGCGGTCACAGTCAAATATGCAAACTATGCCGCAATTTAATTTTTTTTTACCCCAAAAGGGTGTATATTGAATAGCGGAATAGGAAAAAGGATAAAAAACGGTGTATCTCACACGTATAAACACAGACTAGGCCCCGATTAAATTTTTTTGTACCCTAAAGGGAGGATGAGGAAGAGGAGTAGGAGGAGTTCGGAAAAGGAGGCAAACTGAAGCGTCCTGCAATCCTTGGCGGTGGAAGGAGATGCGCCAAACAAATTTAAAAGGTGTATCTCACACGTACCGATACAGACTATGCCGTATTTTAATTTTTTACACTCCAAAAGGGTGTATATTGAATAGCGGAATAGGAAAAAATTTATAATACGGTGTATCTCACACGTACAAACACAGACTAGGCCCCGATTACAATTTTTTGTACCCTAAAGGCAGGATGAGGAAGAGGAGTAGGAGGAGTTGGGAACAGGAGGCAAACTGAAGCGCCCTGCAATCCTCGGCGGTGGAAGGAGATGCGCCAAACAAATTTAAAAAGGTGTATCTCACATGTACCGATGCAGACTATGCCGTAATTTAATTTTTTACACTCAAACAGGGTGTATATTGAATAGCGGAATAGGAAAAATTTTACAAAACGGTGTATCTCACACGTACAAACACAAACTAGGCCCTGATTACTATTTTTTGTACCCTAAAGGCAGGATGAGGAAGAGGAGTAGGAGGAGTTGGGAACAGGAGGCAAACTGAAGTGCCCTGCAATCCTCAGTGGTGGAAGGAGATGCGCCAAACAAATTTAAAAAGGTGTATCTCACATGTACCGATACAGACTATGCCGTAATTTAATTTTTTACACTCAAACAGGGTGTATATTGAATAGCGGAATAGGAAAAATTTTACAAAACGGTGGTGTATCTCACACGTACAAACCCAGACTAGGCCCTGATTACTATTTTTTGTACCCCCAAAGGCAGGATGAGGAGTAGGAGGAGTTCGGAACAGGCAGGAGGCAGACTGAAATAAAAAGAGGAAAACAACTGCGCTGATTCAAATAAGCAAAGCAGCAGCTTTAAGTGCGACTGACACCCCAAAAAGTAAATGTATATATTAAGCTGCGCTAACAATTGAAACAGTCCATGTGAATGTCCATAGATGAAAAGAAAAAAGATGACCCTGGTGCAGGTACCGCTTACCAGATTCCAATCATTAAAGAGCCAAATGAGTAGAGACAGGGTCTTCAGATATGGAACACAGCAAGCTTCAGAAGGGCTCCGATATGAATCTCCTCAATAGTGTATGGGTAAAAAGGAGAAAAACGACACCATAGTGTAAACCAGTAACAGAAAATGAATAACAAATGAGGGCATATGGTAAGCAAGGCACCCAATACTACCCCCAGACAGGCACAACCAAATTCAAAAATATTTGATTCATTTTTTTAAACGGCAAAAGAGTTTTGCAATAGATCACATGTGTTACATATAAGAAAGATAATGGTTCAAAAATGTTCTGGATATTGATTCCACATCTAATACTGATAAAAGTCATTTATCAATTGAAATGGTTATCCATGCTATTAGATGATCTGCCTTTGTAAATTTGATAAAAAAAAGTCAGCCTGATTAATCTTTCCTGTAAATAGCTCAGTAGGGAAAAAAACAAAGGTAGTCAATTGCAAAGGGGACACACATGAACGTGATATGGATTTCAATAGGCAAAGCTTTTGGAGCCAGTCATATCAATGACAAGCTTTATGGATATGGCTGTTTGCACCTGGATGCAAAATGCAGATTTTCACTTATACCTGCAAAGGAGAAAACATAGGCTGCAATTTCATACTGTAATACAAGGGTGTCAAACTCAATTTCATTGCGGGCCGCATCAGCATTATGGTTGCCCTCAAAGGGCCGGTTATATCTGTAAAATTTCCAGAGCACCCCACGCCCCCTTACACCCCTACATGAGATGTCAAGAACCCCACCACCATTAGAAGTCAGGAGTCACCCACCCTTCCTTACATCACAATGCACCCACTTACCTTGTACTGCTGCCAGGAAGAAGATGCGGGTGGATCTGGGAAGTGCAGGATCTGGTGGAGAACCAGAGGAGTGCTGGAGTCAGCTTCCAGAGTCTGCTGAATGCTGAGACCCGGGGAGGCAGAGGCAAGGTGGTGTTGCGGCTCCACAGAGAGGTGCAAGATATGTAGGAGGAGTTCTGCTCTCCTCTCTGCTGTGGACTTCTGAGAAGAGGGGAGGGGGGGTGGGAAAGACCAGCCTTTCTGCAGCTGCACAGAGGAGTGCAGGATCTGGCAAAGGAGTTCTGTCCTTTCTGCTGCCGACTACTGAGACAAGGTGGGGGCAGAGACAAGGGGGGTGCTGCAGGAGAGGTGCGAGGGCCATATGAAATGGCCTGGGGGGCCGCATTCGGCCCGCGGGCCTTGTGTTTGACACCTGTGCTGTAATACCTCACAGCAAATGGTATAGTGTAAATACCATGGCTAACCTGTTGTTGGGGCTCAGATCTTGTCTGCTATAGAGAATTGTCTGTAGAGGATTTTCAATACAGAATGATGTGAAGTCGGTTGCTAAAATATCCTTGATGAATGCAAGGATGTGCAAAAAAACTTTTAAAAACTGTGCGCAACTGTAGACACCTATGAATGCAAATAATATGTGTATGTCATAAACCAAAACAGCCTGCTAGCACCAAATAAGTGTTGCACTGCACTAGTTTATAAATGAATGCAAGGATTTAGTATGGACTGCACAATACAAAATCCGAGTGAGTAAACAATTAGCTCAGCAGTGCATTTCCTCTACAGATTTCCACTAAAGACTGTCAAATTTGGAGAGACAACTAGATTCCTAAATTAAATGGTCATAGTTGAAAACGCACAGACAATTGAGCAGTAACTTAGCTGGACTTCAGAGAACTAAATAAAGCTGAAAGCAGTAGTAAATGCCTACATTAGAAGACCTACTGTAACTAAAAAGCTGGCTGGTTCAAAATACTTCAGGGTATTGGCAGAAAAAACTGGACAAGGAGAGTTCTATATTGGATAACATTTAACAAAACACTTACAGTTTGATATGTAGTCTGAACCAGAAATGTTTCAAATCAAAGCAAGATTTCTCAATGTTTGCTATCATCGTAAAGAACATGATTCTTTTGAAAGCCATGCTTGAAAGATTCAAAAGGGGAGTTAATTGAACATTATTAGCAATCAAAGGTCAAAGATATTGCCCACATGGTGTGTTCATCCCACCTAAAACCAGGTCAAGTTAAAATTGCAGCTGTCACAAAAGACCATCTGAAAACTAGTCAGAGCTGGAAGTACTTCTAGTAAGCCAAGTTCCAATACCTGGCAAACGTCACTTAACATCTTGCTGATTCTTCTAAACGTAGGTCCTCATGCATTACTTAAGCTCTGGGGACTCTGGCATAGGTCAATTCCCATTACAGTGGAGTCTATGTTAGACATGGTCTTGTGCAACTAATTGAAAATGTTCTCCACATACGCTCACATGCCTTTGTAATTCTTCCCCTACCCCTAGGACCCCGCACATTGATATCCTGTCTAATTAGAAAGCCTAACTGGAAGTGTAATTGCCTATTTTCTTTCTATTTTTATTTTTTTTTAAAACTGAATGAGAATCTCAACAAAATAAAAGTTTGCTCAAAATGAAGCAACTCACTGCCAGTGCAATGAATATTAGCATACTATGACATGTCAAAATAAATGACAGTTCAGGTTGATGTCTTCAAACAAGAACTTCGTGGTATGTTACTGCTAAGAATGGAAAGCAATCATTTATGCCTCAAAGACACTGACAGAGACAGAGATCAATTATGCCCAAATAAAAAAGAATGCAACGGTATTTAAATGTGAACATTTCTATTAATACATACTGTATACTGGCAAAAAGTAATTGTAGAATCAGTTCACAAACCCTTGAAAATAGTCACATCAGGAATCTTAGAAACACAGAAAAAGCAGAAACATAGAGGAGCAATGTCAGAAAAAAAAAAAACAAGTGGTCCATTAAGTCTTCCCTTGTTTTTTTGTTTTGTTTTACCTTTTAGTCTAGATCTATGTTTGTGCCACACATGCTTACATTATTTACTATCTGACTGTCTCACTGACCCAGCAAACAACAGAGTTTGAGGCTACGCCAATGTAGCAACCTCCCAGGAAGGTGCTAGGCATAGGTGTGACCTTGTTCTGCTTATCAGGAGGGTCTGATCTGTTAGTTAGCCTGTCACATGCTTCCAGGTGTGAACACTGTATCCAATGAGGGCCCTTGTTGGACAGTGGAGGAAACCTAGCCAATAGCACACCAGGGTTTATGACTCTCCCAGTGGGTGGGCATTGCTGCAATGCATCCTGGGATTGGGAATAAATCTGGAGGGGGCATGTGACAGGGTATCTTTTGGCTGGAGCAAAGTCCCAGGAGGAGGTGGACGACTGTCTCTCCTCCTGCTGATGTGAGGAATGTGGCCCAGGCAGTCGGCCTAGGGACCAGGGGTTGAGCTGTGCTGCAGAGGATTCAGTGTGCTGACCAAGTGGAGCTGCTGGGCAGAAAAACAGTATCGTGAGTACTCAAGGAGAGACCACTCCAGAGGGGTCAAGGGGATCCAGAAGTCAGCTAACCCAGAGTGATACAGTAAAGGGGGTGCCAAGTTGTTAAGCTCTGAAGATTAGGGAGTAAAGGGGGCACCAGGAAGGGCCCTGAAGTTGCTCTGCAGTGCAGTCTACTATAAAGGACAGCTACCTCAGGAAAGGAGTGCCTTAGGAAGCTAAAAGGACTCTTTCACATTTAAAGGCAAAGTAAAGTAAGCGGCCTAGCCATGACTAGCTCAAACAGTGCTAACAAGCGTCAGTCAGCGTTAACCAGCATCAATCAGCATTTTTCTATATCGTCCTAGCCTATTGTGCATAGTTCTGTTTAATTGGAGTATCCCACTCATCCTTTCTCCTATCCAAGTTCCTAATAAAACATAAAAACCAAAGAAACTGGACCGGTCTTTGTCTGAGGTAAAAACACTTGGAAACATGTCAGAATGTTCTACTGTTACTAATGGTAACCCAGGGGAACCCATGCACAGCAGCTCCCATGGGAGTAGTGCTACACCTATAAAAATGTGACACAGTACTGGCTTAAAAACCTGGGGACATTATGCCAGTGCCCAATAGTCTAAGAAAGTTTTCAATATCCCAATGAACTACCAATCAAGAGACACTAGTGCAAATATGTATGTAATGCTTTGCTATTTTAAAAAAGGAAAATGAGACAACTGAAAGGAAAATAAGTTAATGAGGCTTAACTTTATTTACCTGAACTGTAAAAGTTAGGGGGGCTTTGGGATATGGCAAAGCATGATGAAAGAGACATGGGCTATTCATTTTGAAGCACAGCACAGCAAAGCAGCTCAAACTAACCCGTGTGTACACGTGTGTGATTTGCATTCAGATTGCTTTAACCACTTCCGGGCTGCCCCACATAGATTTACTGCGGCAGGGCTGCCGCTCTGCAGGAAATCACGTACCTGTACGTGATTCCCGCCTGCTTGCCTGCTGATGATCAGATTTGATTCAGAACTGATCAATCATCAGGTCCAGGCCAATGATTTATTGCCTGGACCTTCTGATCGGTTCTGATGAATGGCAGAACCTCTTGTGCCTGTGTAATGTAAACACAAGAACAGAAAATTATGTAATCTTTTCTCCTGGCGTCCTTTTTAGTTCCAGCGTGAGAGAAGAGAGCATCTACTGTGAGTACAAGCACTACACTGACACCAGAACACATAGTTAGGCACATTTAACCCCTTGATTGTGCCCACTCCCCCAGTAAACCCTTTCACTCCTTGTCACAGTGTCATTAGGTACAGTGTATAGATATTTTACTGATCACTATATTAGTGTCACTGTGGTGACGCTTGATCGTGTTACCGGCAGTTAGCGTCAGTTAGCGCCAGTCCCAGATAGGGTCAGGGTACCCGCCACATATTCCCTTATAAAGTTTTAACCCCCTGATCACTCCCAGTTAACCCTTTCACTGCTCTGTCACAGTGTCATCAGTACAATGTACAGGTCTTTTTCTGATCACTGCATTAGTGTCATGGGTAACGCCAGATAGCGTTAGCGTCAAACCCGGACAGGGTCAGATTACCTGCCACATATTCACTAATACATTTTAGCCCATTGATTGCCAGTAACACTAACACACACACTATACACCTTCATTACTAATATAGTGTCTGAACTGATCAATATCTTTGATCAGAACTATACTAGCATCCCAAATAGAATGGTGTTCCCAAAAATGCAGCATTAGCAGGATCAGCCCCGACACCTGCCAGCACCTGCGTTTAGTCCCCCCCCCCCCCCCAAACAAGTGCAGTGTCAGTACACCGCTGTCACTACTGATACACAGTACACAAAACCGCAGCATTAGCAGAGTCAGACCTGATCTCTGCTAGTGCTAGCAAGTAAATTTTTTTTGTAGTGGACCAAACAGTCGCTGACAACCAGGTGCTTTTTACCTGTGAATCACACTAGGTACCTATACATTTATTGGCCAAAATGTGCAAAGAAATGTACACTAGTGAAGAGGCCTACAGGATGCTGAGCATGACAGATGAGAGCGATGGGGAGTTCTCACTGCCAGAATCAGGCTCACTATTCGAACCTGTAGAGAGCAGTGGCACCCTGACAGATAGCTCTGACAACAGAGCAGAGGTCCCTGCTAAGGTCAGGCTTACCTGACCTGTTCCCAAATTGTTGAGGTGTTACAATCGCATGATTCTCGTGTGCAGCAGAGTGCCAGTACTAGTGCCGCTCTTCCTTCTGGTGAGTGGCACTAGTACTGCCCTGCCAATTTATCACCTCAAGAAATTAAATAGGTGGTCAGAAAGTAAAAGTAGCATAAATTCCAGTATATATACCTCAGTTTGTAGATGCTTTGACGTTTGCGCAAACCAATAAATGTACGCTTATTGAAATTTTTTTTTTTACCAAAGAAATTTAGCTGAATACATTTTTGCTTAAATGTATGACAGAAAGGTATACTTAAAAAAATAACAAAAAATTAAAATCCCAGTGGTGATCAAATACCGCCAAAAGAAAGCTCTATTTCTGGGGAAAAAAAGACATACATTTTGTTTGGGTACAGCATTGCATGACCATACAATTACCAGTTAAAGTAGCGCAGTACCAAATTGCAAAAAATGCTCCGGTCAGAAAGGGGGTGAAACTTTCTGGGGCTGAAGTGGTTAAAATTGCAGGTCAAATGCTACACTTTGAAGCAAGTGAAAAGGAGGCCTTACTGATAAATGTAAAGGGTCAGCTTTAATTGAGAAAGTAAAGGGATCACTATATTGGGCAGGAATCATTTTGCTGCACTAAATCTATAGTTAGTGGTGGGTCTTATCATAACAGGTCCTGTTGCTCTTATTTGTGCAAGTGTCACCTCACTGGTCCTTGGGAATAACTTTTTATGCACAATTAAAATGCCACCAAATATGAAAACAGAGGGTCGGGAATTCAACACCTACCCTTCTCTGTAAGAAAAGTTGTTTCACAGGAACTTAAGAAATTACCAAAAAAAAAAGATGTGATTGAAAAAAACTGATACATCTGATCTGGGTATCTCCTATTGTGGTAACAATGAAGAATACGGGAAGTATTATATTGTTAAAGTTCCTGTTATTGATGATCTGCCCTTACCACCTGTTGAGGAAGTATTTTCATAACTGAAATGAGCTAAATTCTATTTAACCTAAATAAAGTGCATATCACCAGGTTTTGCTGGATAAGGGAACAAGGAACCTCACTGCATTTATTGCCCTTGAGGGCCTGTTCTGTTTCAAAGCCTAAATAGTGCTAGCCCCGTAATGGCCCCTGGTGATAACTGGTTCTTCCACAACAAATACAGAGGGTACCCCCAAAAGCACCAGTCCATTCGCACTGACTCCAATAACACAGTCTAGGACAGGGGTGGGCAACTGCGCCCCTCCAGCAGTTGTGGAACTACAAGTTCCATCATGCCACTGCCTCAGGAAGTGATGCTTGTAACTGTATGTCCTGCAAGACCTCACAGAACATGTACTTTCACAACAGTTAGAGGGCCACAGTTACCTACCCCTGGTCTAGGGGATGACTTTTAAAGATTTATTGCTTGAAAAAACTTCAATAGGAGAGGGGTTAGGGCATGGGATACTCCAAACTGAATTAGAGGAAAGTCTTCTCATTAAGCATTTGTGGATGACAGACAGTCTAATGCCTCACAACTGGGGACCAAGAGGCAGATTTCTGATTAGTCTAGGGCCTTACCACTGAAGACAATGAAGCAAGTCCGCAAGCAATCTAAGGCCTCACAGTTGAAGACCGGGAATCAAGTCTCTTTAGCATCTAGTTACCTTTCGCCGATGCACAACTGCTGGTACCCAATGCGGTATCCAGAACCTTACATAGTTGCAGTGATCAAATTAGGGTCTTTACTCACAAGTAGTGTTGAGCGAACACGGACTGTATTATTCGTGTTCGTACCGAATAATTGGATTTTTTGTACCCGAACACGGACACGGACACTTTACTGTATGTTCGGGTAAAAATCCGTGTTCGGTCGTTTTATTTCCGGGTTTTGCATGCTTTGGCGCTCTTTTCATGGCGGGCTTTCAACAGCCAATCAACAATCGTTTAACTGGTGTGCCTTAAGCCATCCCAGCCATGCCTGCAAATGTCTCAGTAGCTGTGATTGGCCGTCTGAAGCATGTGACCAAGTCTTTATAAGTTCGAGGCAGCCGCAGCGGCGTCATTATGCTGCTTAGATTCAGGGACAGAGCACACATCAACGTGCTGGCTGCTGATTAGGGAAAGATAGGCAGGAAAAAACCATTTGTGTCCGGATAGAATTGAGGGACAGGTCGGAGTGTTTAGGCAGGGCGAGTTGTAGGCATTTTAGGGATAGAGTCTGCTGAATTATATAGGGTCAGTGTCTTCTACAAACTACAATCGATATTGCTGTGTGGGGGGTGGGGTCTGCACTCAATCCTGATCTACGATCTCTTCTCAATCCTGTTAGGGACAGAGTCTGCTGAATTTTAGGGAAACTGTGTTCTACAAACTACAATCGATATTGCTGTGTGGTGTGGGATTGGAGATAGGCAGGTGTCAGTGATCCACATCCATTTTTCTGTGTGTGAGCTGCAGTGAACACAATCTTTTTGGGCTGCAGTGAACACAATCTTTTTGGGCTGCAGTGAACACAATCTTTTTGGGCTGCAGTGAACACAATCTTTTTGGGCTGCAGTGAACACAATCTTTTTGGGGTGCAGTGAACAAAATCTTTTTGGGGTGCAGTGAACACAATCCTTTTTGGTGTGCAGTGAACACAATCTTTGTGGGGTGCAGTGAACAAAATCCTTTGTGGGGTGCAGTGAACACAATCTTTTTGGGGTGCAGTGAACAAAATCCTTTTTGGGGTGCAGTGAACAACATCCTTTTTGGGGTGCAGTGAACACAATCTTTTTGGGGTGCAGTGAACAAAATCCTTTGTGGGGTGCAGTGAACACAATCTTTTTGGGGTGCAGTGAACACAATCTTTTTGGGGTGGAGTGAACAACATCCTTTTTGGGGTGCAGTGAACAAAATCCTTTTTGGGGTGCAGTGAACAAAATCATTTTTGGGGTGCAGTGAACACAATCTTTTTGGGGTGCAGTGAACACAATCTTTGTGGGGTGCAGTGAACACAATCTTTTTGGGGTGGAGTGAACAACATCCTTTTTGGGGTGCAGTGAACAACATCCTTTTTGGGGTGCAGTGAACACAATCTTTTTGGGGTGCAGTGAACACAATCTTTGTGGGGTACAGTGAACAGAATCTTTGTGGGGTGCAGTGAACACAATCTTTGGGGGGTACAGTGAACACAATCTTTGTGAGGTGCAGTGAACACAATCTTTGTGGGGTGCAGTGAACACAATCATTGTGGGGTGCAGTGAACTCAATCTTTGTGGGGTACAGTGAACACAATCTCATACTGAAGGTTTGAGGGTGCTGCCTGTTCCATACTCCCCCTACTCCTCATCTAGCCTTTTAGGGGTACAAACAATAGTAATTGGGGCCTAGTGTGGTTGTGTACGTGTGATATACATACACTTTTTTGGGATCATATTTTCTATTCCGCTATTTAATCAAAAACCTTTGGGGATCAGTTAAATTGGGGGATAGTCTGTGTTGGTACGTGTGAGAGAGATCCACCTTTCCAAGTTGTTGGGGTTCATCTCATACTTCTGAAGGTTTGAGGGTGCTGCCTGTTCCATACTCCCCCTACTCCTAGCCTTTTAGGGGTACAAACAATAGTAATTGGGGCCTAGTGTGGTTGTGTACGTGTGATATACATACACTTTTTTGGGATCATATTTTCTATTCCGCTATTTAATCAAAAACCTTTGGGGATCAGTTAAATTGGGGGATAGTCTGTGTTGGTACGTGTGAGAGAGATCCACCTTTCCAAGTTGTTGGGGTTCATCTCATACTTCTGAAGGTTTGAGGGTGCTGCCTGTTCCATACTCCCCCTACTCCTAGCCTTTTAGGGGTACAAACAATAGTAATTGGGGCCTAGTGTGGTTGTGTACGTGTGATATACATACACTTTTTTGGGATCATATTTTCTATTCCGCTATTTAATCAAAAACCTTTGGGGATCAGTTAAATTGGGGGATAGTCTGTGTTGGTACGTGTGAGAGAGATCCACCTTTCCAAGTTGTTGGGGTTCATCTCATACTTCTGAAGGTTTGAGGGTGCTGCCTGTTCCATACTCCCCCTACTCCTAGCCTTTTAGGGGTACAAACAATAGTAATTGGGGCCTAGTGTGGTTGTGTACGTGTGATATACATACACTTTTTTGGGATCATATTTTCTATTCCGCTATTTAATCAAAAACCTTTGGGGATCAGTTAAATTGGGGGATAGTCTGTGTTGGTACGTGTGAGAGAGATCCACCTTTCCAAGTTGTTGGGGTTCATCTCATACTTCTGAAGGTTTGAGGGTGCTGCCTGTTCCATACTCCCCCTACTCCTAGCCTTTTAGGGGTACAAACAATAGTAATTGGGGCCTAGTGTGGTTGTGTACGTGTGATATACATACACTTTTTTGGGATCATATTTTCTATTCCGCTATTTAATCAAAAACCTTTGGGGATCAGTTAAATTGGGGGATAGTCTGTGTTGGTACGTGTGAGAGAGATCCACCTTTCCAAGTTGTTGAGGTTCATCTCATACTTCTGAAGGTTTGAGGGTGCTGCCTGTTCCATACTCCCCCTACTCCTAGCCTTTTAGGGGTACAAACAATAGTAATTGGGGCCTAGTGTGGTTGTGTACGTGTGATATACATACACTTTTTTGGGATCATATTTTCTATTCCGCTATTTAATCAAAAACCTTTGGGGATCAGTTAAATTGGGGGATAGTCTGTGTTGGTACGTGTGAGAGAGATCCACCTTTCCAAGTTGTTGGGGTTCATCTCATACTTCTGAAGGTTTGAGGGTGCTGCCTGTTCCATACTCCCCCTACTCCTAGCCTTTTAGGGGTACAAACAATAGTAATTGGGGCCTAGTGTGGTTGTGTACGTGTGATATACATACACTTTTTTGGGATCATATTTTCTATTCCGCTATTTAATCAAAAACCTTTGGGGATCAGTTAAATTGGGGGATAGTCTGTGTTGGTACGTGTGAGAGAGATCCACCTTTCCAAGTTGTTGAGGTTCATCTCATACTTCTGAAGGTTTGAGGGTGCTGCCTGTTCCATACTCCCCCTACTCCTAGCCTTTTAGGGGTACAAACAATAGTAATTGGGGCCTAGTGTGGTTGTGTACGTGTGATATACATACACTTTTTTGGGATCATATTTTCTATTCCGCTATTTAATCAAAAACCTTTGGGGATCAGTTAAATTGGGGGATAGTCTGTGTTGGTACGTGTGAGAGAGATCCACCTTTCCAAGTTGTTGGGGTTCATCTCATACTTCTGAAGGTTTGAGGGTGCTGCCTGTTCCATACTCCCCCTACTCCTAGCCTTTTAGGGGTACAAACAATAGTAATTGGGGCCTAGTGTGGTTGTGTACGTGTGATATACATACACTTTTTTGGGATCATATTTTCTATTCCGCTATTTAATCAAAAACCTTTGGGGATCAGTTAAATTGGGGGATAGTCTGTGTTGGTACGTGTGAGAGAGATCCACCTTTCCAAGTTGTTGGGGTTCATCTCATACTTCTGAAGGTTTGAGGGTGCTGCCTGTTCCATACTCCCCCTACTCCTAGCCTTTTAGGGGTACAAACAATAGTAATTGGGGCCTAGTGTGGTTGTGTACGTGTGATATACATACACTTTTTTGGGATCATATTTTCTATTCCGCTATTTAATCAAAAACCTTTGGGGATCAGTTAAATTGGGGGATAGTCTGTGTTGGTACGTGTGAGAGAGATCCACCTTTCCAAGTTGTTGGGGTTCATCTCATACTTCTGAAGGTTTGAGGGTGCTGCCTGTTCCATACCCCCCCTACTCCTCATCTAGCCTTTTAGGGGTACAAACAATAGTAATTGGGGCCTAGTGTGGTTGTGTACGTGCGAGATACATACACTTTTTTTGATCATATTTCCTATTCCGCTATTCAATAAAAACCTTTGAGGATCAATTGAATTGCGGGATAGTCTGTGTCGGTACGTGTGAGAGAGATCCACCTTTCCAAGTTGTTGGGGTTCATCTCATACTTCTGAAGGTTTGAGGGTGCTGCCTGTTCCATACCCCCCCTACTCCTCATCTAGCCTTTTAGGGGTACAAACAATAGTAATTGGGGCCTAGTGTGGTTGTGTACGTGCGAGATACATACACTTTTTTTGATCATATTTCCTATTCCGCTATTCAATAAAAACCTTTGAGGATCAATTGAATTGCGGGATAGTCTGTGTCGGTACGTGTGAGAGAGATCCACCTTTCCAAGTTGTTGGGGTTCATCTCATACTTCTGAAGGTTTGAGGGTGCTGCCTGTTCCATACCCCCCCTACTCCTCATCTAGCCTTTTAGGGGTACAAACAATAGTAATTGGGGCCTAGTGTGGTTGTGTACGTGCGAGATACATACACTTTTTTTGATCATATTTCCTATTCCGCTATTCAATAAAAACCTTTGAGGATCAATTGAATTGCGGGATAGTCTGTGTCGGTACGTGTGAGAGAGATCCACCTTTCCAAGTTGTTGGGGTTCATCTCATACTTCTGAAGGTTTGAGGGTGCTGCCTGTTCCATACCCCCCCTACTCCTCATCTAGCCTTTTAGGGGTACAAACAATAGTAATTGGGGCCTAGTGTGGTTGTGTACGTGCGAGATACATACACTTTTTTTGATCATATTTCCTATTCCGCTATTCAATAAAAACCTTTGAGGATCAATTGAATTGCGGGATAGTCTGTGTCGGTACGTGTGAGAGAGATCCACCTTTCCAAGTTGTTGGGGTTCATCTCATACTTCTGAAGGTTTGAGGGTGCTGCCTGTTCCATACCCCCCCTACTCCTCATCTAGCCTTTTAGGGGTACAAACAATAGTAATTGGGGCCTAGTGTGGTTGTGTACGTGCGAGATACATACACTTTTTTTGATCATATTTCCTATTCCGCTATTCAATAAAAACCTTTGAGGATCAATTGAATTGCGGGATAGTCTGTGTCGGTACGTGTGAGAGAGATCCACCTTTCCAAGTTGTTGGGGTTCATCTCATACTTCTGAAGGTTTGAGGGTGCTGCCTGTTCCATACCCCCCCTACTCCTCATCTAGCCTTTTAGGGGTACAAACAATAGTAATTGGGGCCTAGTGTGGTTGTGTACGTGCGAGATACATACACTTTTTTTGATCATATTTCCTATTCCGCTATTCAATAAAAACCTTTGAGGATCAATTGAATTGCGGGATAGTCTGTGTCGGTACGTGTGAGAGAGATCCACCTTTCCAAGTTGTTGGGGTTCATCTCATACTTCTGAAGGTTTGAGGGTGCTGCCTGTTCCATACTCCCCCTACTCCTCATCTAGCCTTTTAGGGGTACAAACAATAGTAATTGGGGCCTAGTGTGGTTGTGTACGTGTGATATACATACACTTTTTTTGGATCATATTTTCTATTCCGCTATTCAATAAAAACCTTTCTAGGGCAAGATCTTAAATTACAGAAATATGAGGAGACCGTCAAATAAGGGCCGTGGCCTGGGTCGTGGTGCTGCTGGTAGAGCTCCTGTTGCAAGGAGAGGACATGGTCGATCTGTGCCAGCTACACGCACAAGTGAAACACCTTCCTCAAGTGTGAGTAGGCGACAGAACCTGCATCAGTATTTGGTAGGGCATCAAACGCCCCTAGAAGTGATGAGGCCAGAACAAGTTGAGGCGATAGTAGATTGGTTTGCTGCTGACAGTGCCTCCAGTTCCTTCACATTGTCTCCCACCCAGTCTACTGCAGAAAGGTCAGAGTTGGCACCTGCAGCCAATGTCCAACCGTCTTTCACCTCACCCCCTTGCAAATCAGGCCAGCAGTCTGAGCCCCAAGCCATACAGCAGTCTCTTATTCTTTTTGAGGACTCTGTCAGCAGGGTTTCCCAGGGCCATCCACCTAGCCCTGCCCCAGAAGTGGAAGAGATTGAGTGCAGCGATGCCCAACCACTTATTTCTCAAGATGAGTACATGCAAGGATCATCGCAGCACGTCTCCGATGATGACGAAACGCAGGTGCCAACTGCTGCGGCGTTCAGCATTGTGGAGACCGACAAGGAGGGCAGGGGTGAAGACTGGGTGGAAGATGATGTGGAGGACGATGAGGTCCTCGACCCCACATGGAATGAACGTCATGCAGGTGAACTGAGTAGTTTGGAGGAAGAGGCGGTGGTCGCACAGAGCCACCAGCACAGCAGAAGAGGGAGCAGGGTGCAGAAGCGGAGCGGCCGTGCCCTAGACACTACGCCCGCTACTGCCCAACGCAGCAAGGGAACGAGCGCACCAAAGTCAGCTCAAAGGAGTTCTCTAGCGTGGAAGTTCTTTAGAAAATGTGCTGATGACAGGACACGAGTGGTTTGCACCCTGTGCAATCAGAGCTTGAAGCGAGGCATGAACCTTCTCAACCTGAGCACAACCTGCATGATCAGGCATCTAAGTGCAAAGCACGAGCTGCAGTGGAGTACACACCTTCAAAACCAAGAAACGTCTCTGGCTCATCCTGCTTCCTCTTCTGCTGCAGTCTCGGCCGCTCCAGCCACATCTGTAGTGATACCGGCACCTGCCACCCCGCAAACAGACGATCTGTCAGCAACACCACCACCTGGGTCACCAACAACCATCTCCACAATGTCCCGTGGAAGCGTTCAGCTTTCCATCTCCCAAACACTTGAGAGGAAGAGGAAGTACCCCCCTACCCACCCGCGATCCCTGGCCCTGAATGCCAGCATTTCAAAATTATTGGCCTTTGAAATGCTGTCATTCCGTCTGGTGGAGACGCACAGTTTTAAAAACCTTATGTCGGTGGCTGTCCCACAGTACGTCGTGCCCAGCCGCCACTACTTTTCCAGGCAAGCCATCCCTTCCCTGCACAACCAAGTGGGGGAAAAAATCAGGTGTGCACTGCGCAACGCCATCTGTGCCAAGGTCCACCTAACTACGGATACGTGGACCAGTAAGCACGGTCAGGGGCGTTATATCTCCCTAACGGCACACTGGGTAAATGCAGTGGCGGATGGGCCTGAGGCGGATAGCAATTTGGCGCATGTCCTTCCACCACCGAGGATTGCAGGGCGCTTCAGTTTGCCTCCTGTTCCTAACTCCTCCTACTCCGCTTCCTCATCCTCTACCGCCTCCTCATCCGGACAGCGTAACACCTTCACCACCAACTTCAGCACGGCCAGGGGTAAACGACAGCAGGCAGTTTTACAACTTGCCTGTTTGGGGGACAAACCACACACCGCGCAGGAGTTGTGGAGGAGCATGGAACAGCAGACAAATGAGTGGTTGCTGCCAGCGAGCCTCAAGCCCGGCCTGGTGGTGTGCGATAACGGGCGAAATCTCATAGCAGCTCTGGGCCTAGCCGGTTTGACGCACATCCCTTGCCTGGCGCATGTGCTGAATTTGGTGGTGCAGAGGTTCCTTAAAAACTACCCCGATATGTCAGAGCTGCTGCAGAAAGTGCGGGCCGTTTGTGCGCACTTTCGGCGTTCTCACCCTGCTGCTGCTCGCCTGGCAGCGCTGCAGCGTAACTTCGGCCTTCCCGCTCACCGCCTCATATGTGACGTGCCCACAAGGTGGAACTCCACCTTGCACATGCTGGAAAGACTGTGCGAGCAGCAGCAGGCCATAGTGGAGTTTCAGCTGCAGCACGCACGCGTGAGTCGCTCTGCGGAACAGCACCACTTCACCACCAATAACTGGGCCTCCATGCGAGACCTGTGTGCCTTGTTGCGCTGTTTTGAGTACTCCACCAACATGGCCAGTGGCAATGACGCCGTTCTCAGCTTAACTATCCCACTTCTATGCCTCCTTGAAAAAACAATTCGGGCGATGATGGAAGAGGATGTGGCACAGGATGAGGAGGAGGAGGAGGATGAAGAGGTAACATTTCCAAGGCTTTCAGGGCAGTCATTCGCAAGGGGCTCCGAGGGTGGGTTCCTGCACACGCAAACGCCAGGGACGCAATTGTCCAGCAGGGGCACAGTTCTGAAAGGATGAGGAGGATGAGGAGGAGGAGGAGCTGGAGGAGGAGATGGAACCATGTTCACAGCAGGGTGGCACCCAGGCCAGCTCATGGCCATCACTGGTGCGTGGCTGGGGGGATACAGAGGACACGGACCATACACCTCCCACAGAGGACAGCCTTTCGTTGCCTCTGGGCAGCCTGGCACACATGAGCGATTACATGCTGCAGTGTCTCCACAACGACCGCCGAGTTGCCCACATTCTAACTTGTGCTGATTACTGGGTGGCCACGCTGCTGGATCCCCGTTACAAGGACAACGTACCGTCCTTAATTCACTCACTGGAGCGCGATCGCAAGATGCGCGAGTACAAGCGCACGCTGGTAGACGCCATGCTGCTGGCATTCCCATCTGACAGCGGGGCCACAGTGGAAGCACAAGGCAGAGGAGGAGGAGGAGGAGGTCGCCAACGCAACCAGGGCACCGCCAGCACCTCAGAAGGCAGGGTTAGCATGGCCGAAATGTGGAAAAGCTTTGTCAGCACGCCACAACAAACAGCAGCACCAGCAGCTCAGATGGAACGTCTTAGCAGGAGGCAGCATTTTACCAACATGGTGGAGCAGTATGTGTGCACACGCCTACATGTAGTGAATGACGGGTCTGCCCCCTTCAACTTCTGGGTCTCCAAATTGGGCACATGGCCTGAGCTTGCCCTTTACGCCTTGGAGGTGCTGGCGTGCCCTGCAGCCAGTGTATTATCTGAACGGGTATTTAGCACGGCTGGGGGCGTTATAACAGACAAGCGCAGCCGCCTGTCCAGAGACAATGTGGACAAGCTCACGTTCATTAAAATGAACCAGGCATGGATCCCACGGGACTTTTCCGTACCTTATGCAGAATAGCAATGGATACCGACCTTACCCACCCATTGTTCCATTTTTGCTCTTTCTCACTCTTTTGGGGTGTACCCTCATTTAAAATTTGTGAAAAGAAGCAGTGTTGGCTACCTCGTCCTCCTCCTCAGGGCCAGATTAATGTAGGGGCTATTGGAGCTGCAGCTCCAGGCCCCTACCTTTTATATAGGCCCCGGGTTGGCCATATTCACTGTTACCGCTCTTCTGTCACTTGTAAACACAGAAGTCTGGCTTCTATGCTCGCTTCCCCAGGCAGCACCCTCAGAACCTCCCCACACAGCGTGAAGGCCGGACAAGGAGGGACAGTTGGCGATGCATGGATGTGTTTATGGGCTTCAGAGACAGCATCCCATGTTGAATTAGGCATGCATGGCTGCACCCTTCCTCCTCTGGGTGCATGGCAAGGCACGGCCCTAAGGCCCTTCAAAATCCTCAGCACCAAGCCCATGATGCTGTTAATCCGGCCCTGGTCCTCCTCCACCGCCGCTTCCACCTACACCGCCCATAGGTGTGCGCAGCCTATTGCATTAAGGTGTGCACCCCAAAGTTGAAATACACATGCATGTGTTTGCCAGCAGGGAGAGTAATGTATCGGGGCCATGTACCTGTAGGCAAGGAGAAATAGAGCAGAGCAGGTCCCAGGGAGATCTTTCCCATCTCCTCACTGGCAATGCTATGTGCCCTAGGTGATTAGGGTGTGCCCAGGCACACCCAGCACACCCTGTGCGCACGCCTATGTCACCGCCACATCCACCACCACCTCAACCTCCCTCCTACTCCATATGGGCCTCGTCCTTCAGAGATGAAGAAGAACATTGTTTTATTTTTCTGTTTTTTTTTGTTGTTTTAAGTTATTTCCCTATCCACATTTGTTTGCAGAGCACTTGCCATGCTCTTAATTACGTTTTGCTGCCATTTGCAGCACTCTAGCCCTTTCCTTTGGTGTTTTAGAGCCATTTTAGTGCCTTAAAGTTCGGGTCCCCATTGACTTCAATGGGGTTCGGTGTCCGGGAAAAGTTCGGTAAAAGTCCGGGACACGGACCCGGACTTTTTTTTAAAGTTCGGCCGAACCCGTCGAACACGGACATCTAGGTGTCCGCTCAACCCTACTCACAAGTACTCACCCTGATACTGCTGAGGCCTCTAAACAGCTACATTGTCCATGAGCTGCCTGAAGGCAGTGGCCCCCCCAGGCTCTGGAACCCTCCTGTGGAAAGAGAGCCCCAGCTCTCCAGTGCTTCAGTCTTTATGTTACCTTTGCAACCTCCTTCTTGACACTCCTCTCCAGGGATTGGCTGGAGCATGATAAATATTTAGGTTGGTTATTTGCATCTCCCTCCCTAAGCTCTGGAAGCAATGAAACTTCCAGCCTGTGAAACCCTGAACAGACCAGGACAAATTATCACATTTCCCTTGATTACGGAAGGAGTCAAAAACTAAATTTACCTTGCATCTTATGCTAGGAGGGTGCTACACTTAGTTTTATCAAGCAGATATATAATAATGTAGATGAGTTAGCCAAAAGGAACAATTGCACCACACCCTGAAATAATACAAAATGTTTCCAAATGTAGCAATATTTCCAGGCATTGGGCCTGATATGGTTCTGCCATCGTTACCGGTAACACTTCCAACACATTTAAGTTGAAAACCCAAGTGTGAGAACTGAGAAAATGACAATTCCGGCATCTTTGGTTTGTTTTGTTTATTTTGTAATGGGGATGGGAGAAGGGAATGAGTGGGCTACTCCTCTGGCTCAATTAGGTTCAACTGGGACACTCTACAGAAAAATACCTGTTAGCGCTGTTTTGATGGCAGCTAAATGCCAGCCAATGCTCCCTGGCGCTTGAAGATACTGTTCTGCTGAACTGTGCTGAAACTTTGACTTTAATACTCAGATTAACTCAGAAGATCCAGGACTGTAAGACATTTGACTCTGTTTAGCTCAAAAGTCCGGTGAACAGCTCTCTCCAGCCCTTCCCTGACTGAGGTAGCTCCTTGTAACTGCTTGTGCTGCTGCAACTCTTAACACTGTACACTTCCCACTGTACACTTAACTCTTCAGGGCCCAACCGCTGGCGCCCCCTCTCCACTTCAGGGTCCTCTCACTAGGCACCCCCTCTTACACTTCAGGGTTCTCTTGCTAGGCACCCCCTTGAAACTAGCTGGCTCCCAGATCCCTTGGACCTTAACCGGAGCGGTCCCCTCTACACTTCAGGCAGACCCTCAGGGGCAGTTCACAGTACTCACGAACTTGGCATGCTTTCCTGGAACTGAACCTCTCTATCTCCACTGGTCCTCGGCACACCGGATCCTCTCTGCAGCTCAGTTCAGCTCTCTCTCTGGACTCTCAGGCAGCCACCCGAGAGAGGAGAGGACAGCCATACCCTCCCTCCTGGGACGCTGATTCCCACCAAAGACGCTGCGTCATGTGTTCCCCTCAAATCTATACCCACTCCCAGAATCCTCTGTGGCAGAATCTGCTTTCTGGGGTAGATACAGGCCTGAATGAGCCACTGATTGGGTTTCCTCCACTGCCCAATGAGAATCCTCTCATGGAGCTAGTGGGGAGACTCCCCTCTCAGCAACCACACCTGGGAGACATGACATTCCAGCTGAAAATCATGGCCCTGCTGTTAGGCAGCCAAGGCCCACTGTGCTTTTACCTAGCACCTACCTTGTAGGGTGCTACACAAGGATTTTAGGGCTTTTAAGGGGCCAAATAGATCAATAAACACATTGATAAAATAATCAAAATTTTATTATGAGAAAATATTAAAAAATCTCAAATAAAAACGATTTCCAATTTTGTTACGGCAATACCACAAACAATTCCTCAACATGTTTCGATGTATATGTATAGCTTCTTCAGGAGAATTAGCTTGAATAGTGCTCACACATGAATTGTTGGGTCCCGTTGAAAAGACACAATGATCCCTTCTGTATCCATCTATCCCAGAAACTCCAGAAATGTCTTTGTCATTGAACAAAGCTAAGGACACTTAGGGTTTTAAAATAAATGCCATAGAGAATGGATATCAGAATTCCGTAAGGGGCAAATATAGATCAGAGTTTCTTACACCCCATATCAGCTGTCGATTGCAAGCCGCAATCTCTTGTGAGTATTAGGGACTCAGACATGAGCCATTAGGAGGAGGTCAGTTAATGCCTCCTCTCTCCATAGGTCATCAAGCTTTGGACTATCGCCCACCTAAGATGTCCTTCCTTCAATCGCCTCTCCTAGAGTGCTGCTGCTTTATCAAACAGATGTTTTTAATCTTCAGTAATGTACCTGATATACTGGATGACATAACTGTATACAGCCCAAGACTGGATCATCACAACTTGTATCTTAAAATTGATCTTAATCACATTGACCTTGTCCCAGCACTGATAGTGTGCATGAGGGTTGAAGGAGCTCAGGAAATGATCAGACACAAAATAAGGATAGTTAGGAAGTTTTGTTAATTTGAACATTTTTATAATGCGATATGTTTACCTAAATAATTAATAAAGCTTTAGGTGTTTTACATGTTTTCATCCAATTTTCAAATATATCTCTAATCTGTGGATGCTTTAATTAATTTGCACAGTTTTTCAACACTATCATGAAAAATGGCATAAATGCTGAAAACTGAGAATAAAACTTTCAACCCAAAAAAGAAAAACAAAAAACTGATAAATCCAAATTCTATCTTTAATTGTGACTTCAGGGTAGGAATAGCTGAAATACCTTTTAGAATGAGTATGGTTTAAACAGTCACACATTGTAAATGAGTGATCTCAACATCTGTGGTGCACCTGCTGTCTTATTAAATGATTCCCAGTTGGTGGGAATAAGCTGATTTCTCCATGTTGTGAATGGCTAAGATCCTTCCTATTGCAAGAGTACATGGGGCATTTCAGATATATGCTATATCGGTAGCTTGCAGAGATAATTAGTTTCAGTGAGTTCCTTTGTGAAAATAAAAATATGTCTGTCTGTCTCTCTATATCTATCTATCTATCTATCTATCTATCTATCTATCTATCTATCTATCTATCTATCTATCTATCTATCTATCTATCTATCTATCTATCTATCTATCTATCTATCTATCTATCTATCTATCTATTCGTCTGTCTGCCCCTTTCTCTGCATGAACTTGAAATATGGATTTCCTGTTTTTCTAAATTACTAAAGCACATTTATTTAAACAAGTATTTCAGGATAGGTATGAGAACCATTTACCTGCGAACTTCGCACCTGTGGTTTTCCATTGAGGAAATCTTTATTTAATTTATAACACTATATCCAAAATACGTGATCTTTTAAAATGTACTTCAGTCTTGCTCACATTTCTTCTTGCATACATAATTTCATTAACATGTTTAGAAGCATTACAATTTACTCCAAATGAAAAATTATATATGCCTTTGACAATATAAAAAAAAATAATTTAAATTATATTCTTTGATGTATTTCTGTGTTTTGGACACCAGCTGTCTGAACCTGACAGTGGTTTTGCTACAGGTGCGATGGGAGAAGGGCATTTTTTACAGATTGTTGAGCAATGTGTGGCATTTTCTGTGTGACATTCATGGGCATCCTGTGTGGCATTTGTAGCAACTGTCATTGTAAAATTTGATTGTAACATTGAAGGATAATCCTAATGTGTAGGAATGAGTAACTTTTGAAACTAAATTCTGGACAATGCTAATAGGCAAGCTATTGTCAATAAAGGGTGTGCATAGCAGGGCACTGCAGTAATAGACCTTAATTACTGGTATCAGCCACAAAAGATCTGAAAGTTATAGGAAAGTTTACTCTTGAAAAAAAAAACAATGAAACAAAAGTTCTTAATTTTGTTTAAATTGGCCAATGACACAACCATTTGATAATATCGTTTTCTAGCTTTTTCTTTATAGTTTTGCACTGACTTGTCTTATAGGTTTAATAAAAAGTCAAAATAGAGTGTACAAAAACATTTCAAAACTACAACTCCACATTCCCTGGACCCCTTCCATTCATGTATTACCAATTATGCGCAAAATATTTCAAATTTAGGCTTCAAGTAGGTGTTTGGTAGAAATTGGCTACAATCAGGACAGTACATGAGCACTTGAATGGATAGCAAGTAGAAAGAGACAAGGCAGGTTTTTTCCTTGCACATAAAAGTAGGGTGCATTATCTAGGGGACAAAGCCATGCAGCTCCAGGCAATTTTTTTGGGGGGGAGGGGGGGGGGTGGCTGCTGTGCTGGTGCTGGGAGTATGTGGGCATGGTAAGAAAGTGGGTATTTCTTCATCATATATGGCCTGTAGTCGATCACTTTTTCCACTTTGGATAGAAAAAATTGGGCCTGGAAGTACATTAAAGAAATTGTAGGAGTAAAATAAATTCCATTGGGGCCAGCAATGATAACCCCCAGCAAGTGTCAGGACCAGCAATGATAACTCCCAAAAGAAAAAAAAAAGAAAGAGAAAAAAATAAAACATGGCGATCAGCACCACTAAACCAGAACCAACAGGCTGAGGGCTAACAAAAGGGTTGTCTGCAGCAGAAACTATCCAAGGAGGCTGGACAAACATAATGTACCAAAAAAGGCGTAGAAGAAGCATACTCTAAAAGCCCATTAAAGTCCTTGTAAAGGCACAGTCAGTAATAATAGTGCCCAAAATGGATGACTATATCACTTCTGATGAGAGTCCCCCACAGACCATCAGATGTGATCTGTAGCTAATCAGATAGAGTGGATTGGCTGCAGATCACATCCATTGTGGACAATATAATTGCTGACTGTGGTTTTGCAAGGACATAAGGGGGCTTTTTGGGTATGTTTCTTCTGCGCTTTTTTTTGGGTAAATGATAACTTCCAGCAAGTGTCAGGCCCAGCAATATTATTCCCCAACAGTAACCCCTACCATGTGTCTTGGCCATCAATAGCCCCCTCATGGCACACTTATTACCCAGGCACAGCACAATAGTTAGAGCACTAGTTTACATCAAAATATATCATTACATTTCCCCCTGCAAGGTAAAGGCATAATGTGCTAGTATGCATCGCAGCAATCCCTGGCCTTGAGTAATCAGGGGGACCCGCCGGAGCGCACTGATCTCTTTTCGGCAGCAGATGGGCTATCTAAAAAAAAAACTCAACCCCACTGCCAGAACCCACTGCCATAGTGACTGTAGAGGTGGTTATTAACACCTTGGTTTGCTTAATTTCCATGATTTCGGAAGGAAATTGGGCCTAAGTGCTAGTTCCTGCAGGCCACCTTACTCCTCCTCACTGTCCTAGGCCTTAGCCTAGGACTCCTGAGGTTCATGGCCTCGTCAGGTCTCTCATTAATGTTGTTTTTTTTTTTTTTTTCAGGTCCTTTTTTGATCTGCTTTTGATTTTGCATTTCATTTCAACTGTTGCTGTTTCCAACTCCTCAAGTGTTTATTTACTACTGACTCTTTTTTCTTATACACCATGGACATTGCTTTTTACCCCTAGTAATTGGATAATGTTTGCATTGCCTACATGTTATCAGATATGGCTTTAAGAATAACTTCATGTAATGTGAACTTCATCCATAAGAGATGGCTTGCTTTGAAGGAGTTTAGGTCTTTTAATGCAGATGTGGTCATGGTTCAGGAAACTCATTTTCGAGCAGGGTGATCTTTTAAGTTTGCCTCTAAACATTTTCCTACTGCCTTAGTAGCTTCAGATCCTTCTGGAAAAGCGGGCGTGGCGATTTTAATTAGGCGTTCATTAAATCCTCTTTTCCGGATCCTCACAATCAGTTTTATTCTCCTGAACTAATATACAGTATATTCACCCAACTCAGGGCAGATCGGGTTTCTTACAGAAGTTTTTGAGAAAATTCATTCTTTTTCACAGCCCTTTATGATCATAGGCAGGGATTTTAATATTTGAATGTCCCAGACCAAGGTTAGATGTTCTCTTTTTCAAACTACCCCCTCCCACATACTCTCAGGTTATCCACCTCTTTTCACGAACTTATTAGATCTCACAACCTTTTTGACTCATGGAGAATTAAACATCCTACCCATAAACAATATACATTCTACTCACCTTCACACAAACTTTATTCTAGATTAGACTATTTTTTTGTGACAGCCCTCTTTTAACACATTTAGTAGCTTTGGAAATCAACCCTATTACTTGGTCTGAGTTTTGGATCTTGCCCTGTCTGTACTGACCACAAAAACTTGTCATTGGCATCTTAATTAATCTCTTTTACGGATTCATACTATTAAAGACCAACTATATCAGAAATTGTCTGAGTTTTTCCAACTTAATCAGGGCACAGTATCTGAGACTTCCACTCTGTGGGAAGCCCATAAGGCTTTTTTTAGGGGTGAATGTATCTCAGCTGGTTCGTGTATGAAACATGATACCAATCTCCAAAGATCAACATTACTTACCCAACTGCGCACAGCAGAGATGCATCTGCTCCTTTTTCCTGTGTGAAACGTCTACGTGCTGTTGTATCTCTACGCAACCGTATCAAGTCATTGGATATGGGTAAGATTTTCAAATCCTTGCTATGGGCTAGACAGAAGTTTTATGAAACAACAAATCCCATAAAATGCCAGTCCGTAGGCTTAAACCTCACCCTTCCCTCGCGGCACTCCTTCCTATTGTCCCCATACCATGTCCAAAAGTTTTTGGTGACTTTTATCATAAACTTTATAATTGTCTAAGCTTTGATCCACTTTCCCAGTTTTCACAGGAGAAATTTGACAGCTTCCTTGAATCTCTAAAACTACCTAAATTATCCTCAGCCAATCGTTCTAAACTTAATTTGCCTAATACTGATGAAGAAATAGCAGAGATAAACGGACTCCTGCTATTACACAAATCCCTAGGTCTCGATGGTCTACCTTACTCTTATTATATAACCTTGCTCCGTATTATTTCTCCATATATGTTAAACCTCTTCACCTCTCTGATGAAAGTCACTGTACCGCACTCCCAATTTCTACATGCTTTTATCACAGTCATTCCGAAACCGGGCAAGGACCTGTAGATCCCTGATAATTATTGCTCTATTCACTATTAAATTCAGATTACAAAATATTTACAAAAATCCTTGAAAATAGACTCTCACATTTACTCCCCTCCCTCATCCATAGAGATCAGGTTGGTTTTGTCCCTACTAGGCATGCTGGAGACAATACAAGATGCACTATTGATCTTATCGATCTTTTGTCTAAAACTAAATGTCCTGCCATAGTTCTAAGCCTAGATGCTAAAAAAGCTTTTGATAGTTTAAATTGGTCCTTTATGTTTAAAGTCCTTTCCCACTATGGCTTTTCTGGTACCTTTATATATGCCTTTCAAGCGTTATATTCCAACTCCACCTCCCAAGTGCAGCTAGCCTTTTACTTGTCCTAATCGTTTCCCTTGAGTAACGGCACCAGGCAAGGTTGTCTCTTGTCACCTTTACTTTTTATTCTCAACTTATAACCTCTCGCTGCCGCTGCTGCTATTTGCTCTCATCTTGATATTTGAGGGGTATATTTGCGACAACAAGATTATACATGATCAATTTTTTGCTCATGACATCTTATTGACATTACCCTTACTTCTCTACCATCCTTACATAAGATATTTACCAACTTTTGGCTCCCTATCAGGTTTCAAAATCAATCCCACTAAGACAGAAGCCCTTCCTATTACTATCTCGCAGACTCTTCTCACCTCTCTCCAGCAAAATTTCAATTATAATTGGTGCTCTCAAACACTTAAGTACTTAGGTGTACATTTAACGCCCTTCTATTCTACCCTTTATCAAGCTAACTTCCCTTCCCTATTCATAGAAATTAATTGCCTATTGAAACACTGAACTGCCCTCCCTCTGTCCCTTTTGGGAAGAATTACCCTTCTCAAAATGTCTATACTCCCGAAGCTGCTGTACTTGTTTGAGACTCTTCCAATTTTGATTCCACTATCCCCTTGAAAACAATTCAGAGAAGCTTTCTTGCTTTATATGGAATAACGCTTCCAATCTGATAGCAGGATCGGTAGTTCAGGCTCTGCGAATGAGAGGGGGTTTGGGGGCTCAAGATCTGTTGAAATATCACTACGCCACACATTTACAGGCTGTCATTTCTTGGACATCTAGATACGCTCCGAATAGGTGGTCTGAAATTGACCTCAACTGGGAAGCCTATGTTTAGCCCCGATGTTATTCACCCTGACAATCTGGAAGCGTTGTTCTGGAAAGTACTCTCTCTCTTCTCCCTGCCCTCTACTTTTGAAAGTGTTATTTAATCCAGATATTCCTGATGGCTTATCCTACAACCGTATGCTCCCATGGACTCAGGCAGGGGTTTTTAAACTAATTTTGTCTATCCATTGACCTATAAATTTTTGTCCTTTGCAGACATACAATCTAAACATCTAATTCCGAAATCACTTTTTTACTTATATTTACAGATTAAACACTTTTTCTCCTCAAAATCCCCTACTCTATCCTTGGACAAGCCAACTGGTTTTGAATTATTATGTGCCAGGGGTCCATACGTGCCTTATTTAATCCCTTCCATCTACAAAATTCTCCAAAATATCCCCTTAACTGAATCCACTCATTCCTACATGATCAAGTGGTCACATATTCTTCAACAGTCTAGCTCGCTAGCAGATTAGGGAAAAATCTGGGACTCCGCTTCTAGGGTATCACACTGTGTGGTGCAGAGAGAGACTGCTTTCAAAATTCTCTTTTTCTGGTATAGGTATTCCAGACATTTTTCATGCTCTTAAACCAGAGGTGTCCCGGAGTTGCTGGAGATGTGGCACCGATATTTGCTCTCTCTATCACATTTTTTTGGGGATTGTCCCAGCATTAAACCTTTTTGGGTCTATGTCCAAAATATCTTGCAAAACCTCTTAAATATTTCTATTCCCCAAAATCCTATACATTATCTACTGGGTCTCAGTTTCCCGGGCATCTCCAAGCCTTCCAGGAAGTTGATGGCATTTGTTTTATTAGCAACTAAACGTGTCATTCCACGATGCTGGCTGTTTACCTCCCCCCAATCTGTCCTCAACTGGTATCCACAATAGAAGATATACGCAGAATGAAACATTTGACTGCATTACCTGATGACTCAATATCTAGGTTTATTAGGATTTTGGAGGTTTGGGATAAATCTACTTACTGCCCTGAAGCGGTTTTCCTGGAACCTTAGGTAGATATCATTTCTATTAGCTGAATCCAATCTGTTATATGTATACTCCTTTGTGTCCTATGCTCCATGGTGTTCCCTTTATCCCTCTAGCCCCTCTTAGTCCCCCTTTTGTTTTTGTTTTCTTTTAATATTTGCAATAATGTACTTTTCCTTCTTTTTCATTTGAGTGTCCAGTATTTTCATAGACGTCTATGTTGTACTTTTACTATATGTTATGCTTTCGCTGACTCATATTCGATTCCTGTTACTACTGTTATGAATAACACAAATCAATAAAAATACAATAAAAAAAAAAAAAAAAAAAAAGAAGCAACTTGACTTAAATACAACTTGCATTGACTTCTGTTAAAGCCTGAATGTTAAATTCGAAGTCGCCGCAGTGTGAACTGGGCCTAATATATTTCTACCCATCATCACAATTATGTTATGTATTTCAAATTTTGTTACAAAATATTTACAGAATTAAAAGAGAGGGGGGGTTGAGGGGGGCTCTGAGAGGGGGCTGAGAGAGGGAGGGCTAAAAGAGTGGGGGCTTAGACAGGGGGACTTAGAGAGGGAAAGGGATGAGAGAGGGGGTGAAAGAGGGGTGGGGCTGAGAGAGTGAAGGCTTAGAGAGGGAGGACTGAGAGAAAGGGGGAGTTAAGAGAGGTGGGATGAGAGAGGGGGGTGCTGAGAGAGAGGGGAGCTGAGAGAAAGGAGGGCTGAGAGAGAGAGGGGGGGCTGAGAGAGGGGGTTTAGAGAGAGGGAGGGCTGAGAGAGAGGAGGGCTGAGAGATGGAGGGGAGAGTGAGGGCTGAGAGAGAGGGGGCTGTTAAAGAGGGGGTCTGAGAGAGGGAGGGGAAAGGGAGGGCTGAGAGAGGGGGGCTGAGAAAGGGAGGGGAGAGGAAGGGCTGAGAGAGGTGCGCTGAGGGAGAGGGGGGGGTTGAGAGAGGGAGGGGAGAGGGAGGGCTGATAGAGAGGGGGGCTGAGGGGGGAGGACTGAGAGAGGAAGGGAAGGGGAGAGGGGGGCTGAGAGAGGAAGGGGAGGGGGGCTGAGAGCTGAGGGGGGCTGAGAGAGAGGGGACTGAGAGGGGGGCTGAGATAGAGAGAGATGGTAATGAGGGGGGAGATGAGGGGGGAGATGAGAGAGACCCTCTAGCCCTGTCCCTGTCTGCAGTCCCTCTCTATCACAAAAATCTCATATAAGCTTTAACATGGTATTATCACTTGGAACGTCTATTTTTATTTTAATCACTAGCTCTCATGAAAATATTAGGTGGGGATATGGATATAAAGGTCCTTGTTTGGACATTTGTGTAGTGGAGTGACAGCGCTCTGCCTCTGTATCCCAAAATCTCTTGCCTGTATATTATATTATCAAATGCTTTCTTAAATGAACCTATAGGCTTCTATGCTGATGCAAGTTGCTTAGGTATATTCCACTATTGTCCCAATTGAATAAAAGTGGAAGGTCCACACATTTGAAAGTCCCCCACCCTAAAAGTCAAATCACCTTACAAAAATGCTTTAAAAATAAAGCTGTTGTCAAAAGAAAAGGAAAGAAAAAGAAAATACCTTGACCCTTCTGGCGTTTGTTTCCTCCTGGGATAGGTGGATGCTCAAAACCGCTCCAGAATATGCCTCTGCAGTGGGCTGGACTGTATTCTTGGACAACCTTTTTACTTACATGCATTTTTTTTCTTTCTTTAATAATACATTTGCTGTATATTGTAACAGTACGTAAATTTATTCATGAACTTGATTTACCGCATAACAATTCCTGAGACAGCTGTTTGAGATGTCAAGGGGCTTTTTTAATATCATAATGTAAGGTGTTGTTCACACTGAGTTTGACGTTTCAATAACAGTCTTGTTTAGGACTCATGTACAGCAGCAATTGTAAGTCACATTTAGCACAGCAATTAAACTAATGTAAACACACAGTAGAATAAAATCAAAAATGATGCTGCATTTGCTGCTTATTTTGTAAGCATTCATATTGCACCTTCATATATTTTAAAAGCACCCTGCTGCATATTTCTGCATTCAAAAGCGGATTTCTTATTTTACTTGCATAAAGGCATATCGGCACAAATAAAAATACAACTACAGATTATAAATGTACATGTCCCCATCTAGGAAAATAAATTCTTACAAAGGTCCCTGTTTATAAGAGACCTTAAGACAGAACAACGAGCAGTGATCATGTGAACATTGCAGTAATGCATACCAAGCGACTTCATGATTTAGGTGTCATAACTGTAAAAAAAAAAAAAAAAAAGATTAATGCTTAGTTGTATGGATAGAGCCCACTAATCATGGCTTTTGAATGTATTATTATACCTGTACGCCTTGTATAAATTCTCCTATATAATGTTTGCTCTTATTTGTTTAAAACAGAACTATGGCATCCCATTGAAAAAATATACGTTGCACTTGATTGTAAGTGCATCTGCTCTTAAAGTATAACTAAAGGCAGCACCTTTTTTTTTAGTTTTGGAGTGAAGAGGGATTATGAAAGGACATGGCTGGCCTTACCATGAGTCCCGCTGGGTCCATTGGACCCAAGCGGCACTTTCAGGGGGGGCGGCAAATTGACGCCCAAAATTTATTTTCCAGTGGCTTGTGTTTCATCCAGGGGTGTCTGCTCCACTGCCCTGTAAAAAGGCAGCCCTGCTGCCCTCAACACACATACTCATAGTTGCTGGGCTCGAGGCTGCTCGCACACAGTCTAATACTGGCTGTTAAACACCCGAGCACACATGAAGAGCTAAGGTGTGCGTGCTGCCGGGGGCGGGGTACCCACAGGAGACAGAGAGCAATGAAAGATCCCTTCCTCACTGGCTCTGCCAGCAGCCAATGTTCGGCACAGCTTGCGAGGCTTGCATTTTTATTGGGTGGAACTGGAGGGGGGGTTCTGCCGGCCTTGCGCCCAGCCTGCCTTCTTCTAATCATGCGTGAGGCTAGGCACTGAAGACTGTGGGAGCACTGGCAGAGAGCAACAGAGAGGTAATATAAGTTAGTTATGTGTGACAGGACACAAAGGTTGTCCATTATTTTTTCTAGTAGTGAGTAGTGACTGCTGATCTGCTGGATGGCCAAATGGTGTATAACCTGTCATGCTTTAAAATCACTATACAGCCCCAGCTTGCCATTATACTACCCTAGCCGGCCCCTATACTGCCCTAGCCCACCCCTGTACTGCCCTAGCCTGCCTATATACTACCCATAGCCTGCCCCTTTAGTGCTATAGACTGTCTATATATTACCCTAGCCTATCTATATACTACCATAGCCTGTCCATATACTACCCTAGCCTGTCTATATACTACCCTAGCCAGCCCCTATACTACCTTAGCCCACCCCTTTACTGCCCTAGCCTCTCTATAAACTACCCTAGCCTATATATATATATATATACTACCCTAGTATTCCCCAATACTGTCCTAGCCCCCCCTATTCTACCCATAACCTGCCCGTTTACTGCTCTAGACTGTCTATATATTACCCTAGCCTATCTATGTACTACCATAGCCTGTCCATATACTACCCTAGCCTGTCTATATACTACCCTAGACTGCCCCTAAATTTCCCTAGCCTGTCCATTTACTACCCTAGCCTGCCATATACTACCCTAGCCTGTCCCTATACTACCCTAGCCCACCCCTATACTGCCCTAGCCTCTCTATATACTACGCTAGCCTACCTATATACTACCCTAGCCTGCCCCTATACTGCCCTAGCCCGCCCCTATAAAACCCTATCCCAGTGGCCTATCATCCATAGGTGCAACGTGTTCACTGCACATGGGCCCTGAGGGGTTGGGATTGGGGCCTACGAGCCTCTAGGGGGTGAGTGCGTGCCGCCGGAGGCACGCTCCCACTCGTTCACTAACATCCCCGCGCAAGTGACCGGTGGCTCCGATGTCCGCCGTCCACTTGCGATCTCCCGCTGGGGAGGGGGAAAGGCAGGCGGCTAATGTAAACAAAGCCGCCTGTCATTCTCCCTGGTGTAACTGCAGAGACTGTACGATCCTGCTATGTAGGATCGTATGTCTCTGTGGTTACATCACAAGCCACGCCCCTCCACAGTTAGAATCATGCCCCTAGGGATACATTTAACCCACTGTTTACCAATAAATTTAACCCCTTCCCTGCCAGTGTCATTTTTACAGTAACAGTGCATATTTATAGCACTGATTACTGTAGTAATGTCACTGGTACCCCCAAAAGTGTCAAAAATGTCAGTCAAGGGTCCGATCTGTCCGCTGCAATGTCGCAGTCCCGCAAAAAAAATTGCAAATCGCCGCTATTACTAGTTAAAAAAACAAAACAAAAAAATGACATAAATCTTTCCCGTAATTAGTAAACGCAATAACTTTTGCACAAACCAATCAAAATATGCTTATTGCGATTTTTTTCACCAAAAATATGTAGCAGAAAACAAATTGGCCTAAAATGTTAAAAAATTTAGATTTTTACATTTTTTTTTGGGGGGGGGGGGGAATTTCATATATAAAAATGTGAAAAATATTGTTATTTCTTCAAAATTGTCGCTCTTTTTTTGTTTATAGCGCAAAAAGTAAAAATCACACAGGTGATCAAATACCACCAAAAGAAAGCTCTGTTTGTGGGAAAAAAAGGACGTCAATTTAATTTGGGTACAGCGTCGCACGCTGTACCCAATCACCCACTGGCCAAGGGATTTGAACCCATAACCTTGCAATTAAGGATGATCGAACTTTTGAAAAGTTCGGTTCGACCAGAACACCCGAATTTTCCAAAAGTTCGGCCCGGATTTCAGAACCCCATTGAAATCAATGGGACCCGAACTTCGGTAATCAAAAAACACCATTTCCTGACAGACTTCATGGCAGCTTACGTGTGGGTTAGTGCCGCCTCCTCCTACCTCATAGGACCCTACTCCCATAAATTTTTACTCCGTGCCAGAGGCCGTGTTCCTTTTTTGTCCTCCTCCTGAAAGGATTATAGTCAAATCTTACCTCATGAAGATTCCCGATTCAGGCCTGGCGGTCTGCACGTTGGATCGAGTGGTGTCCCCTTCATGTCCAGCACGCCCTAGCTATTAGCGGGGTAGGACACGGGCGTGGAGTCAGTTGCCGGAAGAGCTTACAAACCTGGCCAATGGCAGGCAAAGCGACATTTGGCCAATCGTCCCAGCTATTAGCGGGAGGCCCATTAATACGCCCCATCATGTGTGCAGCCGTGGTGTCCTTATGGTCCAGGGCCTGGTCGTGGAAGTGGTGATGTATCCTGCTTTACATTCTATGGCAGCAGTTTGCTTTTGTATATTCTCCTGTTGTTTGTTACTTATCTCTCCCTGGAGTCTAGTTTGGCTGTGGGATGCATGGTGTTCCATTCCACGTCCTTCCCCTCCGCTCCACTGCTTCCTGGTGTCTTCCAGGCTCGATCTGAATCGAGGCTTGGTTCACACAGGTGGGGGGGGCGGTGCCTTCCAGGCTCGATCTGAATCGAGGCTTGGTTTGCACAGGTGGGGGGAGGGGGGCGGTGACAACATTCCAGTAGCAAATTCAAATAGCTGTTAGTTTCAGCTATCTGTGGGTTTGTTCAGCAATGTTTCCAGCGGCTTCCCCGTGCTCTGCAGGAATCTTTAAAGGTGAGAGATGGCTGTGATTATGCTGAATAGGCTTCCTGCCTGCTTTCTGCATGTCACTCATTCATAATCTCTTGCAGTTTCCTAAAGTGATATGGATGTCTCACCGCCCCCTGGTGGACAGCCCTTACATTACAGGTAAGATTGGTTTTATTCCTCTCCCTGTAATGTTTGGTGGGGGGTTTTTTTCTGCTGTTCTGTTGAGTCTTTATTTTCTTTCCTAAAGCCCTTCTAGGTCTGAAAGACGTCACTCAGCCCGTGAAGATAAAGATCCTCCCAGGTCGCAAACGCGGCATTCATCATCAATCATCATCGGTCGTCCTCTAGGCGACACGGTGAAGAGTCTGGAGCTACTTCAGGACACCACCACTCTGACAAAAGATCCTGATGGAAAGTCGCTCTGTGAGCCCTGTTTTGCACATGCTGCAAACAAAAGGGAAGACAGCAACCAGCAGATGGAGTCGCTGGTCAGGCGAATAGTTATGGAGTCCTTAAAAACCTCGGATCCTGCTCGTGCTGGAACTTCCTCCCCCAGGATGGCGAGTACTCCGGCTGGTTAAAATATTCATATCCCTGGGCCTTCCCAGCACAGTCACTCCTCATCTGACTACTCTGAGGGTGAGCTTGAAGCAGACGACCCTGGTGCGGGTTTTGACTTTGCCATGGTTCCCTCCTTGGTCAAAGCTGTGAAGGAAGCCCTGAAGTGGGATGAGCCGGTAGAGTCACCCTCTAAACAGAAGAGGTATTTTAAGCACCTCTAGAAGGAACGCCCTTTCTTTCCCCTGTTAGGGGAGGTCGGCGAAATTCTTACAGACGAATGGGGCTGCACAGAGAGAAAAAACTCTCTACTCTCCAAAGTGAACAAAATGTACCCGTTTAAAACGGAAGAGGTTAAACACCTGGAATCTGCACCTCTGGTGGATGCAGCACTGATACGTCTGGTGCGTCATGTCACCCTTCCGCTTGAAGACACAGTGACCTTTAAGGATGGCCTTGAGAGACGCATTGATTCAGACCTCAAGCGCATCTATGTGTCAGCAGGAATGGCATGCAAGCCAGCATTGGCTCTCGCAGCCCTGTCTAAAGCAATGGAGGTGTGGACAGACAGTGTGGACACAACACTCAGAAGCGTGTCGGAAGAAGTCGCAAGAAATTCGCCAATACATGAGCTGAGGCTGGCGGCTTTTTTTTTTGGGGGGGAGGCCTCCCTAGACATGGTCCGCCTTGCGGCACGGGTAATGCTTTCATCGGTTACTGCAAAACGGGCTCTTTGGTTACGTCCTTGGTTGGCCGATCCTGCGTCAAAACAGGCCTGGTGCCGAATTCCATTTGAGGGGTCCTTCCTATTCAGCAAAAAGTTAGAAAGCGCCGTTTCCCATGCCACAGGTGGTAAGTCGCGGTTCCTTCCCCAGGATAGGCGCTTGCTGGACCAGAAGAGGTCTCAGCCCAGGCAAGGGGCTGATCGATCAAGGGATGCTCGCCTATATAAGCCTGGCCGTCAATTCCGAAAGAACTGGAGAAGACCGCAGCCTTCAGGACAGAAAGCACCCAGAGGAGGGTCTTCTGGTGGTCGGGAGGCCACGAAGTCTTTTTGACGTTGTGCCTGCCCAGGCGGAGCAAGTCGGGGCTCGGCTTCTATGCTTCCAACACGTCTGGGCAACCTCGATAAACGACTTCTGGGTCCTCAAGACAGTATCAACAGGCCATTCCTGGAAATTCTGCAGTCCGCCCAGACTGAGGTTCATTCCAACCTCATTGCCACAGTCAGAAGAGAAAAGACAAGGCCTTCTGTCTTACGTAGATCTGTTGGTGGCTCAAGGCGCAGTGGTTCCAGTTCCAACCAACGAGAAGTTCCAGGGTCTATACTCCCCTCTCTTCTTGGTTCGGAAAAAGAGCGGTGCTTGGAGACCGGTCATAGACCTCACGCACCTGAACTCTTTTATCAAGAAGGAAAAATTCAAGATGGAGACGCTATTCACCATCCGTCAAGCAATACAACCGGCAGACTGGCTTGTGTCAATCGACCTCAAGGACGCCTATTTCCATGTGCCAGTGGCAGCAGATTACCAGAAGTTCCTACGATTCGCAGTAGATCAGAATCATCTACAGTTTGTCTGTCTCCCGTTTGGGCTTACTACATCGCCGCGGGTATTCTTAAAGGTCTTACTAGCAGTGGTGGCTTTGATCAGGACCAAAGGCCTCCGTCTACACCATTATTTGGACGACCTGCTGTCACAAGACCGAGAACAACTTCTGGTACACAGGTCTCAGGTAATAGCCACTCTTCGCGAGTTCGGCTGGTTACTGAACATGGAGAAGAGCCATCTGGAGCCTACCCAGTCGTTAATATTTCTGGGAGCTCAGTTCGACACAAGTCGAGGCACAATTTCTTTGCCCCTCGAGAAGATCCCGGTAGTCAGGGACAGGGTACGCCTAGCTATGATGGCCACTCACCTTCGAGCATCTCAGTGTCTAAGATTGGTTGGGACCATGGTAGCCACGACTCCAATGGTGAAGTGGGCACAGTGGAATATGCGGCCTTTCCAAGTGGGGTTTCTCCATCAGTGGCGTCCAGGAGATCAAAATCACCTCATTCGCATAACATCATCAATGCGGGAGAGCCTTCCATGGTGGCTGCAGAGCAAAAATCTCCTCAATTGCCATTCCATCATGCCCATCTCTTGGATCACAGTTACCACGGATGCCAGCAACACCGGATGGGGTGCCCTCTGTCAGACAGAGATAGCCCAGGGCAGCTGGGATTTCCAAGCTCACAGGGTAGTGTCAAATACTCTAGAATTGCGAGCCGCGTTCTGCGCTCTGAAAGCATTCCGTCACCTAATAGAAGGGACTTCTGTGATCCTGAGGATGGACAATACGACCGCGGTCTCCTATGTGAAGCGACAAGGAGGCACTCCCTGTTGAAGGAGGTAGATCCAATTTTATATTGGGCCCAGAAACACCTGGTCAACCTCACTGCAGTGTTTCTTCCAGGGGTACAGAATGTTCAAGCGGACTTCCTCTCAAGAGTCCGCTTGGACAACAACGAATGGAGCCTTCACAACGATGTCTTCCAGTGGCTCACTTCTCTGGAATTTCACCCAGAAGTGGATCTATTTGCATCTCCATGCAATCACAAGCTTCCGAAGTATTATGTGAGGTTCAGTTGTCCCCAAGCCTTTGGGACGGATGCTCTGACAGACCATTGGAGATTCCACAGGGCATATGCCTTTTCCCCAGTTCCTGTCATTCTCCGGTTCCTGGCGAGACTCAGGATGGAAGATGTGGAAGTGCTAACAATAGCCCCATACTGGCCGAACAGGCCATGGTTTCCACTGCTGATGCTCCTCAGTTTTCGGGATCCAGTTCCTCTACCCATCAGGCCGGACCTTCTGTCCCAGGGAGCAACTCTGCACCCATGCGCGGCTCATCTGCACCTGAAGGCATGGTTTTTGAGAGGGAAAGGCTGGAGGCGTTAGGTTGCCCGAGTGGGGCAATTTCTACTCTCTTAAGTGCCAGAAGAGCGGGCACTAACAAGGTCTACGGAAGGATCTGGTCCAAGTTCATGGATTTTGTTACCAAGAAAGGGGGGTCATGCAATGACCTGAATATCCAGCATATTCTTGGTTTCCTGCAGTCGGGACTGGACCTACCATTATCCGTTAGCTCACTACGTGTGCAAGTTTCTGCTATTTCGGCCTTCACAGGAACTTCTTGGGCGTCTCATCCCCTTGTTCGTCAATTCTTTCGGGGAGCTTCCAGACTCAGGCCACAGAGGAAGCCAAGGTTCCTTAAATGGGATCTTCCACTCGTCTTGAACTTCCTTTCTGACGTCATAAGAAGTCACACAGAGCAACTCTCCATTAAAGATCTGTCTCTGATATTGGCCTTCTTGGTTGCCGTCACCTCGGCTAAAAGAGTCTCCGAGATTAGTTCTCTGGGTTGCAAAGAACCATTCCTGACCTTCTTCCCAGATCGTGTGGTTCTTATCCCCATGTTGGGATCACACCCCAAGGTGGTCTCTGTTTTCCACGAGAACCAGGAGATTGTCCTTCCAACATTCAAATCGTCAGATGATCCGAATACACATCCATTAGATGTGGGTGCAATTCTGAGACTGTACCTGGATGCAACAGCTTCCTTCAGGCGTTCAGATTATCTATTTGTTCTCCTCCATGGAAAGAACAAGGGCTTGCGGGCCTCTTCAAGATCCATAGCGGCATGGATTGTTCAGACCATCCAATGGGCATATAAGGCTAAGGGCTTGGCTCCTCCAGAAGCGGTGACCGCGCATTCGACAAGAGGGGTGTCCACATCCTGGGCGGCTTCTTGTCATGTGGCCCCTGAAGTAATATGCAAGGCGGCATCATGGTCTTCCAATAACACTTTCATGACTCATTATTGTATTGAGCCAGCTTCATTGTCTTCTGTTAACTTTGGTTTGCAAGTACTGTCTGTTGATGGTGCAAATTAAATTTCTTTTGGCCAGCAGTTTCCCACCCTTGTGTGTTTGGCTAGTTATTTCCCACACGTAAGCTGCCATGGAGTCTGTCAGGAAAACGGAAAATTGTTATCAAATACTTACCGTAATTTTCCTTTCCTGATGGACTCCATGGCAGCTGGAGTCCCCTCCCATCTGCTGGAGTAGGCTATTTATGGAACATGGCCTCTGGCATGGAGTAAAAATTTATGGGAGTAGGGTCCTATGAGGTAGGAGGAGGCGGGACTAACCCACACGTAAGCTGCCATGGAGTCCATCAGGAAAGGAAAATTACGGTAAGTATTTGATAACAATTTTCCGTTTTTGAAGCCCTAAAACCCAATAACCCAATAGGGTTCTGGGTCATGCCCCATTAACTATTAATCACACAAAAAAAAGTTCTTAAAAATTGTCATTTTTGATAAAAAAGCCAATTATTGAAAAAATTTAAAAAAAAAAAGGGATGTGGGTCGGGACCCTCCTTTAACTTTAACACCTATATGATATTTTCTTCTGGTTCTTGACATGCTACAGAGCTCAAACTTCACAGGTACACCTTTTAGACCCCCCAGACACAAAATCACACAAAAAAAGTTCTTAAAAATTGTCATTTTTGATAAAAAAGCCAATTATTGAAAAAATTTAAAAAAAAAAAGAAAGAGATTTTTTAATTTTTACTTTGGATTTCAGATCTGGGGGGTCTAAAAGGTGTGCATGTGAAGTTTCAGCTCTGTAGCATGTCCAGAACCATAAAAAAAAAAAGATAATTTGTATTAGAAAACTTTCTGACAGGGGGTTTGCTTCGCTGCTGTAACACCTTGCCGGTTTAATAGCAGGCATTTTTTTGAGTTCTTTGCAGTCAGGAAAAACATCTGAACTTGTGTATAGTGGTACTGTGCACAAGTTCTGATGTTTTGCCTGCCTCCAAAACCCCCCCAAAAATGCCAGCAAAAACACACCTGGGCATTTTTTTTTTGACGCTAGCGTTTTTTTTGGCATTTTTTGGGGTTCTTTTGAGGCAGGCAAAACATCTAAACTTGTGTATAGTGGTGTAAAACCACACATCCATATATTTATATACACACCTAGACATATATAGGTGTGATAGTAGCAGAAATATATGCTTGCGCTAATGAAATCATTTACAGTAATATATTTCTGCTACTGTCACACCTATATATGTCTAGGTGTGTATATAAATATATGGATGTGTGTTTTTACACCACTATACACAAGTTCAGATGTTTTGCCTGCCTCAAAAGAACCCCAAAAAATGCCAAAAAAAAAAACGCTAGCGTCAAAAAAAAAATGCCCAGGTGTGTTTTTGCTGGCATTTTTGGGGGGGTTTTGGAGGCAGGCAAAACATCAGAACTTGTGCACAGTACCACTATACACAAGTTCAGATGTTTTTCCTGACTGCAAAGATCCCAAAAAAATGCCTTCTATTAAACCGGCAAGGTGTTACAGGCATTTTTTGGGGTTCTTTTGAGGCAGGCAAAACATCTGAACATGTGTATAGGGGGTATATATAGACATATATGTCTGAATATATACCCCTAGACATATATAGGTGTGATAGTAGCAGAAATATATTACTGTAAATGATTTCATTAGCACAAGCATTTATTTCTGCTACTATCACACCTATATATGTCTAGGGGTATATATTCAGACATATATATGTCTATATATACCCCCTATACACATGTTCAGATGTCATGTCTGACATCAAACATGTCCTCAAAAAAGCACTGGCAGTGGCAGCCCCTGCAGCATAAAAAATGCTTGGCTGGTGAGAAGCCATATGGGTGTGCCGAAGCAATTCAGAGAAATGATCATTTCTCTATAGCGGTCACCCTGCTATGGAAGGGTTTTGTCACCCTGCCATAGCAGTCACTGCCAGTTAACCCTACACTACACTACGGTCCCCTGACACTTAACACTTTCCCTACAGAAACTGAATTTTTGAAGGTAACTAAAGTGTAAAGGAGCACTCTAACTACACTAGATATCCCTTTCCTCACACTAATAAATGCTAAATGACACTTTTAAAGTAAAATTCACAGAACTGCTTCCACTCTCTTCCATGTCCAGTATAACAATGCTAGGAATATGGCGGGGGCGATCTTATATACTGGGGGGCGTATTCACTAATGATTGGTCTAGGGACCCCCTAGTCACTCCAATCACATTCCTAGCATTCTCCTGCCCCCTAAATTGGCTTTTGCTAATGGTTCTGGTCCAATCACTGGCTTTTAAAGCCCATTTCCTGAAGCATTGCATTTTGGGCGGTTCTGGTTGCCGAATTCCGAAATTTTTGGGCAAAAAGTTCTAAATTCGTCCGAACCTCAAACACCCAATGTTCGGGCCGAACCGATGGTGGACCCGAACCGTTCGATCATCCCTACTTGCAATTACAAGCCTGGTAGTCTAACAGCTTTGCCACCGTCAAGCACACTTAGGCTAAACACACTTTCCCTGCCTAACTAACTCCTATCTCACCCTACACACAGTGGATGAGATAAAAGTTAGGGAGAGTGTGTTTAGCTTAAGTCGGCTTAATGGTGGTGTAGGTGGCAGAATACCAGGCTTGCAATGAGATGGCAGTGGGTTTGAATTCCATGGCCAGCAGGTGCTTTTTTGGAATCAGAGGTCAGAGTCCATGATAATGCGGGAACTCAAATTTCCCACAAAGAAGCCAAAATGGTTCATCATTCGACAAACGAGCGAACAGCCAACGTTTGAGTCGAACGTAAGCTCATCCCTACTTGTCATTTAGCAGCTGGCCTCATCTAGTTCTGCCCACTGTTTTGTGGAATGACTGCACTGCATCTTTGTGGATGAGGATTTGGATCACTCAGGGATGGTAAAGAAAGATTTTTTTTACATTATGAGGCCTGTACATTGCATAGTAACTGGATTTGGGATCTGCTTAGAGTTTCACACAGGAACCATTTAAATGTACTTTAATTGTGGCATATGATGAAAAAGCACCCTTGCTGCTTCTGACATTTGGCCAAATGACACTAATAATTGACAGAGAGATAACGACAATTTAATTAGTGAAATAATTTGACATTATGGCAAGTAATATAGCCTGAAACTGACACCTATAATTACTTTCACAGAGGATTCACAAAACTTTCATCCAAGATAAACACATTTTTCTAACATTACCTGGAAAAAAATGTGTGAATCCTAAATGAATTAATTTGTAATCAGACTCCACAAGTCCTAAATGTCTGTTGATTGTTTTCTAATTTTTTTTCTGCAAAGGTATGTATTTTTTAGGTATGTATATTTCAGACCTCTAACATATGTATTAAGATCTTTATAAGACCATATTAAACCATGCTGTGCTGCTAGTGTGGGTTTGGTATAGAAGGATCAGCCAAAGCAGCTTGGTGTTATCAGATCCTTGCCCCTGTGTCTCACCCTGCCTGCTTTCTGCATACTACTCAAGTCTCCACTGCTGTCAATCTATCAACTGTCACCAACGCAGAGTATAATATATGTTCTTGGCGGCAAGAACCAAGCACAAAAAATGTTACATAGAAAATTTCTGCATAATTTCCTACTTTGTGTCACTAGAGGAAAAAAAGATAGATGATTCTTTGCATGCCCAGACCTACGGAAGGCCTCCCTTGGCAGTGCTATGTACAGAATAAAATCAGCACACATCAAAAGTACAGATGCTACAATGTTTAAAGACAACACAATGGATGCAATCTCTATAAAATACAACTAAGATTGCCTTGAAGTGATGCATGCTATAGATAGTTTGGACAGACATTGTCATAAATGTGAATATAAGAATAAATATAAATGTAGACTATAGAGATATGGATTATAAACAAGGGCAATTAATAGAAAAAAATAAAAAGAGAGCGAAAAATAAAGTAAACCATACATCTACTAGGTTAGGATGATTCGAAAGTACTTCTTTGAAATGATACCCTGCATATAGGCCAGGTAACTGGGTTAATGCATAAAGAAACAATATATTTTTGTGTGGTCACGCGTGTTTGTTTGTGCGTGTGTTTGCCAAGAGGTTGACATACACTAAGTGCAGAATGTAGTGAAGCTCCATAATGTATACTGTGGTCAAATTTTTTTTTTTTAGGGTTCTTCTGTCAGGTGGCGCTGGCTCACCCAAGGCACAGAGTAACAGCTTGATACTCACCAAAGCACTCCAACAAGGGATTGCAGGAACAGGGTGGCTACTCTGACGAGACAGTGGAGCAATATAACAAAGGTCAGTATTCGAGCAGAGGTCGGGTCAGGTGTCAGACAAGAGAATGGTCAATACTTAAGCATAGGTTGAGGCAGTCAGTAGGCAGGAGAATAGTTGGTGTTCAGGCACAGGTCAGGGCAGGGATGAGAGTAATAGGAACAGGTAGAGTACACACACAAGTAGCTGGTAAGAAGACACTGGTAAGAAGACACAGCACTGGGAACCATAACAGACAATGTTTTAATACCCTTCAGAGCCTGTACATACCCTTTGTCAGGGATACATGCCAATACACTCTAACACATGCACATGATACATGCTAATGGATACATGCCAATATGTGCACATCCACATGTGCAACTGGCCATAGGAAAAAGTCCACATGCCACCTATGAACAGGACAATTATTTAGTGGTTTGGACTTCCTGAATGCAAAGATTAGGCAGTTTTTATCCAATATAAGGGTCACTGTTCAGCCACCATGTAGTGGATGTAGCCTCACAGTAGAATGTATCATATAAAAAATGTAAAGGTATACACATGTCGAAAATCAATGTTACCCCTTTGAAGTGGCCCTGCAAATCTACCTGCAAGTGCCAAATAAAACATGTTACCTTGACTGAGAATGTGAACACATAACCCTTCTGTTGCCTGAGCTGCCAAACATCATTCTGATGTTTTTTTTTTTTTTCTGCTGTGGAAATGTGTGGTCTACTGTGTGTTAGAGCAATTTATAAAATTACAGTGTGCAGTGCATTGCAGTGCCTTTCATTTACAATGGCACCCCAAAGCATAAGTGCAGTAGACTGCAACATACCCAAGCCGCAGAACACTTCCTCTTTGTTCTGGGGACAACTCTAAAATGTTGGATTTCCCCTCATTTTCTCTCTTGGGGCAAGAGTCATCAGGACTAAAAGAGTAGTGAATCTCCCCAATGGGCACATGTACAGGAACAAATATTTGACAGAGGGTCTGAATCTTCCCCATGTCATCCAATACTAAAAAAAAAAAAGTTTTGCCTATAGGTACTCTTTAATAGAGATTTAAAATTCAGACAGAAAATGTCAGATGTTGTCATTACCTTTTCTTCTATCTTACCAAGACATGAACATGTGTTCTCCTGACCGGATTACTGTAATGTTTGTCAGTGCTTTTTTTCTTCAATTATTTGTGTTATTGCCGAATGTTGCATTTAGATTGCTAACAAATGTGCACCACCTTTCTCACATTGCCTTAGTCTTCCAAACACTTCCAAATTTTAGAAGATAATACTGGGATCATTCCAGCCAGACGACTCACTGAATCTCCTAAACAGAAAAAAATCTAATCGTTTCCAGACTCCAACTAAAAAAGTAGGGTGCACAAGTCTTACACTCAGCTAAAAACACAGTGAAACATGCTCCTTACTTCAGTCTGAAAGACTTTATTGCCAAACATATTTAAACCAGACAGGGGTGGACTGAGCGGTCGGCACTTTGGACGTAGTCAGAGGGCCCGGCCGGTTAGGGGGCCCGCCGCCCAGTACAGAATTAATTCACCCAATGTTGTCTCTGAGAGACAACATCGGCCTATCGGGGCTATGTAAGTGGGAAGAGGGGAGGGGCCCGGCAGCCGGCGCTACTTTAGTGGGAGGAGGGGCCCGGCGCTGCCTACTTCACTCCTGCACCAAATGCAGGGCAGAGAGGCAGCCTCAGCTAAAAGACTCCGCCCCCTCTCTTCAGCCGTCAAGGCATGGATCACTGGATCCATTGAATGAATGGAAAAAAAATCCCTCCTTCCATCTGGGCTGTGGCAGGGAGAGGGGCAGAAACACCTCCAGTTCAGCAGCACACAGAGACAATCACCGCTGAACTGGAGGGCATGTGAGATGAGGGGGAGTCCGGGGAAGAGCCTGAAGCCGATGTAGATAAGGGGGAGGGGCCTAGAGGTGAGGGGGGAGGGGCTGCGTAAGACAAGGGGAAGGAGCCTAAAGGTGAGGGAGAGGAGCCTGGAGATGAGTGAGAACAGGGGGGAGGGGCGCAGTGGCACTGATACCACCACAGATAAAGGTTTCTCCATACCATCTCTGGAAGGTAGTTCATACAGCCTGCTTTTATCTTTATGCTGTCAGAATCTGGCTGTGAATATTATTGTACCAGCCGCCCCTTGTGCCATGCCCGCAGTCTCTGTCTGCCCCTTGTGCCATGCCCACAGTCTCTGACCATCCCTTGTGCCATGTATGCAGTCACTGACCATCTCTTGTTACATGTTTGCAGTCTCTGACCATCCCTTGTGCCATGTCTGCAGTCTCTGATCATCTGTTGTGCCATGTATGCAGTCTCTGATTGTCTCTTCTGCCATATATGCCTTCTCTGACCATCTCTTTTTGCCATGTAGGCAGTCACTGACCATCTCTTGTGCCATTTATGCAGTCTCTGATTGTCTCTTGTGCCATGTCCATAGTCTCTGACCATCTCTTGTGCATTGTATGCAGTCTCTGTGGACAGTAATGTAAGGGGGAGCTCTATGGACTCTTGTGTAAAGGGGCCGTGGTGACCAGAGACTCTTTTACAACAGAGTGTCCCTTTACACAAGAATCCACAGCAAAGCCTCTTACACCAGAGTCCTTAGAGTTCTCTTTTACATCAGGGTCCACAGAGTTCCCACTTACACTGTAAAGGAAAACTGTGTTGGGTTTTATTAACCTGACCTTCATATAAATGGAGAAATATGTTTTTGTTCTTTTGTTATACCTAAAACACATTGCTAATCACACTAGTAACATGTGCAATTAACACAATACATAGCTTCAATATTGATATTTGCACGGTTGTGCACTGAAATTAGCCATTGTATGTAATTTTTTGAATTGTCTGTAAAAAGTGTGGCTCTGTTAGTAAATTTCACGTGACTCTGTCTTGTAAATTTTGGACACCCTCTCAGTAAATTTCACTCAGGGAGGTTGGCAACACTGCACCCCATTATAGTTCCCCCTCCCTCAACTATGTATCCTGAGTGCTGCTTGCCCATCTTCTGCGTCTGGGCCTGGCATAGCAGGTGCCGCCAGATAGAGGGGAGGGAGAAGAGCAGACACACATCTGCTCTCCTCCCCTTCTTCTGGAGGCGGGATGTGGGTGTGGTTGGAGGCGGACTGTGGGTGTGGCTGGAGGCGGGGCAAGGGTTGACTGGAGGTGGGGCATGGGTGGGGCCTGGAAGGGGGCCCTTAATTTATTTTGCCCAGGGACCCTGAGGGTTCTCAGTCCGCCCCTGAAACCAGACCAAAATCTATAGGATTCTTTAGCTATTACCTTTTCCTGTACTGGCCTATTGTATTTTTAGTTTTATTATAGTTGGTATTAAAAGTTACATATCAAAAACAATTTAGGAGAAACAAAGAATTTTGTACAAAATGAAAATCAAAAATTGGCTTGAGACTGCTATATGCAAGTTAAAGCCCAACAACAGCAAGAAATGAAATGTAAATTGAGCATTGCAGTGCAGAGCTTTAGTGGCTCTTCTTACCTCAAGACTTTCTTTTAAAGCGCAACTACAGGCAGCAATAAAAAAAAAATACTATTTGTGTATGCAGGTCGCACTTATTCCCTTTAACGAATAGTAACTTAAATTCTAAATATATATAAATAAAACACAGACACAATTGAAAAGCAACATTTTTGGCCGTGGCAAGTTTATTGGTGTAAATAAACTATCAATGAATAAAAACAACATATTGCTGGTCATTTATTAATAAAAAGTTCTTTTTAATCAATTAATTTCTTTTTAACAGCATATACAAATCTTAGTGAATACAGACTACAGTAGGGAATATATATAAGTATATTTATTCACAAGACATGTATTCACAATAAATAGTTAGACTTGAGGTGACACAAAGAGATAACTTTTACATAAAATACAAACTTCAAACAATAAATGCAATGGGATATGTAGTTCAATGATAAAATTAAAAAGATAGCAAGATTACATTTTCCCAGGTATAGTGGAAACCATAGATAAGTGTTCTATATAATCAGACCACAATTGTCTGCGAATTGCGCAGCCAACAGTCACTCTGCTGCAGCTGGAGTGAGAATAGGATATGCAAAACGGGAGACTAAATCGCTAATATTGCGCTAAACTTGATACTAATAAAAACGTATAAAAACAAAAATCAGTTTTTAGAGAAAAATCTAATATGGTTCATATGGCTGGGACTGTAATCTCGAAAAACCCTTTAGCATGAAATTCAAAACATATAAGGAAGGAAGTAAATGATAATCAGAAAATCATAATCAGATAAACAGCAATGGATATATACCACACTTACAATAGCTGCTAGCTTAAAATGGTCGTTACTTAAGATGGCTGACTTTCCCAAAATGGTGGCCGGTTAGGGAGGAGTTTCGTCTGGCTTCCTTCAAAGTTTCAGATAAGGGATGGAGCAAGATGGAGTATGTATAGGTGAGTATGAGTCTAGATGTAAGTAGCGTGTGTGTTGAAGTGTAATGAATGTTGTTGCAATGTGTGTCTCTCTCACATCTGGGTTACCTTTTTATTTTGTGTTGAACAAAAGGGCAGTTAAAATTACCATAAGCCGAACACAGAAGGAGGAACTTTATCCCCATTGGTTGGGATTACTTAACCATTAACTGGTGAGGTCATTGGGCGACACCTCTACTAGTCATTCAGTATATTGGATATTAGAATTATATGATAAGTTCTTCATTTAATAATAATCATAAAAACAATATGAGAATCTGTTCATACTCTCATGGTACATACGTGGCCATCTAATATTTCCATCATGTATCTAGGTAAGGATTGGACCTGGTAACGCAGTTTAATAAGGATATATTATTAATACGATGTGTATATTGATTGGAAATGACTGATTTACCCAGATACTATATATTTACATTTAGTAGCAGTAAAAACTATATAGATACATACACAGTTATAATATATATTGTTACACAACAACTTGTATATGTAAACTTTTCTACACATGGGTTATTCCCAATCAGAATATCATCCATTAAGGAATTATTATGATAACAAACAATACAATCATGATTTGGGATTGGATATAAAATATGGGAGAAATTCTGACCATTATACACTACTATATAATCGATATAATGTATTTCTTAAAATAGAAGATTCCATACCCCCCTTGGTATATGATGGGACAAGGATGTTGTATAAGCTTATGATTATATTAAATTCATTTGAAGATGCAGTTCTAATCAGTCTAAGTGAACAATGTTTATTTGACACCATGTAGCTTCCATTGGACAATTGTCTGTATGACACAATCTCTACCCCCGTCTTGGTGTAGGTAAATTAATTACACGTTCTTGTCTTTGTCCAGGCTGTTTTCCATTTGTTTGACTTCTCAGGGTAGAAACAATAGTTTATTTGCTAGGGAATGGGTGGACACAGGTGTGATCCTAAAACTAGCAGAATATCTGCCTTTGTGGAGAGAAATTTCATTGAGAAATTTCATTGCCAGAGCATTATATTCAAAGTTTATCTAAACAAATTTCCTTTTGGGGGCAGACGACATAGCTTCTCATCTGAAGGACATGTAAATAAAACAAATTCAACAATGGACGCAATGTGTGCTTGAAGCTGAAGGGATTTTGACTGAATCAGTGACAAGGTCATTTGAGGCCTCAAAGTTCACAATTATTGACCTGTAATATGGAAAATGTATTTCTATTTTGTACTGTAAGTCTGACAAATCCCCCCTTTGGAAAAAGTGTGAAATGGCTGTAGCCATTTGAAACATTTTTCCAAGGCAGACTCTTGAAGAAATAGGGCTTAAATCTGACTTTGACAGTTTTGTAGGTGGGTATGGAATAATTGAATGGGGTGTAGACACCTGCAAGTAGGTGTAGTGACTTCAGTAGATAAGCATGGTGACTCAGAGTGAGGTGTGGATCCAAGGGTTATCATTTGTTGGCCAGTGAAATGTGGATCTCTCCGGGCACTTTTGCCTTTGGCTGTCTTGACGGTTTCGTCCTGGTAGACCGGCCATCAGGGGTATCCTGGGGTCCTTCACACTGTACCCCCCTTGGGTGTCTCAGACACATCAGACTCTCGGCTTCCTGCTTACTTCCTAGATCTCTTAGTCCTATAAAGGAAAATGGATTCCATGAGAAAATGATACATACAGATTTCATCTATAACTTTTAGTTGAAATTTCAATGTGAGGTTGGTATCCTGAGCTTCCTCAGAGTCCTCCTTTAGTCCACCGTGTGATCAGCCTTTTATCTAACCACCATGGAAGGCGAGACTATATATGCGACCTTTTCCAGGGGAGACTGACTTCTGGGGCTCATTAACATGGGGATGTATTCATCGCCATGGATACCACACATTGAACAATTGAACAGTAATACAATATTTTGTTTAGAATGTACCTTCTACTTGGGAGGAAAAATACAATATCTCGCCCTTTGGGGCATAAATGCAATTCATTGTAGGCAACAAAACTACCTGACATTGATGATTCCTCATTGGTTACCGTAATACAACCTTTTAACCTCTTGACTTCATCACGTCATTAGGGTTTGATCTTCCATGGTATCACCATCTTTGGCGATTTTTCGAAATGTGCCCGCTTTGAGCGACCTGTGTGAGTCTTAGGGATGAAGTGACCACTGAAAAATAGGAGGGTAGTTAGTATATAATGACCAAGATCACCTGGCAGGGATTTCAGGATCCTCAATACTGTGACCTGGGGATAAAATGGTGTTAGAACCTCTATCTCATATTCCTCCATTTAGTGTATCCCTCTGATTCCTGGCCACTTGGGCATTTAAGGATTTTGTGGCCCTTGGCTGGCCACAGGATTTGTTTCTAAAGAGGGATTATTTTGGTTCTAGGCTGCAGTGCCCTGAGTGAACCAAGTGATCATCTGATCCAACTTGGCATCTACTCTGTTGAAAACCTTTTCAGAATTGGATTGTTGGCTCCGCCTCTTGCGTTGCCTATGTCTCTCGGGTTCAGACAGATTGGACAGATCCCCATCAGAACCACTTGCTCGGTTCTGGCATGGGGGTCTGGGCCTTAATGGCTCTCGATCTTCCCGAGGATTTTGGGGAGCTCTAAAATGGGACGAATCCCTATTTATTTGTGGGTGTCCCCCTTGTTGAGGATATTGGGCATAGCGAGGGTTTCCATCCTCAGGGGTAAATCGCGCATTGGGGATACTCCCTATAGATTCTTCTAAACCTTGGGCCCTGTCCCCTTGGAGGGAATTCCTGAGGTGGCGTCAGTTCCCCCCCTTCTGATTAGTGGGATATCTGGTGTCCCCCTTGGGGTATCCGGTGTGCCCCTTGGGGTATCCGGTGTCCCTCTTGGGGGCCTAGGTGGCATGTCTCCTCTTACTACCTCAGCGTAGGTCTTGCTCCTTTTTTCCCAGTGTGAGGGTTGAGGAGAAAGGTGTGTTTCTGCAATTTTGGTGACAGGCTCACGCCTTTCTTTATATTCACTGGTCTGTTGGATGGAGTACAAATTGTCGCTCTCTTTCACCAACCATTCCAGTGAACACCCCAAATGGTAGTCCCTTGCCAAACTTATTTTTATGTACGTGGGCAATGCCTCAAAGAACAGGGATTTCAATGGTTCAATGGTGGTTGTACTCAGGCTCCTTCATTGTTAAGTGGTAGGCACTTTTGAGCACAGACAAAAATTCAGTGGGGCTTTGGTGCTGGGTACATTTTAGGTTGTAGATAGCAGCTCTAGCAGCGGTAAGGTTTTTGTATGGGCCAAATTCTAAATGACAGCAGTGTTTAATTTCTTGCCAGCAAGTACCATATAGACTTTTCAGAGATTCGAAGAATTCCCGGTATTTGGTCTCAAATACCCATGGCAAGAAATTAACCATAGACTGGTCATCCTCCAGGCCCAACACAGAAAGGGTGTTTTCATAGGCCTCAAGGTGATCAGTAATGTCTAAGGACCTTTTCTTAACAAAATCGGGACAGTACTCTTTAAAAACTTTATAATTCTGGATGCGTCCGGTATCTTTTTAGGGGTGCTCGTCTTTTTGCTGTGACCTTGATATGACTCATACCTGTCTATGCATGGCTGCCCAATTTCTGCCCTCCTATGTTTAGAAGATGGCTAGGGGCAGGACGTGGACTCTTTGTCTGACTCCTCCCCGCTGTCTGGGTCGTAACCATCAGACTGGGAGTCATATCTGGGTCTATGATTAAGTACTTCATTTTTAATACAGGACTGATAAGCATTACCCTTTTGCATGAACACCATAGCCTTTTGTAACTCTCCTATTTGTTTACTAATGAGTTACTGTCCTGACTTGAGCTATTTCACTTCTTTTTCTAATTTTCCACTGCTGGTTACTCGGCAACTTTCACTAGGGGGCATTTTTCCTTGTTTACAGAAAGGGGTAATGGTCTGGTTCCCACCAAAGCACTCCTCCATCCCAAAATATATATCAACACAAAGAGAATTGGCCCGCAGGACTTTGTATGAGGTACGTGCTCAGTGGCTGGAAATGATTATCATGCACAGTATATGAATAAAATAACGATTGATTTTATTGCATAAAATGACAACATTTGCTCAATGGCACATAATATAGCTCAATGGCTCAAAATATAAATGACATGTAACATGAATGATATAATATGATGTATTTTCACTTTAAGGTAGACAACTTGGTGTAACCTCTTGCTTTGAAAGTAACAAAAATGATGTAATCAGATGACATCGCAGTAGAATATATATTGTGAACTGACGCGTTTCGGGAGCAGTCTCCCTTCCTCAGAGATCAATATATTCAAGGTGTCTCTATAAGAAGACAATGTTGTTACAGGGTGCAGTAGAGATGAAATAAAATGAAAGGGTTCAAATAAAATGATAAGAGCTAAGGGAGTACTGTATACTCACAGATCAAAAAAGCTCAAATGGCAAAAGTGGATTCCTACATGGCAGCGGTGCATCACGTCTAACCCGGGAGATGAAGGGTCCCAGAGTGCCGGTAAACAGAGAGGGGGTCCCATGGCAGGCAAGTGTGTGTGTATGAAAGAGAACCTTCCAGACCTGTTGTATAATAAATATCAAAGTAGTAGTGAAAAAGTAGCATATATGCTCACAATGGTAATAAACTAGTGTAAATTGTACCAGGTGGGAAGGGCTAGTGTAACAAAAACATGATGGGGTTTCCAAAAGGGTATGGGAGAAGTAAGAAAAGAAAGGTGGGAAGGGAGGGGCAAAAGGGAGGAAAAGGGGGGAAGGGGGGGAGGGGAAGGGGGGAAAGGAGGAGGAAGGGGGAAGGGGAAGGGGGGGGAGGGAAAAAAAGGGGATGAGGACAAAGAAGAGGAGGGAAAGCCCAAAAGCCAAGGGATGATGGAGAAGATGGAGAAGCAGTGTGTGGTAGAAAGTGATGTGAAAGGTGAAAAGGGGAAATAGGTGAAGTGTTAGCCTAGGGGGTGTAAGTGTAAGGAGAGGATGAGGGCGTGAAGAGAAAAGTGGAAATATCCCAGTGACTAATCTGACAGGTTGCTCCGTGGCCGGCAGCAAAAGAGGGACCCTAACGTCATGCACGGGTAAAGGCAGATCAAACAGAGCCGAGGCGTCTGTGATCTCATGAGGGAGAGGCCCGCTGGAAGCGGACCTCCCCGTCCCGCAGATATGACGGCACGCAGTGGCGCGAATACGTCAGTGGAAGCACTGATGCACAGCGCTAAAGGTGCGGCATGACGCCGATGTAACAGGTGGACCCGCTCATCCCAATCAAGGGGGAGGGGCGGGGACAGCAAGGGAGGGCGGACCCTCCCTATTACGTACATCGCAGCTCCCGGGAAAAGACAAAGACACCAACTGACACAAGGGGCCACTCTGTCATAAAAACAACATGAATTGGCTGTAAAAAGAATACTATATTAACCAAATAATGCACACTGTAACAACAGGAAAAAAATATTATTAATAATAACAATAAATGAAAAACGAGCAAAAAAAGAGGGGGGGGGGCACCAAGATTGCATTGTCAGCCGGGAGGAAAACCAGATCATTGATGGGCACAGTGGGTGTCTTCCACCCTAAATATGAGAACAGAAAGGGGTAATAGTCTGGTTCCCACCAAAGCACTCCTCCATCCCAAAATATATATCAACACAAAGAGAATTGGCCCGCGGGACTTTGTATGAGGTACGTGCTCAGTGGCTGGAAATGATTATCATGCACAGTATATGAATAAAATAACGATTGATTTTATTGCATAAAATGACAACATTTGCTCAATGGCACATAATATAGCTCAATGGCTCAAAATATACATGACATGTAACATAAATGATATAATATGATGTATTTTCACTTTAAGGTAGACAACTTGGTGTAACCTCTTGCTTTGAAAGTAACAAAAATGATGTAATCAGATGACATCGCAGTAGAATATATATTGTGAACTGATGCGTTTCGGGAGCAGTCTCCCTTCCTCAGAGATCAATATATTCAAGGTGTCTCTATAAGAAGACAATGTTGTTACAGGATGCAGTAGAGATGAAATAAAATGAAAAGGGTTCAAATAAAATGATAAGAGCTAAGGGAGTACTGTATACTCACAGATCAAAAAAGCTCAAATGGCAAAAGTGGATTCCTACATGGCAGCGGTGCATCACGTCTAACCCGGGAGATGAAGGGTCCCAGAGTGCCGGTAAACAGAGAGGGGGTCCCATGGCAGGCAAGTGTGTGTGTATGAAAGAGAACCTTCCAGACCTGTTGTATAATAAATATCAAAGTAGTAGTGAAAATGTGGCATATATGCTCACAATGGTAATAAACTAGTGTAATTTGTACCAGGTGGGAAGGGCTAGTGTAACAAAAACATGATGGGGTTTCCAAAAGGGTATGGGAGAAGTAAGAAAAGAAAGGTGGGAAGGGAGGGGGAAAAGGGAGGAAAAGGGAGGAAAAGGGGGGAAGGGGGGGAGGGGGAAAAGGAGGAGGAAGGGGGAAGGGAAAGGGGGGGGGAAACTTCCTAATTCTTGCATTAATCTTTTGCATTTCTCTTTCAATTGGTTGCTTTCGTTACGGCTTTCTTGATAGGATTTCTGCCACAGTTCTACTTCATTCTGCAGTTTCACGCTACATTCTCTTAACTGATGTGTCCCAATAGAGGTCTCCTTCACCTGCTCCAGGAGGTTCCTTATCTCACTTTCTTTTACTTGGAGTTGAGATTGGAACTTTACTAAATTCCACCTCTGCTGAGCATTCTGGTGCTGAAGTTCCTCACAGAGATTCAGTAAGATTGGCCATGACTCTAAAAGTATGTGATCACACTTCCTGACGTCTTCAGTGTTAGAGAAGCTATTGGAGAGTTCATACATCGGGTTTTCCTCTACCCATATGTCAGGTGCCACATAAATGGCCTGACTTTTGAGGATTTTGATATATGACTCTATACCAGCTTTTACATGTTCCACCATTTCAGACTCAGAGAGGCGTTTCCACATATCTTTGATCTGTGCCGAATCTACTGGGGCTGTGGGATTACCACTAGGGACTGACACCTTGCCAGAGTTGGCAGCATGAACCTCACCTTCTGTAGACATTTTTAGGGCGTTTCTATCAAAATTCACAATTGATAAACAACAATTTTATGCAAGGTTATTAATTATGTCACCACGATCAAAACTATGATTGGAAGATGTAAAAAATGAATGATATCTCAGCAGTGCCTCCATTTAATATGTTGTGCGTTTTACACGCTTGAGAATATTATTCTGACCGAATATAACGAGTTCTTTTTAATTAATTTCTTTTCAACATTATATACCAATCTTAGTGAATACAGACTACAGTAGGGAATATATATAAGTATATTTATTCACAAGACATGTATTCACAATAAATTGTTAGACTTGAGGTGACACAAAGAGAAAATTTTACATAAAATACAAACTTAAAACAATAAATGCAATGGGATATGTAGTTCAATGATAAAATGAAAAAGAAAGCAAGATTACATTTTCCCAGGTATAGTGGAAACCATAGATACCGTATCTACTCGAGTATAAGCCGAGTTTTTCAGCATGTTTTTTCACGCTGAAAGTGCCCCCCCTCGGCTTATACTCGAGTCACTGGCTTCACTGTGTTTTTAAAAATGGCGTGCTCGGCGCTGACGTGTCACTGCGCATGTGCGGCATGCCCGGGAATAGCCAAACGTGTTGGGGTTTTCCTGAGCATCGGCGGTGCATTCTGCGGTGACGTAGTATTGGCGCCGGGCGGAGCGATTTTTAAATCGAAAGCGGCTCACCGACAGGTAAGTGAGACTCCTCCGCAGCCCCTGCATTTCCTCATGCAGTGCTGCGGGCATGGTACAGGACATTCTCCTGTACCATGCCCGCAGCACTGCATCTCCTGTGCCATGCCTATACTTACTGTGCCATGCCTATACCTACTGTGCCATGCCTATACCTACTGTGCCATGCCTGTACATACTGGGCCATGCCTGTACATACTGTGCCATGCCTGTACTTACTGTGCCATGCCTATACCATCACCTGTGCCATGCCTATACCATCTCCTGTACCATGACCTGTGCCATGCCTGTACCATGACCTGTGCCATGCCTGTACCATGACCTGTGACATGCCTGTACCATGACCTGTGCCATGCCTATACCATCACCTGTGCCCTGACCTGTGCCATGCCCTTACCATGACCTGTGCAATGCCTATACTATGACCTGCGCCATCTCCTGTGCCATGCCCGCAGCCCCTGTTTTGTGTCTTGTAGTGGTCCAGTTGGGTCCAGTAGCTGCTGCATTTCCCACCCTAGGCTTATACTCGAGTCAATACATTTTCCCACTTTTTTGTGGTAAAATTAGGGGTCTCGGCTTATATTCGGGTTGGCTTATAACCGAGTATATACGGTAAGTGTTCTATATAATCAGACCACTATTGTCTGCGAATTGCGCAGCCAACAGTCACTCCGCTGCAGTTGGAGTGAGAATAGGCTATGCAAAATGGGAGACTAAATCGCTAATATTGCGCTAAACTTGATACTAATAAAAACGTATAAAAACAAAAATCAGTTTTTAGAGAAAAATCTAATATGGTTCATACGGCTGGGACTGTAATCTCGTAACCCTTTAGCATGTAATTCAAAACATATAAGGAAGGAAGTAAATGATAATCAGAAAATCATAATCAGATAAACAGTAATGGATATATACCACACTTAAAATGGCTGCTAGCTTAAAATGGTCGTTAACACACACACAGTTATAATATATATTGCTACACAACAACTTGTATATGTAAACTTTTCTACACATGGGTTATTCCCAATCAGAATATCATCCATTAAGGGATTATTATGCTAACAAACAATACAATCTTGATTTGGGATTGGATATAAAATATGGGAGAAATTCTGACCATTATACACTACTATATAATAGATATAATGTAATTCTTAAAATAGAAGATTGTCCATAAAAATCATAAGTTCCACACCCCCCTTGGTATATGATGGGACAAGGATGTTGTATAAGCTTATGATTATATTAAATTCATTTAAAGATTCAGTTCTAATCAGTCTAAGTGAACAATGTTTATTTGACACCATGTAGCTTCCATTGGACTATTGTCTGTATGACACAATCTCTACCCCCGTCTTGGTGTAGGTAAATGAATTACACGTTCTTGTCTTTGTCCAGGATGTGTTCCGTTTGTTTGACTTCTCAGGGTAGAAACAATAGTTTATTTGCTAGGGAATGGGTGGACACAGGGGTGATCCTGAAACTAGCAGAATATCTGCCATTGTGGAGAGAAATTTCATTGCCAGAGCATTAAATTCAAAGTTTATCTAAACACAATTTCCTTTTGGGGGCAGGCGACATAGCTTCTCATTTAAAGGACATGTAAATAAAACAAATTCAACAATGGACGCAATGTGTGCTTGAAACTGAAGGGATTTTGACTGAATCAGTGACAAGGTCATTTGAGGCCTAAAAGTTCACAATTCTTGACCTGTAATATGGAAAATGTATTTCTATTTTGTACTGTAAGTCTGGCATATTTAAACGTACAACTTTAATAAATGCAAAATACAACTTTGCTCAGTTATAAAGGACTCGAGCACCAATAGCATAAATCATACCTGTCCCCCCTTTCAATAAAAAGGGTGACAAACCAGAAAAATGTGCCTTTCAACAAAGGAAGGAGGGGGGGGGGTGGTGAACTCGCTGCGCCATCACAGACCCACTGGCAGCTGCCTCAAAGCGGGGCTACTTTATATAATAAGCCCTGCTTTTTCAGAACTTTCTTTAGTATCACGTGACCTTCCTGATTATTCCTAGGTCACATGATACATTTCCTTTCTGCCTAAACCCTGCTTTTTCTGCCTAGGCCCTTTCTTAAAAACTAACAGGTACAGCACCTTAAATTTTAGAGGACATTTATTTATTTATTTTTTAAATGGAGGGAAGGGGTGACTGCATGCCCATGCTGTTGGGCCCAAATACTTGTGCCTTCTCTTTGCTTCTTTTCCTCGAAGATCAGTCTAGAGGTGTTCTTTTTGTTATTTTTTTATTTTTGGAGTAACTGGGATAGGGTTAAGGAAACTGAGTGGGATTATCCAAAAACAGAACTATGTACAGATTGAGACAATAAACTCCTTTGCGTAAATCTGAAGCAGAAGTCCGTGCAATAGCCCAAAAGTCTCTAAGATCTCTCACAGCCGTCTGCACTCACAAAATGTCCAGAAACATTTATTTTCCTCCTTCCAACTTTCAAGCAACATATTTCTTTAGTGATACCAGACTAGATCAGTTCAGCAGACAGCCCTACAGTGACCTCTCTGTAACTTCAGCATCCAGGCCCTCAGGTTGCACACTTAACCTCCCTGGCGGTATGATTCTTTTGGATTTTAGGTGTTGAAAGCGGTACCATTATTTTGCATGTAATTCTTGTGAATGAGCAGCCCAAACCAACTGTATACATTTATTATATATATTATATATTATATATATATATATATATATATATATATATATATATATATATGTATATATATGTATGTATACATATATATATATATATATATATATATATATATATACATTTAATTTACATAAAAAGTACAGTAAAACTGCAGGAAAGGGCACTGGGGGGAAAACTAATGTGATTTTATTTTATTTTGAATGGTATCAGTGTGTTTGGTGTGTTTTTACATTTGAATTTGCCGCCGGTTCCACCCCCCTGCGAACGTCACGTCGCAGGAGACGGAAGCCGGGGCACGGAGACGATCGGGAGGAAGAACCGCCGCTAGACACCGCCGGACACATCGCTGGATCCCGGTGACAAGGTAAGAAACCTCTTTTAAAGGATCCAGCTATGCTTCTGGCGGTACCCCAAGTGTGGCTCGGGGTTACCGGTTTTGGCTCTGAAATTTAACCCCGAGCCACGCTCGGGAATACCGCTAGGAAGGTTAAGACCTCGCAAACAGCAAGCACATGGCAGCGTTGCCCTGGAGGCTTGACTGATCCTCTGTAGGAAATGACCCAGAAGCCCAATGTCTCAGAGTATTTATGCTGACTCCCAGCAGTCTTCAGGACCCTGCTCTCTGGGATTGGCCAGGTCTTTTTAAAATATTCATACTGCCATATGCAAAGCTCCACACCTATGTTCTAGAGAATTCTACAGCTCTCTGGAGGGAGCATTCAGACTAGCAGCAGCTGAGAACACCAATCAGACTTAATTAATCAAAGGCAGCTGCACTGGTTACAGTGAGCACAACTAAATGTACCGAACACAATAATTACAGCCACACTGGTTACAGTGATGCAAGCTAAATTGACCTAACATGGTCTGCTAAATATACAATTTTTTTCAGTTTTTTTTATAGTATTTTGTTATATCTGTTCAACAAGTTAAAAAACTGCTTTCCTCTGCAGGTGGGTATCAGTTAGCATTGTTCCAAGCAATTCCCATTGACTACAAAATGTTACTGGGAAGGGGGGTGTTATATAGTTCTAGCACATTCCCTTCCTAGGGTAACAATGCTGCTCCTCCTAGACACAGTATGGCTGTTACCCTAGGACAGGAAGTGTAATCCTGGCAAGATCATCAGGCAAAAAGTAAAGGGAAAAAAAATCAAAAAAGTCATCACATCTAAGGACAGCTGTGTTTTAACAAATCGTTGCTTTCCATTTAGATCCATTTTCTGCAATATTTACCTCCTTTCTTGCACTGTCCTTGGCAAACCTACTTAATCTAGAACTGATTTTCTTCTGGTTTGAGCACCAATGGCAGGCACCACAAGCTCACAGTCACTTGACTAAACAGTGATCCCAAAAAAGCAGGCCATATACCACTAGAATTTAATTTAAACATTTGTACGGAAATTGAGAAAAACATTTTGTCAGAACATTTAATAGTCCATTGTGGACTTAACATACAGTATTTCATAAAAATCCGGAAAAACTGTGTTCGATTGCCATGCCAAGCTTTTGAATTCTACATGCAATTTACTTATCTAAATCCTTTATGGATCCAGTCCATGCCTGACTGCAGATCTTCTCTTCCCCCTCCTAGTAGCTATTGGCTCATGTTGCTGTCAGTCAAATCCTGTGAGGAGGGATCAGGGGGGTGCAGGTGAGTTGTGCTGTGAATGTCTATCGATAATAAATATTGCTGCGCCAAGTGAAAATAGTGATAATAAATATGCTTAAATAACTAATATTCAGAAAGCAACTAAATGCTTATATATGAAAATCAAATATTAGTGATAATCAGTGATAATTACAGTCCCAATAGTGAAAAACTGAAGGTAAACAATAAATCCAATAAAACAATCAATCTTCATCTGTGATCAAAATAAAGTGCTGCATGCTTCACTCCAGTGCTCTCAGTGGCTAGTGCAAGATAAGCAGCTCACCTTAGGAATAGACTCATGAGAGTCATACACGCTTTGGGATGTATATAGATGGATGTATAAGTATAACAGCCTGGTCTCCCTTCTTTCACTGCTTCCAGCTACCACTCCACGTGGGCCAAGAACTCGGTGTGAAAAAAAAAGGAAGAAAGGATCTAGTGCTCTCTGCTTTCAAATGCTTTATTCCTCTTATTAAATGAAAATCCACTTACATTCTTAAGCACTTCAGCAGTGCGGGCTTACAGCATCAAGACAGCTCTCTGTGTACCTCCAAGGATCGACGTACTCCGAGCAGGCTCCTCCCCCGTGCGCATTACATCAGAGACTTCGTCAGCGGGGTGGAGCCAAACGTGTTTGTCAATCCTATATAGTGCTATTGCCCCAGCTTATCCGCCCAACTATTGGCACGGATGCCGCGCTGTGCGGCGCCATTCCCTAACTTTGCCAGCACTCTGCACGGTAATATCAATAACAAACCGGCAAAGCAGACTTTGAGCAAACTAATTACACACTTTCAGGAGAAGCGGTCTCCTAGCATTCCTGGCAGACCCACTGCATATATCCACTGTGAACAAAATTTGTTATACAGGAGCCTGTCTCCCGACAACCAAATACCCAGGGGGTAAAAAGAAAAGACAGAGAGGACGAAGAGCAGGCAGAAAATGCCAAAAAAAGAGAACACCAGTAGGAACGGGCATTTTTAATCTGAGTGATAAGGTACTAAACCAACAAGAACTGAAACTTTTAGATAAAGGCCTAAAATTCGCACCCACAAAAAAATTTGAGTAAGTTTGACACATATGTGCATTTGCAGAAATTTGTCCGCACTATCAATCAGAAGAAATACTTCCTATCCAAACTGGATACTAGGCCCCCAGTGGTAGAAGTTGGTCATCACTCTACCCTGAGGAACAAATCGGTTTTTAACCCTCTAAATGCGGGAAATCAATGGTAACCGATGACCTGGAGAAATTAAACGTTCGAAAAATGTCGAACCCGCAATGGATAAAACAAGGTATTAGAGATTTAGAGAAGTACAAAAAGTCGTGATCAGACCAGCGGACAAAGGGGGAGGATTGGTGGTAATGAATAAATCCTATTATAAGGGAGAAATGGAAAGACAATTATCCGATACAGGAACCTATCAACTATTGAATGGCAATCCGACAATGGAATTCAAACAAGAATTGGATCAGTTGATTAAGAAAGGGGCTAAGAAAAATATATTAAACAAAAATTAAACTGCTGAAGTGCTTAAGCATTTGAAAGCAGAGAGCACTAAATCCTTTCTTCCTTTTTTTCACACCGGGTTCTTGGCCCACGTGGAGTGGTAGCTGGAAGCAGTGAAAGAAGGGAGACCAGGCTGTTATCCTTATACATCCATCTATATACATCCCAAAGCGTGTATGACTCTCATGAATCTATGAATCTATTCCTAAAGCCCCGTACACACGCGTCAATAATTGGCCGTGAATTTTCGGCCAACGTCCGTTTAGCTGATTTTCGGCTTGTTAGTATGATGCTTCCGACAACCGACTCCGACTTTTCGGCCGAAAAAAAATCTGGTGTGCAGGCTATAAAATTTTTATTGGCCGTCAACACAACGGCCGATTTTCCGTCAGTCAGTACAGATTTCGGAAGACAAAAATCTGATGAGCAAGACTGGGCATACTCAGAGAAGAAAAAACACACGGAAAGTAAACCAGCACATGACATCACTTCTGAAGTAGATTTTTGTTGGCCGAGAAAATTTGTGTGCAGTCTAGACACATTCCAACCAACAAAACACCACTCTGGACAAAAGTCGGACGATCGGTCGGCCGATAATCGTTGCGTGTGTGCGAGGCTTTAGGTGAGCTGCTTATCTTGCACTAGCCACTGAGAGCACTGGAGTGAAGCATGCAGCACTTTATTTTGATCACAGATGAAGATTGATTGTTTTATTGGATTTATTGTTTACCTTCAGTTTTTCACTATTGGGACTGTAATTATCACTGATTATCACTAATATTTGATTTTCATATATAAGCATTGAGTTGCTTTCTGAATATTAGTTATTTAAGCATATTTATTATCACTATTTTCACTTGGCGCAGCAATATTTATTATCGATTTATCACTGGTGTTTTGTGTTTAGCACTGATTGTTTGCAGCCTTGTGCGTACACCTACATAGTCTTTTTTCTATTTTTTTATGGTTTGCGCTGATTATCACATTTATTATTTACAAGCCCACAGCCTGGCTTGGGAGCGCTTACACACCTGTACTCCCAAAGTAGCCTGATTGCTGAGGGGGCACTTTTAGGATGGAGGAAAGAGAGCCAATGAAGAACTGCCAAAGAAGTACATTGCACAGAGCAGGTAAATATAACATCTTTTTTTTATTTTATGTTCAAAATTATCCTTTAGAACAACTTTAAGCATGGCTTCTAGCTGGTTTACAAGTGCTGGTGACTTTGGGGAAAACAGTATTTTAAACTAGAAGAGTATGTTAAAGCAAGCATGAGATTTCAGCTGTTCACTTCCAAAAAAAACTAACATCTGATAGGTTGTTACATTACCCGGGCCTGCTGCCCACCCATGTGGCGGATTGGAGGCAGTATTTCTATTCTGACTTGAGTCACCATTTTATGGATTACTTTGTTTAACTGGAATTTTTTATACCCTGCAATGTTTATATTTGTATTTCTCTAATCCATGTCTTGCAGTTGCTAAGCCATTTACGCCATGTATGACTGAGCCCCGTGGGCACACTTTGCACTGTTGTAAGTTTTGTTTACCTTTTTCATAAAACCTCAATAAAAAATATTGGAAATTAAAATAGTGTGCTGTGTAGGAGCAGTGAGGGGTGGTGTGATGCACTGTTATAGTTTAACATTTTTTGTAACTTTATTTGAAGTGTTACAAAATGACACTCAATTTAAGCCTCCACACATCAGCACGTTGCAATGCACTGCGGTACAGTGACATACTGTGCCATGTGATGTGCTGCAATAAAGTGATGACTGCATAATTGCTTTAGCCACTGGCAATAATTGCATGAAAAATCAGACAGGCTGATTGTATCCAAGTTGATCGATCAACTTGTGTACAATCAGCCTGCCCATACATGGTTTGAATCTCAGCTGCTCAGTCCCTGCTAAAAGGGCCAAGATTCAAACCGTCTATGGCCACCTTTATTTGTTGTAGAGTATCCATTCACTTTTTTTTTATGTTTTGTAAGATATAACTAAAGTAAGTATAACTAAAGGCAAAACTTTTTTTTTAAGTTTTGGATAGGGTGAAGAGGGATTAGACCCTCTGTCATTTTGTATTGCTGTCTGTGTACTGTTTACCATTATCATTGAAAGTGAAAGAAAATCGCAAATTTTGGGTTGTCACTAGAAAAGTAATAAAGGAGAAATCTTCCAATAAGGACACTTGTTCTGGTGACCTGGGGATCCCCAAGGAATTCCCTTAATTTGCAGGGATTTCCTCTCCTTCCTGTTTGGCTATGGGATAGGAAGTGAAGGGAAATCTCCGCAATGGGACACAAATGGTGAAAAAACTCTAAAAGGGGTTATAACCCTCCCTTACACTTTCCAAAATGAAAAAAAAAAAAAAAAAGTTTTGCTTATAGTTCAACTCTAAGATCTATTGGCAAGATTCTATGCCCCTGCTTTGGTTTTACACAATGTATGATTTGTGCTCTTACTGTTTTGTCTTTCTTGAACTACTGTAAAGGGTTAACATAAATCTGATCTGAAGCTTCTGTCTACTTTTAGATTCATTGGATTTCCTATCTCCTAGGTTTCATATCTATATTTCATATTACTAGACTTGGATAATAGTTAATTTGCTATGTTTGCTGTGATTGTGCAGCTAGAACAAGAACATAAAAGAAATCCAGTAATTTCCAAGCTGAAATAGGAAAGCCCAAGCCACTCCTTTACAAAACTAATACAAGTTTTGACCTTGCCTCAATGATAAAGACTTATTGAATCCTTTGCTTTCAGGTTTCCCAGCCAGCAATTGTAATTTTGCATTTGTTATTCATTTGTCTGCTTGCCCTGTAGAAAACGCTACATTTCAAATAAATCTTCTCAGGACAGACTCCTCATAAGCACATCTTTTCACAGCCCCAGCTTGTGACTTTTTAGGAAAGCAATTTAAGCCTCTGGAATATTAGCCTTTCAAGAGCAGACTATGGTTCCAGGAAGTCTGAGGCAGCCTATAGGATCCGTTCATGTTATACTATTCACCTTCTATCAACGGCTTGCCGTGAAAGTAATTGATACCATAAGATCATAACTCTTTCAGGAACCGCTGAGAATGAACGTTTCATCATTGGGACATTCTATTGGTGTCGAACAGGAAAGCCTTTCATTGAAGAGTTCTGTAAGGACATTGTGTTCCCAGTGTTTTCAAAGGAAAAAGTACAGTTACAATATGTTGCATAAAACATAATTCCAATTATTTCATAGCTTATTGTCAAATTTGATAACATACACATTGAATATTCAGTTTTGTAAACTACTGGATTTTTTATGCTTGCAAGATTTTTAAAGCTTGGGTGGAGCCAAAGCACCATGACCACCGCTGATGTGAAGTTAGGCCTTTTTTAATACATTACCCTCTCTGCCTGGTTTCTATGAATTGCCCAGCCTTGGCTTGAAATCTCAAATTGACACCATTATGAAAAGTAAACTTTTCTGTTCAGAATTAGACAAAATAGACAACCCCCCCCCCCCCCAAACATCAGCACAAGGTGCATAACTTACAGTCAGTAGGATGTGTCCCTTATGCCAATGCTTTTTTATTAAGTGAAGTCCTCTTCTGTTCATGAAAGCCCCACCCCAACCCCTGCCACTGTAATTTCCAGTGTGGCAGGTGTTTATAAAATGATTGGGCTGTTAAAGGCTCTCACCAAGAGTGTCTGTCTATGCCTGACATTTCTGCCCTGCTTCTTTGTTTAAGGAGCTAATACTATATTTTCTATGACCAAAATAGTATCTATGATTGGAGGGGGTTTTTAATCATTCATCGTGTTTCATTTATGAGGCAAACACGTTTTCTTCAGGGTTCAAAAGGTCTTATTTAACCAAAAGGAAAAGGAAAGAAAATGCATTTCGGGCTTTCCAAACAATTCCCCTTCATCAAGGGTTTTTTTTATGCCTAAAACAATGTCTTGATGCCATTAGCATAGGCATTCACACAATAAATAATATCGTGGCGTTGATCAATGTGTCCAGGATCTTAACTCTTAGTCCATTATACACTGTTTTATGCACTAGAGCCCTAATGAAGGGTAATTATTTGGGCCATTGAAATGCATTGGCCACTTTTTTCCTTTCAGTCACAAGTGAAATCAAATAAATAATTTTGGACTCTGAAAAACATTTGTTTGGTGCACCTTCTGGCTCAATTATACATAGATTGTTATTTGGGTGACCCCTGTCTATGGGCGGGGTCCCTGTTTTGTGGAGAGCTACTGATCCTAAGCCATTGGGCTGAACTGAGGACTTCCATTTGTATCATGTTGAGCTCCCCAACTCTACTCTGTTTGGACCAATGAAATGAGGGGTTCTGTCCTGGTAGGGGACATAATATCATGGACACCAAATTATTTTCTCCCGTGGGTGCTTCCACTGACACCAATGATTTGGGGGACTATTCTTCCATTGGTGGGCACAATCCAACTGACACTAATGATTTCCCACTGGAGCCACTGTCCCTCCAATATTTTGATTTTATGGGTATAAACTATTGTATTTTCTTATCGGGGTATAGAAGGTTCTGAAATAATTTATTGGGTCCTGTTCTCATCAAAGTTGAGATCCATTGCACTACATAATTCCTGTTGCAGGAAAGTGGAAGTAAAATGGTGAAAATGGAAGATGATGCTACAATGTAGACATCTATCTGAATAGCTACTATAATCCTGTGACTACAATAGGGCTTTAAATAAGAAAGGTCTAGGATGCAGATAACCCTTATTATAATTCAGCACTGGCTACACATATAAGTCCCCAGAGTAAATATTTTTTTCATTTTACTCTGTAAATATTTCCAGCAATAGGTGGGTACAGTTTACCTAAACTTGTATTTTATGATTAGTTGCCAGGCAAACCAATTTACTATTAACTGGTCCTTTGAACTCCTTACAATAATGTACGTGGGTGCCATTCATGAAAAGCCTGCATTTTATCTGAAAGTGCTGGCTTCCTGCCCCACACTTGATATATCCAAAGTTGATCCTGCTTTTTATGGGGGGGTGGGGGGGGGGGGATTTTGTACGGGAAAACCCACTGCCTGTAATAACAAAAAACACTAATAAAATAGTATATTACTGTAATGGGTAGTACCTTAGTAAGGTAATTTAGCATTTCCTTTGCAGGTTATGAACATCTGGTTGCTTTGTGTCTATTAGGGTTTTTTGTGGTAAACCCAAGGAAGCAATTAAAACCTCTGTAGTGTATTAATGTGCTTTTACTAAATAAAAATGCTGCACACATCGAGGAATATAGTACAAGGCTAACATATATGACAAAATATGCCTACAATGTACAAGTTATCCATCATTCCTAACAAATGAGCATGTACAATATGCACAATAAGTATACAGCCGTGACCAAAAGTTTTGAGAATGACACAAATATTAATTTTCACAAAGTCTGCTGCCACAGTTTTTATAATGGCAATTTGCACATTGAATGTTATGCAGAGTGATCAGATGAATTGCAATTAATTGCAAAGTCCCTCTTTACCATGAAAATTAACTCCCATAAGTCCCATAAAAAAACAATTCCACTGCACTTGTGAAGAAGGCTGCAGGGCACCCAAGAAAGTCCAGCAAGCCCAAGGACCTTCTCCTACAGTTGATTCAGCTGCGGGATTGGGGCACCACCAGTACAGAGCTTGCTCAGGAATGGCAGCAGGCAGGTGTGAGTGCATCTGCACACACAGTGAGGCGGAGACTTTTGAAGGATGACCTGGTGTCAAGAAGGACAGCAAAGAAGCCAAGATATTCTGCAAAAGATACAGGGATTGGATTGCTGAGGACTGGGGTAAAGTAATTTTCTCTGATAAATCTTCTTTCCGATTGTTTGGGGCATCTGGAGAAAAAACTTGTCTGGAGAAGAAAAGGTGGGCGCTACCATCAGTCCTGTGTCATGCCAATAGTAAAGTATCCTGAGACCATTCATGTGTGGGGGTACTTCTCAGCTAAGGGAGTGGGCTCACTCACAATTTTGAACACAGTCACGAATAAAGAATGGTACAAAAACATCCTCCGAGAGCTACTCTCAACCATCCAAGAATAGTTTGGTGATGAACAATGCCTTTTCCAGCATGATGGAGTACCTTGCCATAAGGCAAAAGTGATAACTAAGTGGCTCGGGGAACAAAACATTGAAATTTTGGTTCCATGGCCAGGAAACTCCCCAGACCTTAAATCCCATTGAGAACTTGTGGTCAATCCTCAACAGGCAGGTGAATAAAAAGAACCCCCACAAATTCTGACAAACTCCAAGCATTGATTATGCAATAATGGCCTGCCATCAGTCAGGATGTGGCCAAGAAGTTGATTGACAGCATGCCAGGGCGAATTGCAGAGGTCTTCAAAAAAGAAGGGTGAACACTGCAAATATTTACTCTTACTCTAAACTTAATGTAATTGTCAATAAAAGCCTTTGACACTTATGAAATGCTTGTAATTATACTTCCGTATACCATAGTAACATCTGACATAAAGATCTAAAAACACTGAAGTAGCAGACTTTTTGAAAAATAATATTTGTGTTATGCTCAAAACTTTTGGCCACGGCTGTACACTAAAAGATCCTTAACTTAAGTTGTTCCTTTGAGTGTTCTTATGGCTCCTTCCTTCTCAGAGTCCTGCAAACTACTTTTCCTTTGTCTCTCGTTTGTTCCTGAGCACAAGGTTTGGTCAAAGTCCTTCCCCCTCCCCCCACTTCCTGCTACCGTACTTTATTTCTTGTACTGAGCTTCATGAGGCAATCCAAGGAATTCATTTGCATATAAAGAGGGGGAGGCCTAGCTTCCAAAAACAAAATGTGACTAAAAGCTAATATTCCACATATCTGAGCTAGAAAAAAATCACTAAAATATCTTTAGCAACACAACATTGTAGGGAACAACCTCTCCCTATACTCTGCTACATTATCAGTGACCCCACTGAATCCTGCTTAGTGACCAGAGGGGAGTAAAGAGTGGTGTACTTCATGACACTGCAGGTATCTAATTAAATTACCAGAATGGTGGGTTATATTTACTCTTCACAATATAATTTAAAAATTGTAATACATTTTGAGGCTGTGTATGCAGATAATTAATTTGTAAATAGTACAACATTAACATTTTGCTCTATTATACCTCAACAGTAGAGCTGCACGATTCTTGATAAAATGAGAATCATAATTTTTTTACTTAGAATAAAGATCCCGATTCTCGGCGCAGCATCATCTTTCACATTAGACAAAAAAATTGGGCTAACTTTACTGTTTTTTTCTTTTAATTCATTGAAGTGTATTTTTCCCCCAAAAAATTGCTTTTGAAAGTCGGCTGTGCAAATACAGTGTGACATAAAATATTGCAACAGCTGCCATTTTATTCTCTAAGATCTCTGCTAAAAATATATATATACCGTATTTATCGGTGTATATAACTCACTTTTTCCTCCTAAAAATGGATGGCAAAACACCAGTGCGTGTTATACGCCGATATAGTAAAAAAAAAAAGTCCAGGCAGCGCTGAGAGGCAGAAGGGGGCAGGCCGGGCCAGGCCGAGCGGAAGGAAAGACGAGCAGTTGCTGTCATAGGAAGTCCCGCTATGATAGACAGCACAGTGGCCCAATGCCAGGAAGCGGTACTTGTGACGTCTATCATAGGCGCCGGGACTTCAGATGACAGCGACCACTCATCCTCACTTCTCCTTGGGCCGGCCCGCCCCCTCTGCCTCTCAGCGCTGCCTGGCCTTTTTTTTTAAAATATATAGCATATAGCCACTCTGTGCAATGGTGCTGGCGAGGCTGCTACTGCTGTTGCCTGTTGCTTTGCCCTGCATTGGTGGACACTGTACTGGCGAGGCTGCATTGATTGACACTGTGCTGGCGGGGCTGCATTGGTGGACACTGCACTGGCGAGACTGCATTGATGGACATGGCACTAGTGAGGCTGCATTGGTGGACACTGCACTGGCGAGCCTGCATTGGTGGACACTGCCCTGGGGAGGCTGTATTGGTGGACACTGCGCTGGCGAGACTGCTTTAATGGACATGGCGCTGGTGAGGCTGTATTGATGGACACTGCGCTAGCGAGGCTGCATTGGTGGACACTGCACTGGCGAGGCTGCATTGGTGGACACTGCGCTGGCGAGGCTGCATTTATGAACATTTAATTCAATTTTTTTTCCCCTAAAATTTCCCTCCTAAATTTGAGGTGCGTGTTATACGCTGGTGCATGTTATACGCCAATAAATATGGTAATTTTTGGGGGTTCTTAGTAATTTTCTAGCAAAAAATACGCATTTTAACTTGTAAACGACAAGTGTCAGAAAAAGGCTTAGTCTTTAAGTAGTTAAACTCCCCTCATTTGCAGACCGATGTTCATCCCTTTGATCTAAAAGAACCAAATGATACAATGTTTCTTTTTATCTCTGCACTGAGCAATGTTGTGATAAACTTTGCCAGATGCCTTTTATTTTTGACAGCTCTGAGCAGAGAACCGCTATGCACTTATTTAACAGTGCTAAATGGCTAAAATCAGCTTGATAGTAAAAAGAACCCTAAGAAATTCTTTAAATATATCAACAGCAAAAAAACAAGGGCAGAGCATGTTTCACACATAATTAACGATGAGGGGAGGATGGTTACAGAGGACACTGAAAAGGCAACCGTGCTTAATGCTTTTTTCTCCTCAGTCTTTACACAGGAAAAGGAGGGGTACACTGACCATGACTGTATGGTTAGCAGTAATTCACAGGACTTGCCGCTATGGCTAACAGAGGGTGAAATCAGGGAAAAAATTAACACAAATAATTCACCAGGCCCGGATGGCGTACATCCGAGAGTACTCAAAGAACTTAGTAAAACTATATCTAGACCACTGTTCCTGATCTTTGCTGACAGTATTATAACAGGAAATGGGATTGGAGCACAGCTAACGTGATACCGATATTCAAAAAAGGGCAGAGGCATGTCCCGGGAAATTATAAGACGGTCAGTCTGACATCGATAGTATGTAAACTTCTGGAGGGGAGGATAAGGGACTATATCGTAGAGTTTGCTAAAGACAACAACATCATCAGCAGTAATCAGCACTGGTTTACTAAAGGGCTTCCTTGTCAAACCAATCTCTTAACATTCTACGAGGAGGTGAGCTGTGAGCTAGAAAGGGGGAGACCAGTGGATGTGGTGTACCTGGATTTTGCTAACGCGTTTAATACAGTTCCCCACAAGCGCTTAATTTATAAAATAAGGTCTGCAGGCATCGACCACAAGGTTTGCTTTTGGATACGGAACTGGCTAAAAGGGCGTGTCCAAAGGGTGGTAATAAATAGCGCATACTCAGACTGGTCTGGGGTGGTAAGTGGGGTCCCCCAAGGCTCAGTCCTGGGACCGATCCTGTTCAATTTCTTCATAAACAGCATTGAGGATGGGATCAGTAGTTCTATATCAGTTTTTGCAGATGACACAAAATTGGGCAGGACAATAACTGCACAGCATGAGGCAGATATCCTACAGAATGACCTGAACAAAATAACAGAGTGGGCAACGACATGGCAAATGAGGTTTAATGTGGAGAATTGTAAGGTTTTGCACTTAGGGACTAAAACCATAAAAGCACAATACACTTTAGGGGGGGAACCTTTGGGGGAATCAAAAATGGAGAAAGACCTGGGAGTCTTGGTAGAGGATAGACTAAGCAATAGCATGCAATGTCAAGCGGCAGCTGCCAAAGTCGGCAGAATATTAGCATGCATAAAGAAAGGGATGTATTCCAGAGATAAAACTATAATCCTACCACTTTATAAAACTCAGGTCCGACCGCATCTGGAGTATTCTGTCCAGTTCTGGTCGCCAGCCCTCAGGAGGGATGTGTTGTAGTCGGAGAGAGTCCATAGAAGGGCAACTAAATGAATTAGGGGATTGGAGGACCTTAACTATGAAGAGCGTTTACAATCGCTTAATTTATTCTCCCTGGAGAAGAGACGCCTGAGAGGAGACATGATAGCAATTTATAAATACCTCAATGGTGACCTCAGCATAGAAAAAAAGCTATTCAGTCGCAAGGATTGTATGGCTATGCGGGGAGTATGGCTATTTTCAAAAGACTCTTGGACGTACATCTCAAGGATCAGAATATTAAGGGGTATGAGAGATGATTACGACTACGCGTGCCTACACAGGTTGAATTGGAAGGACTATTGTCTTTATTCAACCTCAACTACTATGTAACTATGTAACAGGAATCGTGGAAATGCTGGATTAGGATTGTGGTGGAGGGGCGGGGTTTGAATCGAGATAGTGACTTTTTACTGATTAATCGTGCAGCTCTACAGGCATAAGGAATAAAATAAGTCAAAAATACTATGAAAGATTATTATCAGAATACAGAAACTTTAATGTATTAAAATAAAAAAATAATTATTGTACATTAATGTACATTTTGATATTTAAAATGTAAAAATAAAAATAAATGTGTATAGTCATTTTTCCAAAGTGCAGTTACTGCTGTAAATTATTATTTTTTTCTAAATAAAAAATATTTTTTTGATAAATATTTAGCAAAATTGTGTGCCTTTCAGACAACCCAGAAATTGCCTGGTTTTCTGCTTGCCCTGATTTTTTAATGCCCCATATATATACATATTTAATTTATGTATTTTTCAAAAAGCATAATGCATTCATTTCGAGTTTTTCTTTTTTTGTTACAGCAAATGGGTATTTCTTTTGTTTTGAGAGACTGTACTTTTCACTATTGTTCGTGGCCTACAGTTGTCATTCTTTAGACTGACTTCCATACAACTGAAAAATCCTAATGTAGAGTATTACTGCCCTCATTGCAGGACTGAATCATTTTAATAGGGTTGTATTAAAAAAAGATCTGCTAACAAAATATTGCTTTGAAAGACCACCAGCCTAGCCTTGCACATCAGATTGCACATACTGTTGGCCAGGCCGCTGCCTGGTCATGTCTAACGACTTAGACTTGTAGCCAGTCAACCATGCCAATGTTATTGTGACGGGAGTCACTTTGGTTAGGAGGGGCCCGTGGAACCCAGCTTACCTTAGAGGGGTTGAGAAATCCCTCTCTCAGCTCCCTAGGCCCCTCTTATGTGTAAGCCCCCCTGTGTCTATTAGGGACACAGGGTGACCAAGGAAATGATGGACAGCTACCTCATAGACTCTGAGAATAAGGTTTGGATTACTTCAAATGGGACAGTAATATTTATCAACAATATACCTTAAGGAATATATGAAGACTCTGGGACTCTAGGCCTAGGATCCATGTTAACAGCCTAGCTGCCTATTGCCAATAGTGGACTGCTCTGCACATTCAGGCTCATAGCAGATGCTAATATCATCGGCTCAACCACTTGTCTTCCACACATTGTTGATTGTGCTGTTTTCCTCACCTATTGTCTACTGTGGGGATGTGTTTACACTTATAATAATGTGTATTGTACTTTGTAAGTTCAATGACATCAAGTATGCTAGTTAATTAACTCAAGTTAATTAAATCACTGTCATCTGTTAGTTGCTGAGGGGAAAGTAGAATACTGTTTGTGTTGGTTGTTCCTTAGATATGTTAAATATATTTCTATACACAATTCATCTGCATATGATAATGTATTCAGGCACCTGAACTGGTGGGGTAATCTGATCAGGAGGGGGATGTCCTCCTCTGTGGTATATGTTGTGTGTGAGTCTATTCAATAAAAGTTGTTCCAGATCTATACAAGCTAAGTTCCGGCTAGTTTTGTATGGGGCGCTGTAATATCTGATATCTATGTTCAAGACTGGAGGAAGTGGTATTCTGACAGAAGCCCACAAAAACAGTGTGGGTCACGGTTCCATTACAGTTATATTTGTTTAACTGATTTAAAGCGTCTTTTTGCCATAATTTCGCATAATTTAAAATATTTTGTAGGGAATACTTATCCAAAGTGAAGGTAAATTAACCTAATTTAATCTTTAGATAAATGTTGGCCAGAGGGATATGAATATGAGTGTTTAAGATAGCGATCATTTTGGTAAAACATTTTCAAAACAGTTTGAGCATCAATGAAACAAATGATCAATTTTATCAATGCAAGCTACCCCCAACAGTCAAAAGCTTGCATTAGCCCCAATTCACATTGACTTGCAGCTTTGAAATCATGCAACTTCATCTGAAATCGCACAATTTCAACGCTGCATCTCAGTGGAACTTCGGTGCTACTTTGAAGGCATCTGCGCAGCTCCATGCACACATATCTATTTAGGTTGCACCCAAAATTGCCGAAAGTACAAAAGTAGTGCATTGAACTGAGGAATTGCCAGCAATAGGCTGCGACTTCTCATGTAATTTGATCTGTCAAATCGCAATGACAATGTGAATGGGGGCTTAGTGTGCAGCCAGCATTAGAACAGGTCCCCGCTAGGGAGGGTGCTCTGATATTTAGCATGTATCATTCCTTTGTTCATCATGTGCACATGAATCTAAATGAATGGAACTGTAAAAGCAGCTTGAGGCAGGTCAGAAGAGAGACAGAAGCAGAGCCAGGACAAGGGGTGGGTAGGAGGGGCCCTGGGCACTGTGATATAATGTCAGGTGGGGGGGCCGCCACGAGGAGATTGGGGGGAAGGGGGATTTGGGGGGCAGCAGGGTGTAAGAGTTGTTCTAGGAGGGTACATTTGGATGGGTGTGTTCTAGGAATGGTGTAAAAATAAGTCGCGCTATAATATGATCAATGGAGATATAAAGTCCATACAGTCCAAACATAAAGTAAAGATGTAATCCGGGACCAGGAACCCCAAAGGGTATATGCTTACCAGATTGAGGTAAGGTAAAGGCAGTTTCTTTAGATAAACTTGTCACCTTGATAGTAGATCCAGGTCCACGTGAACGGTTAGCTCAATGGTCATAGGATCATGGAAGTAAAGGTAAAAGCGCAATAGCGTAAAACCTTACAAACTAAATTAATTGGACACCACAGTGTTCGTGAAAAATGAATTCAATTGTGTATAGGAATAAACCTCCACCAATAAAATTGATCACTGTGACAGTGAATAAAAAAACATGCAAAAAATAAAATAATGATGGGTACCCCTTACCAGAGGTGATAGAGGTAAACACCAAAATTGATAAACGTGTTATAGCTGAAGTCGCCTCTTACCGGACAACGTTAAAAGGAAGGCAAAAATGTGAGATTTGCGTGTTGAACCACCACCTTTTATAGCTAGATTCGCCTCTTACCATATGGAATAAGGATTAAAGCAAAACGTGCAGATCACAATTCAGTGTGAACCCGGAGCCAATAATAAGATATACCAATAGGGGTCGCCTCTTACCAAATACAAATAATGTTGAGCCTGTATGGTGATCAAGCATCCAAGGACCCAACCCTTAATCTGGGGTGCTGTTTTCCTCAAATGGCGGAGGTATTGTAAGTGTTCACCCACGTAAAGAAAAGAGAGGCTCCCATAGCGTAAAACCATTAAAAATTTATTCACAAATAAAATAAAAAAAAACTTACAGCAAGACCAGGAATGAGGAGCAATGTTTGTCAGCCGCCGGCCGGACGGCTTCGCTCGCCCGCACTCTCCGGTCGCAATCCGATGACGTCAGTACGCCGTGACCCGACGACGTTTCGTCACAGATGACGTTTTCAAAGGTGCGGACGGCGTACTGACGCCATCTATTTGAGCTAAATGACCGGAAGAGGGTGAGGATCATTCCGCCATCTTAAGTGGGGGAATTCATAACCGGAAGGGTAACCCACACATCAACCCGCAAATAGCAACAACAAAGGGTTTATACATAAACAAAATAGAGAAGAGCATCACGCAAAACAACCATATTTTATACTTAAGATATAAAGCAAAAATTAACGAACAGATATTCGTCATATCCGCCTAGAGTAGGTCAATGAAGGCACCATCTAGTGGATATTTAAGGATATCATCTCTATTGACCGGAAGAGGGTGAGGATCATTCCGCCATCTTAAGTGGGGGAATTCATAACCGGAATGGTAACCCACACATCAACCCGCAAATAGCAACAACAAAGGGTTTATACATAAATAAAGTAAAAAAGAGCATCACTCAAGACAACTATATTTTGTACTTAAATTATAAAGCAAAAATTAGCGAACAGATATTCGTCATATCCGCCTAGAATGGGTCAATGAAGGCACCATCTAGTGGATATTTAAGGGTATTACAGATTTAAATGGCATATTGATTACAACTGGACAGCACCAATCCAGACCATCATAAACAGAGAGGGAGGAAGGCTATATATGAAAAGGATTAATGATGTAAACAAAAAATTCCTTCATTCTTAGATATTGTTATATCCAACTCAATCAGCCCCTTATTTAATAATTGGGCCCAACATAATGTTAACAATTATAATAAAATGTCACACATATGTCAAATTTAACTGGTTGGTGTTGTCCAATTGTATTGACATTCAGGTAATAGGCTTGGATAGGAAATCAATAATAAATTAATTTCAATATATACATAAAAATATATTTGAAAAATGGAATAAAAGGGTAATGTTAAGTTTAGGCGTTATCTATGAAAGCATTTATTTCGATGTCTACATTGAGTCCAAACGGTACATATGTTTTGGCTCGATGAATCCAGTTCATCTCTAGTTTTGAGATACCTCTAACTAGGGGTTCACCCCTCCAATGGGGTACAAATTTGTCTATCCCTAGGAATAAGGTATTCCTGGGATTTTTATCATGGACAAGGGCATAGTGTTTGGACACTGAATGCTTGGGAAAACCTTTAAGTATATTTGATATATGTTCATTGAGTCTTACTTGTAATGGTCTTTTGGTTCGTCCTATATATTGAAGCCCGCATGGGCACTGGAGCATGTAGACAATGCCAGTGGTCATGCAGGAAATGAATGGCTTAATAGCGTGAACTCTACCTGTAGCTGTGGACGTAAATTCTTTAATTGATCTACATTTGTTAGAGCTGAAAGAACAGACACGGCACCTGTTACATTTATAAAACCCAGTCAACTGACTTAAAAAAGTAGGTCTGGGAGCTGGTGGTTCCAAAATGTTGGGTGCCACTTTATCTCTCAAAGTTGGAGCTCCTTTAAATACCACGCGTGGTCTATCCGACAGAGTGCTACCCAGGACTGGATCATTACCAAGAATGTGCCAGTGACGATTGACAATATTTTTAATAGTCATATGCTGACTTGAAAAGGAAGTAACAAAAGGTAAATTATAAGAAGAATTTTTTCTATCCGTTTTGGACTCGTTATTCAGTAGTTGGGTTCTATCCAATCGGCTAACCTCCATAAGTGTTTCGTTGAGAAATTCCTCACTATAACCCTTATCGAGAAACCTCTCAGTAAGAACACGGGCCTGAGCTTGAAACTCATGGAATTCACTACAGTTACGCCTAATACGAAGGTATTGGCCTTTGGGTATAGCCCTCAGCCAAGGTGCATAGTGACAGCTATCGACAGGAATATATGAATATATGAATTCCTGTCGGTTGTTTTGAAGTATGTAGATGTAGAAAATTGTCCATCTTTAATGCTTATGGTGAGATCGAGAAAATGAATAGTAGACTGGCTACACTCATAATTCAGCTGGATACCCCGATCATTGGAATTCAAATATTCAAATATTCCAAGAAGGATATCAGGTCACTGTGATGGCCATCCCAGAGGAGGAGCACGTCATCTATGTACCTAGCCCAAAGCAGTATTTGCGGCCTGCGATGGGCATAGATATTTTTCCTTTAGCGCGGTTAACATCTTTACATTACTGTTCTAGGAATGGTGATTTGCGGAGATTTGTGTTTGCAGGGGGATTGGGGGAAATTATTTTTGCTGGGAGGGAGGAATTGGGGGGGGGGGGTTGTGCTACAGGAGGTGATATGGTAGAGGGGGAATAGGATTTGTACTAGGCGAGGAATTATTTTTGAGGTGGGGATTTGTACTAGTAGGGATGATTGGAGGAGTGGTATTTGTGCTAGGAGGGGAAATTTGGGAGGGGGGTGATGGGGATTTGTGCTGGGAGGGAAGATGGGGGAAAATTTGTGCTGGGAGGGGGGGGGATTAGGAGTTTGGGGGAGAGGATGTATACTCAAACTGGAAATTTGAGGGGTAGAGGATTTGTGTTAGGAGGAGAGATTATGTTTGTGGGGGGATTTGGGGAGGGAGAAGATTTGAGCTGGTAGCAGGGATGGGGGGCAAAAATTTGTGCTGGGAGGGGGGATTTCAGCAGGGGGGCGGATTTGTCCTGGCAGAAGGGGAATTTATGCTTAGTGGGTAAGCATGAATATTACTGCTAATTTTTCTTTTTAGGAGGGGAAGAGGGGTTGCTGCATCATAATACTCATGCATCTTGTGGGGGAGCAGTTTGGCATGTTCGCCCTGGGCTCAAGATGACCTTGTCCTGGCACTGGACAGAAGCACCTCTGAAGTATCTCAGCACCATCTCAAACTGATCTCAAATGCAAGCTAAATGCACCCGAAAGCATGCTGCATTTATTCACCTGAAAGGGCAAAGAGCTACATAGGGATAGTAGTCATGATGTCCTCTTCTTGCCCTACAATTTCCATGCTGTGATAGATATAAGAAAGCTGTGTAGATATGTATTTTGTTTTAACTTAGGAAGGCAAATAATTTAAGATTCCTGTGTTAGTAAAGCTTTTCCACACACCACAGCCAGGACAAGTCCTCTGTGGTGCAGCAAACTACAGCCAACAGATGTCTAGAAAGATTACCATTAGTGATGATTGCTACATACATGCTCCAAACAAGCTAATCTAGCCTTGTACATTCTTACAGTAGTTCAAATATCATTAAACAAGTTTCTCTTTGTGCATCAAAATGACACATTTTTATTATTCTTAAAGGACATATAGAGGGATACATTACTTAAAGAACAGCAGTGCAGAGGGGACATTTGGAAAGCTATGATCTATTGCACAATGCCAGTAACTGAGTCATTGCTTTTGGAGTTCAGCCATCTTGGCACTGCTAGGCTGAGCAGTGAGGAAAGAAATTATGAATAAAGAACTGTCAATACATAACTAACCTCTTTGAAAATAAACTCAGATCGCCACTAATCATAGTCTGTTTTGTGGAAAATTCTAATGTTTAATGAGTGAAGTTTAGGATTTACTCAGTGACATGTAAAAATATTTTTATAAAGACCAATATACACTTTAAGCACCAAGCATAAATGTCTCTTAAATCCCATTTACATTGGGGCAATTTGACATACCAAAGCGCATGCCAAAAAGCAGCCTATTGCTGGCAATGGGCACTGCCCGAATTGGTGCGACGCCGACTGTGCGGCGCCGCACTGATTTCCAAAAGTAGTTTCTGCACTACTTTTGGCGACTTCGGGGGCAATTTCAATAGACATCTGGGCAGCGAAGCTACACAATGTCTTCCAAATCGCCCTCGAACTCGCAATTAAATCTGGGTTTGAAATCGTGCGAGTTTAGCTAACGTACCCTTCATGGAATTTTACTCCAATTTTAATTTTAATTTAGCCCTTTTCACATGGGCTTTCCAATCAGGTCCGTCTGTCAGTTTTTCAGGTGGACCTGATCGGATGCTCCATGCACCCCTAAGGAGCAGCGGATGTCAGTGGTGATATGTCCGCTGACACTCACTGCTATCCGACCCGATCCTGTCTGCGATATCCGGATGGATGGTAACCCTATTTTTCATCTGTCTGGAGGATCGGAGCAGACGGAACAGGATTGGATGAAAACGGACAGGCGGTCCGTTTTCATTTGATCTCCCATAGAGGAGAGCGGGGCTCTGACAGGTCCATCTCTTCACAGTGAGCAGAGACAGACCTGTCATCCACCTGCTCAGCGGGGACCAGTGGATCGATCCCCTCTGAGCAAAATGGAGTCCGCCGGGCAGAAAGGACCCCTAGGGCTCAGTCCCAAAGGAGTTAATTTACTAAAACTGGAGAGTGCAAAATTTGGTGCAGCTGTGCCTAATAACCAATCAGCTTATAACTTCAACTTGTTAAATTAAGCTTTTACAAAAAAGCTGGAAGCTGATTGGTTTCTAGGCAGAGCTATACCAGATTTTGCACTCAATTGTAGCACATCAATCCCATAGGGCCATGTTTATGTGTTCAAAAGGGGCTGGACTGACAGTCCAGTATAAAATCTATGTTTTCAGCCCACAGGACATTTCTGGCAGATCAACAGGTATTTTGCTATACTTGTAGGGTCTTTAATGGGATAACACATAGGGAAATGTGCATATGTTGCACAGATTGTTTTGCCTTGGCATTTGCTTTAATGCGGGATAGACATCATTGATATCTTCCCTTAATAATTAGTAATGCATTGCTCTCAGCTACATAACTACCAGTACTGAGCTCTTGGAAATAAAAGCAAAATTATCTGCAAACGTGGGAAAATTCTGCGCTAATATATATTAATCAAAATTATATGAATAAAAAAAAACAAGCTGCTGCATATAAGGAATCATAGAAAAAAAACCCTAAATACAAACTGATATCAAGGATGTGCTGCGCTAGAAAAAAATGTGATTAAGGTGTCACCAATTGTGACATTAGTGCTCAAAGTTATACATCAAACATACATCAAAACATATAAATTGTTCCAAATATATGTTAAAACAATCCATGCGAAAAAATGAAAGAAAAAAAGGATTTTGAATCCAAAGGAAAGTCCACAATCCACAGTGATGAATGAATGAAAAATTAGGGAATCAACCACAAAAAGTCCCAGCAATTATTAAATCCACAGGGTACTTATGAAGATAGAAGGACCACCGATGTACGATTCACCAGATAGGTAGATAAAATGGCAGCTTACCAGAGTAAGTGGGTCACTCAAATTAATGAGTAAACCTGTATAAACTTATTGGATATTAATACCAGAAACGACCACAGGGTGTCACCTCACCGACTCAAACAGGGTATCCACATAATGTAAACAGGGAAAGATGACAGGGACATAGCGTAACTCTGTATATAAAATGTATTTATTTGATTAAAAGAAAAGCATCACACTCACATTTAGGATGAATGTCATAAGCATGTAAGATTGTAGGCAACCGCTGAGAGGCGAACGAACATCTCCTTCGGTTTGATAGATCTTGGAAGCCGGCTGTTGGGGGCGTGGTTACGTCACGTCTGACTCACCCTATTGATTGAGTCATTAATTTGAGTGACCCACTTACTCTGGTAAGCTGCCATTTTATCTACCTATCTGGCGAATCGCACATCGGTGGTCCTTCTATCTTCATAAGTACCCTGTGGATTTAATAATTGCTGGGACTTTTTGTGGTTGATTCCCTAATTTTTCTTTCATTCATCACTGTGGATTGTGGACTTTCCTTTGGATTCAAAATCCTTTTTTTCTTTCATTTTTTTGCATGGATTGTTTTAACATATATTTGGAACAATTTATATGTTTTGATGTATGTTTGATGTATAACTTTGAGCACTAATGTCACAATTGGTGACACCTTAATCACATTTTTTCTAGCGCAAAATTATCTGCAAGTCTGACAATGTGGTCATTTTTACCTGTGAACTGTCATCGTATTTAATGATCAAGTATTCTAAATGTAGCACCCTCTTAGTTAGGCTGCTATGTAAATGTAGTTTTTGGCTCATGCTGTAGCCAGAAGAGCAGTGTTTGTTTAGTCTGTTTTGTTCAGGGCTTCACAGGCTAGGAGTTTGATTGGTTCCTCCTGCCCCTAGAAGAATTTTCTGGAGTTTAGGGAGGGAGAATTTGAATGACCAGCCTAGCCAAACCCTGGGGAGGTGTGCACAGTTGGTGGCTGGGAAGCTGTTAAATAGTCTGGAGCCCTGTCTTTTCTCCCTCCTATGGGAATGGATCAGTGAGCTGAGAGGACGGGATGCTGAGTTACTTACAAGAGGCCACACGTATGGACTGATCCTGTTTCAGGATTCTGTATGTAGAGCCTCCTTTCTGCAAGCTATTTCATGGTCCCCAGCTGTGAACCTATGGACTGCTCCAGTCTAGCCATACCTGTTCTCCAAGCTATTTCATGATTGCAAACCATGGACATAGAGACTGTTCCAGTCTAGCCATACCTGTTCTGCCAGCTATTTTATGATCCCAAGCCATGGACCTAGAGACTGTTCCAGTCTAGCCATACCTGTTCTGCGAGCTATTTCATGGTACACAGCCGTGAACCTATAGATTGTTCCAGTCTAGCTGTACCTGTTCTGCAAGGTATTATATGGTCTCCAGTCATGAACCTAGAGACTGCTCAGGTCTAACCATACCTGTTCTACAAGCTATTTCATGTTCTCCAGTCATTAACCTAGAGACTGTTTCAGTCTAGCCATACCTGTTCTGCAAGCTTTTTCACGGTACACAGCCGTGAACCTATGGATTGTTCCACTCTAGCTACTCCTGTATTTCAAGTTATCTCATGGATCCCAGCTATCCGTGAAATACTTTATTGCTACTGTTTAGAGAGTGAGAAAGAGCTGTCTTCTGCAGAATTGTGCTCAAGCATTTTTAGAGTATTTCACAGTACCCCAAATCCCCTCCTACATTTCTACAAACAATAAAATACAAAAAAAAGACAAATCCCTAGACTGTTCAATTAGCCCAAGTGAATGGACTCTTGCTGTGTGCTTGGCTGCCTCTGTACTCTTGTGGGAAAGAACCAGTTAAATCTACAGCAGCTCTTTTGGGGGTAGCACTACATAAATATATTAAGCATAAAATCATTATTATTTGAAAAACTGGACAGGTGTATCCATATTGTAATTATAATTCTAGGATAAATGTATTTTAGTAGTAACACAATTCTCTTCTCACTACTGCTGCCAAAGCCATTATGTCAATATAGTAAGGTTGGAAACTCAGAGAAAAAAAAATGGACTTTATAGGCACATATATAAAATTACCAAATTTATGGATCTGCATTAAAATATTTTGTATACAATTGAATTGCAGAAGTATTTCTTTTAAAATAGTAGTGGGTTGCAACTATTTGTATATCCCCCTAGAGGATACATTGGCATATAAGACCTATGCATGTAATGTATACAACAGAATTCACATATCCTCCAGATATTGGGGTTTTGCTTGTGATTGCTCGACTTTGTGAGTTGCACTCTACATGTTACGCGACCTAGTCACTTCCTCAGGAGCTTTCATAATTCACAATTATAATGTTGCTCACCCTCAAGGCCTGGCGGGGGCCCCCCAGCACAGGCCACAGTAGGCTCACTTGTCAGAATGTGGGGACACACAAAAAAATTGTGGCTGTGTGTCTTCACTTGTATTTATGTATTAGTATCTCCTGAAAATCTAAAAGCCTTAGTCCAGGGTCTGCACTGGCATATGCATGGTACATCTGTTACAGCAGGTATAAGACCCCAAAGTCGGTTTTTCATCCACAGATATTAAAGCTGGGTCACAGTCCATGCAACAAGTGCCTGTCCTGGATGTACCTCCTCAAATCGACCAGTACCTCCAATGCAGTGGAGAGAGAGGATACGGGGAGGCAAATCCGGGACAGGCACTTGTTGCATGGACTGTGACCCAGCTTGAAAATCTGTGGATAAAAATCTGACTTTGGGGGCTTTATACCTGCTGTAACAGACGTACCATGTATATACCAGTGCAGACCCTGGACTAAGGCTGTTTGATTTTCAGGGAATACTGATACTCGAATACACATGAATTCGCACAGTAATTGCAAATTTTTAAAGCTCCTGAAGAAGCGACTAGGTCATTTAACATGTAGAGCGCAATTAATGAGGTCAAACGAGGACAAGTGAAACCCGATTGTCTGAAGGATATGTGAATTCTGTTGTATAAGTCTTTTATGCCAATTTATCCTCTAGGGGGATATACATATAATCCACAACCCAACACTGCAGGGATCCTCAAACTACGGCCCTCCAGCTGTTGCGGAACTATACATCCCATGAGGCATTGTAAAACTCTGATATCCACAGACATGACTAGACATGATGGGAATTGCAGTTCCTAAACAACTGGAGAGCCTTAGTTTGAAGACTCCTGCACTATTATTTTAATAGAAATAATTCCAGAATTCATTTGTGTATATATATGTGCCTATAAAGTCCATTTATTTTTTTTAGAGTTTCCAATTATGTATACACATTACGACATGGCACAGTGAATATTCAAGGTGCCCATGAGCCACCAAATGGACACTAGGGATGATCGAACTTTTGAAAAGTTCAGTTCGACCAGAACACCCGAACTTCCCGAAAGTTCGGCCTGGATTTAAGAACCCCATTGAAATCAATGGGACCTGAACTTCGGTAATCAAAAAACACCATTTTGAAGCCCTAAAACCCAATAAATGCCCCTAAAAAGTGCCTAGGGTTCTGGGTCATGCCACAGGGACTATTAATCACACGAAAAAAAAAGTTCTTAAAAATTGTCATTTTTGATAGAGAGCCAATTATTGAAAAAAAAAAAAAAAAAATGAGATTTCTTTGGATTTAGTGTCCGGTGGGTCTAAAAAGTGTAAAAAACCTGTGAAGTTTAAGCTCTGTAGCATGTCCAGAACCAGAAAAAAAAAAAGATTGTTTCTATTAGAATTGCAATAGAACATGATGGTGGCTTCGCCCCTGTGACACCCGGCTTTTTGTTGCAGGCGTTTTATTGTGCTTTTTTGTCGACGTGTTGGGAGGCAGGCATGACATCAGAACTTCTGTGTAGGGGTATATATACACACACACATGTATGTATATATACACCTACACATATATAGGTGTGAAAGTAGCAGAACACTATGCTAGCGCTAATGAAATAATTAACAGCCATATGGCTTCGCTCCTATACACCTGTGTATATATACCCCTACACAGAAGTTCAGATGTCATGCCTGCCTCCAAAGACGCCCAAAAAATGCCCAAAAAAAACGCCTGCAACAACACACCTGGGCGTTTTTGTAGCAGGCATTTTTTTGGGCATTTTTTGGGCGTCTTTGGAGGCAGGCATAACATCTGAACTTCTGTGTAGGGGTATATATACACACACACATGTATGTATATATACACCTACACATATATAGGTGTGAAAGTAGCAGAACACTATGCTAGCGCTAATGAAATAATTAACAGCCATATGGCTTCGCTCCTATCACACCTATATGTGTGTATGTGTATAAATACATATAAGTGTGTGTGTATATACCCCTATACAGAAGTTCAGATGTTATGCCTGCCTCCAAAGACGCCCAAAAAATGCCCAAAAAAAACGCCTGCAACAACACACCTGGGCGTTTTTGTAGCAGGCGTTTTTTTGGGCATTTTTTGGGCGTCTTTGGAGGCAGGCATAACATCTGAACTTCTGTGTAGGGGTATATATACACACACACACACACACACACATGTATGTATATATACATATACACATATATAGGTGTGAAAGTAGTAGAACACTATGCCAGCGCTAATGAAATAATTAACAGCCATATGGCTTCGCTCCTATCACACCTATATGTGTGTATGTGTATAAATACATATAAGTGTGTGTGTATATATACCCCTACACAGAAGTTCAGATGTCATGCCTGCCTCCAAAGACGCCCAAAAAATGCCCAAAAAAACGCCTGCTACAAAAACGCCCAGGTGTGTTGTTACAGGCGTTTTTTTTGGGCGTCTTTGGAGGCAGGTATAACATCAGAACTTGTGTATAGGGGTGTATATACACACACACTTATATGTATTTATACACATACACACATATAGGTGTGATAAGAGCGAAGCCATATGGCTGTTAATTATTTCATTAGCACAGCCATAGTGTTCTGCTACTTTCACACCTATATATGTGTAGGTGTATATATACATACATGTGTGTGTGTATATATACCCCTACACAGAAGTTCTGATGTAATGCCTGCCTCCAAACACGTCCACAAAAAAGCCCAATAAAACGCCTGCAACAAAAAGCCGGGTGTCACAGGGGCGAAGCCACTATCATGTTCTATTGCAATTCTAATAGAAACAAACTTGTTTCTATTGCGGTCACCCTGACATGGAAGGGTTTGGTCACCCTGCCATAGCAGTCAGAGTCAGTTTACCCTACACTACACTACGGTAACCCTGGCACTTAACACTTTCCCTACAGAAACTAGATTTTTTAATCTAACTAAAGTGGAAAATAGTACCCTAACTACACTAGATATTCCTTTCCTTACACTAATAATTGCTAAATGACACTTTTGAAGCAGGAGTAACACTAATGCTTCCACTCTCTTCCACATCCCTGTATTACAATGCTAGCAATTTGGCGGGGCTATCTTATATACTGGGGGGCGTATTCACTACTGATTGGCCTCTGGACCCACTAGTCACTCCAATCACATTCCTAGCATCCTCCTGCCCCCTCAATTGGCTTTTACTGATGGTTCTGTTCCAATCACGGGCTTTTAAAGCCCAGTTCCTGTCCCATTGCATTTTGGTCGGTTCTGGTTGCCGAATTCCGAACTTTTTCAGCAAAAAGTTTGGAATTCGGCCGAATTTCGAACAGCCAATGTTCGGGTCGAACCGATAGTTGACCCGAACCGTTTGATCATCCCTAATGGACACCTAATCCACCTATTTCAATATAGTAATATAGTAAGGTTTAAAACTAGTAATTTTTTACGGTGACTGGATAATCTGGGCAGACATAAGCCCTGTACACATGGGCCGAATGTCGGGAGACATTTGCTGGTTAAAACACAAAAGCCCAATATTTGGAACGTGTGTATGTCGGTCTCTGGTCTTCCCATAGTTAGTACAGTGGCTCCGAATGGAGCTGACAGGTTTTTTTCTGTTCAACTCGCTGGGTTGAACGAAGAAAAACTCATAGTGTGTACCAGGCTTTAGACTTATGTGAGCTAATCTTTCACAGGTTTTGCCATGAGCAGATATATCATGACTTGTAAAATGTAGATGTTTGACACTAGGTTGAATTTCTAGGCCTTGCAGGGAACATATGCTGGCAATCATACTTATAATGACCACATTTGTAGGAAATAATGTAACTGTGCAAAATATGGGCAAAACTCTTTTGAGAGCTCTCTCTGCCCTTCATGATTCCTAATAGAATATCTCTGGTACATTTCTGCAATTTAGGTCTAAAACAAACAGTTTTTAATCTGCAGTTCCACAAACATAGGGGTTAATTTACTAAAGGCAAATAGGCTGTTCATTTTACAAGGGAATTTTCCTGTGGCTAAGTGAATGAAGCAAAGCACTGGTGACTTCCATCATCGAATCATGCGCAAGCAAAAATACTATTTTTGTTTCTTTCATGTGATTAGGTATTCAGTGCAAAATTTATTTTTTACAACATTCACTAAGCTAAGTGAAAACTCCCTGCTTTAAACCTTGCACTTAGTTTGCTTAAAGTAAATCTATTTGTAGTGTATTTGCTTTTTAGTAAATCAACCCCAGATTGTCATAGACTCATCAACCCATAAGCCAAAGGATTAGCGTGACAGTCGGTTATTTTTAAAAGAAGGTCACCGGCCCCTCTCGTCACTTCCGGCGCGGCGCCGCATTCCTAAACAGCTTCTGGGCATGCCCAGAAGCTGTTTAGCAGGGGAATGCGGCGTCGCCCGGAAGTGACGAGCGGGGCCGGTGCGGCGCATTGATTCCTGGGAGCGATGACGTTTAGCTCCCAGGAATCATCGCAGCGCAGGAAGTGACGGGGTGAGCCGCGGCTCCGAGGGAGGAAGCAGTCAGAGGTGAGTATTTACAATCTTCAATAAAAAGGTGAGTAAACAAAAAAAATAAAAATAACTATCCAATTCCTTTTCAGGTCAGGTCTACCTAGCGGAGGGGCACAAAAAAAAAATCGTTTTTGTGCCCGGAACTCCGCTTTAAGAGCATTAAAGGGCCCCTGGGCAATGCAGTGCACTGGGGCCCCTGCCAGGGTAATGACAGCTTCCAAGTTGGGTAGCTGGGTCCGGTGAACACACACATGGACAGGAGTCAGACTCGACTGTCCTGTGTGTGCCTGTTCCCATGGAGGCGGACAGGCATTCCTGCAATTGTAAGCTCCCCTTCCATGGCCCAAGTGGCCTGATAGCAGCGAAGGGCCGACAGACACATGCCACCTGTTAAGTTTGGCGGCGGGATGCACACAGGAATCGAGACTAATGCTGGGCTGGGTAGCTGGGCAGGTGGGGCCCCCAGGCAAGTGGGGCACCCGCGCAACTGCCCAGCATGCCTATTCAGTTAGATGGCCCTGATTTAACTGCTCGTGTATGCCTAGGGGATGGTGAAAAGCAGTTTTACTTACCTGATCCTCCACTTCAACAGGCACCTCTGCATTGCTAGACTGTTCCCTGCAGCCTCTTCACCCCTACAGCACTACAACAATCTAAGTCCCTTTGACATCATCAAGACAAATTCAAGGCCCAAAGCACTGCATTGGATTTGAAGATGCTGAGAAACAGTCCATTGTTGGAGCAGAGGGGAGCACCTTTTGCCAGAGGAACAGAGGATCAGGTTATTAAAATAGGTTTTACCATCCCCTAGATTTAACTAGCAGTTAACTCTTGGAGTTCAGCTTTAAATTTTGTGGCATCGATGTCTATCTACAACTATATCCCTCTGCTGCATTTCCTAGAGCAGATATATTGACATCACTAATAAATAATTTAGCATAAAAGTCTCTTCATCCGTAAATCCACTGAATGATTACTGCCTGTGCTAACACAATTACTGCAATTGGGTTTGCTCAGAAGACATTAACCTGTGACCTGTGTAGAATAGCAAATCCTTTTATCTATCCTTTTTTCAGCTATTAATTTGCTCAGAGAGCTATAGAAATAAAGACATAAAACTGCTACTGGAATATGATATGATTTGAAGCTCACTTTGCATGTATTAGTGTGTATGTGCACACCAGCACCTTTCTGTGTATATATTTATTCCTTGGTACAAACTAACCCAGAGTGCTCCCCATATCCCAAAGCAGCAATGCTATGGAGGAGCCTGTTCTGATATTTACAAAGGGAGCCCCATATTAGTGTTGAATAGTCTAGCGTGGGGCCTGGATATGGAAGAGATGCTAGCCAAAAGGGTATCCAGCTATAAGCCTGGTGAACTGGGATGGTATCTTTGGGGAAAGGGGTATGAAATGCATGCCTGTTTTTTTTTTATACAGATTTTATATTATATTTTTCTCATTCACTAATATTTTTGTTTTTTTAGTTCATATTTATCACGCCTAATAATTTTTATCAATTCAACCTTTTATTCAGGTGGACTGTCTTCACTGTACATACACTAATGAACAGTAAATGATTCAACATGAAATGATTCAAGTCATAATAAATAGCCAGGGTCGCATTATCAATAATTTTCATCCTACAAACACTGAATCTTTTTGTTGAAAAAAATTAACAAAAGAGTCTTAAATGGCCAATATTAGAACTGTCAGGATTTTACTGTTGTTTGTGTCCCTACTGGGGAATTTACCCTCATTTTCAGCTGATGACTGTCAGTCAAAACTGGAAGGGAGGGAAAATGTATTTAATGGGGGCACAGTTCAAGTTTAACCACTTACCCACTGGGCACTTAAACCCCCTTTTGGTAACCAGACCAATTTTCAGCTTTCAGTGCTCTCACAATTTGAATGACAATTACTCAGTCATACAACATTGTACCCATATGAAATTTTTGTCCTTTTTTTCACACAAATAGAGCTTTCTTTTGGTGGTATTTAATCACCATTGGGTTTTTTATTTTTTGCGCTATATATGAAAAAAGACTGACAATTTTGTAAAACAAAAATGCATTTTTCTTCGTTTCGGTTTTAAAATGTTACAAATTTAGTAATTTTTCTTCATGAATTTTGGCCAAAAGTTATACTGCTACATATCTTTGGTAAAAAGAGCCCAAATAAGTATATATTATTTCGTCTTTGTGAAGGTTATAGAGTCTACAAGCTATGGTGCCAATCATTGAAAATCAATCACACTTGATGTACTGACAGCAATCTTGAGACCCTAACAAGCTGGGAAAGTACAAATACCCCCCTAAATTAACCCTTTTTGGAAAACAGACATTCCAAGGTATTTAGAAAGAGGCATGTGTGGGACTTTTACACAGCCTAACCACGTACCGAGCAACAACATGCAGGGAGCACCATAAATTCACTGATAAGCCCTGTAGTGGAACTGATGTGGCACAAATGTGGCACGGATAATTACTGATGTGGCCCAGATGTGGCATGGATGAGCACTGATGTGGCACCAATGAGCAGTGTTGTGGCACAGATGTGGCACGGAGGAGCACTGATGTGGCACGAATGAGCACTGACGTGGCATGGATGTAGCACGGATGAGCACTGACGAGGCATGGATGAGCACTGATGCAGCATGGATGTGGCATGGATGAGCACTGAGGTGGCATGGATGTGGCACGGGTGAGTACTGATGTGGACCGGATGAGCACTGAAGTGGCATGGATGTGGCACAGATGAGCACTGACATGGCACGGATGTGGCAAGGATCAGCACTGACATGGCATGGAAGTGGCATGGATGAGCACTGACGTGGCATGAGGCACGGATGAGCACTGATGTGGAATGGATGAGGCACGAATGAGCACTGACGTGGCATGGATGAGGCACGGATGAGCACTGACGTGGCATGGATGTGGCACGGATGAGCACTGATGTGGCATGGGTGTGGCACAGATGAGTACTGGCATGGCAAGGAGGTGGCACAGGTGAGCACTGATGTGGCATGGATGTGGCACGGATGAGCACTGACCTGGCATGGATGTGGCACGGATGAGCACTGATGTGGTATGGATGTGGCACAGGTGAGCACTGACGTGCCATGGATGTGGCACAGGTGAGCACTGACGTGCCATGGATGTGGCACGGATGAGCACTGACGTGTCATGGCTGTGGCATGGGTGAGCACTGATGTGGCTCGTATGTGGCACGGATCAGCATTGACGTGGCATGGATGAGGTGTGGATGAGCACTGATGTGGCATGGATGTGGCACTAATGAGCACTGACGGGGCATGGATGAGCACTGACATGGCATGGATGTGACACAGATTAGCACTGATGCGGCATGGATGTGTCACGGATGAGCACTGACATGGTATGAATGAGCACTGACATGGCATGGATGTGGCAAGAATGAGCACTGATGTGGCATGGATGAGCACTGGCATGGCATGGATGTGGCATGGATGAGCACTGATGTGGCATGGGTGAGAACTGATGTGGCATGGGTGGGCACAGATGAGGCATGGATGTGGCACAGATGAGCATGGATGAGGCAGGGATAGGCATGACTGTGGCATCATCAAGGCATGGAGGAGGCAGGGGGTGAGTGCAGCTGCAGCCTCCCTTCTCTCCTTGCAGGCTGTACCGATCGTTGTGTACAGTGTGCGAGGAGAGGAGAGAACTGAACCGGACATGCGCCGGTCTGTTGACAACTGATTGCTCCATCGTTGGACGGAGTGATCACATGGTAAAGGGCCACTGTCATTGGCCCTTTACCATGATCCGTGATGCGCCAGGTCCCTTGGACCCGGCAAGCAGGGACACTTCCATGTGCACGCCCCAGGGGGTGCGCAGGAAGCGCGATTCTGGGGGGGGGGGGGCGTCATTGTACGCCCTATCAGAATAAGCCAACCTCGCTGTAGCTGTCATTCGGCTATGGCCCGGTCGGCAAGTGGTTAAACATGAAAGAACTTCTAGTGCTCCCCTATTCTGTCCAAAACGGAAAAAAAAGTTTTTTGGGGGTTGCAGGTTTTGAGGGGATGAAAATATAGCATGATAATATGTGTGATTAATAGTACAGTACTAGAATTTGATATATTTTCCATATTTATTGACACAGTGATGTTCAAAAAATGTTAAAAAAAAAGATGTAAATAAGACAATAGGCAATTCCAAGCATACTATTATTTTTATTTCAATTTAAAGTATATGTCTAGCCAAAAACTTCTATTACTTTTTTTTTGTAAAGAGTTTTTTATTGGAAGAAGGTCAGGTTTGGGGTTTAATTAGGGAAGTTTCCCTTACTTTCTTTTCTGCTGAGAATGGTATTACTGGACAGGAAATTAGGGGAAATCTGTAACAGAGTCACAGACAAAACTAAAAATCTAACAGGGATTTTAACCTTCCTCTACTTTACTAAGAAATGAGTTATATTTCTGCTGTTTTTGAATTTCCTTCACTTCCTATCTGGAAAAACATTGTCAGCAGGACAAGGTGTGAAGGAAAATATCTCTAATGAACCTAATAGGGGTTCCAATCTTCCATCACTCATCCAATACTAAGAAAATAATTTGAAGGACCAGACACTTTTAAGGGAGTTCTATGGTCACAGCATACACTCTCATATTATAACATCAGCGTTATAATAGTTATACAAACAACAGTTATATTTGACAATCTGATACAAGCTTACCTGAAAAACTCTCTTCATATTGTGAATTCTGTCTGTCTGCCTTGCTGAATCTCCTGCATGCTTTGCAGCTTCTCCTCTACTGTTTACTTTCAATTTCTAAGGACTACATTTCCCATGGTACCTTTCTGCATGCAAGCAGTAAGGACACCACTCAAATTACCCCATAACAACTGGATGTTGTGGAAAGAGTACAGATGGAGATGAGGACATTTCGAACTGGGTATGAACTATAAAAGGGTTGTAACTACTGAAAGGGTCAGCATATGGTTACTACATGCAATATGTAGCTATATAAGGTAAGTATTTCATAATGAGCTAGTATGCGATGCATATTAGTTCATTATGCCTTTGTCTTACAGGGTTTTCTTTGTTTTTTTTTATTATTTTTTTTTGGGGGGGGGTTTACTTCCTCTTTAGACCCCGTTCACACTGGAGCGATCCGACTTGCTGGGGCGACCTCACAGGTCGCGGGGCGCAGCTCGCACCGCGACCTCGGAGCGGCCGGCACAGACTTCATAACATTGAAGTCAATGCAGGTCGCTCCAAGTCGCCCCAAAGAAGCTCCGGACCCTTTTTCTAAGTCGGAGCGACTTGTGTCGCTCCTATTAGAACGGGTCCGCAGCTTCTCTATGGCAGGCGACCTGTCAGGCGACCAGGTCACCTGACAGGTCGCCCCAGTGTGAACGGGGTCAAAATTGAACAAGCTAAATTTAAAAGCTGATTGGCTATTATGCACAGCTGCACCAGATTTTGCACTCTCCAGGTTTAGTAAATCAACCCCAACGTATCCTCCACTAATCAAAACCGCACTCACCAACAGTTGTAGGCAGGTCAAATAGGCAAGAGACCTGTCCTCTGCCCAGCAGCCCATGTCATCACGAGTATAACAAAATAACAGGCTAGAAATAATTGAAATACAAAATAAATATATGTTTTTACATTTTGACCATTAATAAGCTCAAACCATTTGATGCTTGTAGGAGATGGCTTTGCCATTTTTCTTTTTAGAATGCAAGCTCTGGTGTTGTTTTCTACATTCTTGCTTTAGTAGGTCACAACCCAATATCCCCTTTTCAGTCGGTTATTCACTAAGTATAGAAGAAAGGATAAGGATGATGGTGACAGATCATTCATCTACAAAAACAAGTTGGCATTTGCAGTTCTCATATTCCATCTTAAGTATATCTCTTTAAACATACACCTGGAAACACATGTCACTCTGTTATATCATTTTGATCATTAAGAATCTGTAATTAGCAGTATCTATCTATCTATCTATCTATCTATCTATCTATCTATCTATCTATCTATCTATCTATCTATCTATCTATCTATCTATCTATCTATCTATCTATCTATCTATCTATCTATCTATCTATCTATCTATCTATCTATCTATCTATCTATCTATCTATCTATCTATCTATCTATCTATCATATTTCAATTAAATATATTTTCAAAGAAAAGGGATAAGACACAATTATTCTTGCTCTTTTTCTTTCCCTTTCCCTTTATTCAATCCTGTAGAACATATAGTACAGTACATTAGAATGAGTGTTTCAGGTCTCCCCGCCCTTTCTCAAGTTCACAAGGCGATTTTTCCAATGTCTCTTCTGTTGTACAAGAGCAAGTGTACCTGTGCCTTAATTCATATACAGTATATATAATGTTTTTATATTTATAATATATATATATATAGATATATATATAAATGCACACTATATCTGTACAGCTGTTCAAGCACAGTTACACTTTTTTGTTCTCCTGGAATATAATCTCACTGCTCTACTGACTGCTGTAAAACAATAAAGTATCACCCTGGCAAGCCCTATTTAAAACATATATGGATTACAATAATAGATAGATAGATAGATAGATAGACAGACAGACAGACAGACAGACAGACAGACAGACAGACAGACAGACAGACAGACAGACAGACAGACAGACAGATAGATAGATAGATAGATAGATAGATAGATAGATAGATAGATAGATAGATAGATAGATAGATAGATAGATAGATAGATAGATAGATAGATAGATAGATAGATACTTATTACAGGTTCTTAGTAAGAAAAATGATGGAATGGTAGAATAAAGAAAGAGTAAGAGACAGAACAGTTGCATGCTTTAGTTCTGAAACATAATCTCACCTCAAGAATGTTGTAAAATAATAAAGTAGCACCCTTCTATTCATATGTGTTAGATTAAATATACAGTATAGCTCACATACATACACATACATACCTGTGCCTACAAGACAGTAGGATAACCCATGACAGTGGGCAGCACAGTGGCTAAGTGATTAGAACTTCCACCTGGCAGCACTAACGTGATTGGTTCAAATCCTAACCATGGCATGCTTGGAGTTTACATGTTCTCCCTCTGCCTGCGTGGGCTTCCTCTGGGTCAGGGGCGTAACTACAGGGGTTGCAGGGGTTGCAATTGCAACCAGGGCCCTTGCTCCAGTGCGGCTCCCCTGTAAACCTGCATAGGAGGTGGCAGCATGTGGAGAAATCACTGTCCACCTTTTTCCTCCTGTCGCTGTAGGAGGAAAATGGAGGAGATTGGTTCCTCTGTTTGCTGCCCCCCCCCCCAATTTCTCCTATCCAGTTCACTTGTGTTCTGCTGTCTCTGGGCCCCTGTGTGCTCCCCTGGTCCCCCCCCCCCCCCCACTGGGCTCCCTCCCCTCTCCTGCTGGCTGCTGCATGGGATGTGTCACAATAAAGAACCAGGAAGGGGTCGGTAAAAATGTAATTTACCAGCTCCTTCCTCTTCTGAATGGACAGTCATAGTCAGTGACATTGTAAAAAAATAAAATAAAATGATAAAAAATAATACAATTAAAATACCAAAAAATAAAAACTACTGACACCAGTGGGTGAACTTCCAGGATCGCAAAGGTCACACTTGCGACCGGGCCCTGGCATTTCACCACCATGGGGAGGCCCCAAGATGGCAGGAAGGGGGCCCACTGCAGAAATTGTGAAAGGGTCCCACTGTGGGACCGTAATAAAGGGCCCCACAACGAGAGTAAAGGGCCCCAGGATCAGTGGGAAGAGTCCCAGGCTTGAAGGGAAGGGCCCCGGCCAGGGGTTCGGGGGGCCCTTTATGGTTTCTTGCACCGGGGCCCTGAAGGTTCTAGTTACGCCTCTGCTCTGGGTCTTAGTGACTTCAGCCTGGGTTCACACAGGAGCAGTGTGGGAAACCACATGTGATTCGGACAGCAATTGCACCGTATTCAGGTTCAAATCACATGCAATTCTTTGCAGTGCAATTTGAGCCCATTCATATTTTATAGGCTCAAATCGCACCGCACCACACAAAAAAAATAAACAAATAAAATAGGTATCGGTAATTGGTATCGGCAAGTACTTAAGGAAAAGTATTGGTACTCATACTCACTCTAAAAATGCTGGTATCGGTGCATCCCTAATATGTATGAATGTGAGTTAGGAACCTTAGATTGTAAGCTCCTTGAGGGCAGAGACTGATGTAAATGTACAATATACACTCTCCAGCCACTTTATTAGGTACGCCTTGCAAGTACCGGGTTGAACTCGCTTTTGCCTTCAAAACTGTCTCAATTTTTCATGGCATAGATTTAACAGGGTTGGGAAACATTCCTCAGAGATTTTGGTCCATATTGACATGATAGCATCACGCAGTTGCTGCAGATTTGTCCATGATGCAAATCTCCCGTTCCACCGCATCCCAGAGGTACCCTATTGGATTGAGATCTGGTGACTGTGGAGGAAATTGGAGTACAGTTAGCTCATTCTAATGTTCAAGAAACCACTTTGGGATGATTTGAGTTTTGTAACATGGGGCATTATCCTGCTGGAAGTAGCCATCAGAACAGAAGATGAAGAAGATAGTCATAAAGGGATGGACATGGTCAGCAACAATACTCAAGTAGAGTATAGCACTTAAACGATGCTTTACTGGTACTAAGGGGCCCAAAGTGTGCCAAGAAAATATCCCCCACCATTACACCACCAGCCTGAATTGTAGATATAAAGCATAATGGATCCATGCTTTCATGTTGTTTACGCCAAATTCTGACCCTACTATCTGAATGTCACAGCTGAAATTGAGACTCATCAGACCAGGCAATGTTTTTCCAATCTTCTATTGTCCAATTTTGGTTGTTGAGCCTGTGCAAATTGTTGCCTTAGTTTCCTGATTTTCACTGACAGGAGTGGCACACAGTGTTGTTTTCTGCTGCTGTAGCCAATCTGCGTTAAAGTGTTGTGCAACCAGAGATGGTATTCTGCATACCTTGGTTGTAACGAGTGGTTATTTGAGTTACTGTTGCCTCTCTATCATCTCAAACCAGTCTGCCCATTCTCCTCTGACATCAAGAAGGCATTTTTCCACACAACTGCCGCTCACTGGATATTTTCTCTTTTTCTGACCATTCTCTGTACTCCAGAGATGGTTGTGTGTGAAAATCCCAGTAGATCAACAGTCTTTGAAATAATCAGACCAGCCCACTAAAATCACCTAAATCCCCTTTCTTCCGCATTCTGATGCTCAGTTTGAACTTCAGCAAGTTGTCTTCACCACGTCTAGATGCCTAAATGCATTGAGTTGCTGCCCTGTGATTGGCTGATTAGCAATTTGTGTTACCAAGCAATTGAACAGGTGTACCTAATAAAGTGGCCGGTGAGTGTATATGTAAAGTGTAGAATATCTATGTAAATCGCTGTGTAAATTGTTGGTGCCATATAAGTACCTACTGCTACTGCAAATCCATAGTATGTATGTGAGCTGCTCGGGCTGCTAGGAAATGTAGTCCTGTGCCTGCTAATGTGAGTTCTGCCTGAGAAGGAGCCAGCCCAGGCTCCAGACAATGACAGATAAGAGCAGGATATCTCGGGGGCCCCAGATCAGAACAAGATGTGCTGTGTGTAGACAAGTGGTAGTTTCAGCCTGGAGTCCCACAAGGGCCACGCCTAACGCATTTCACTTCACCGTCCTGGGATCTTCTGCGCTTAACTTCTATATATGTACCTGTAATAAATAAACCTGTAAATTAAAGCAAGATATTGTCTGTATATCTGAAAGGGAATAAAGTTCATAAATACAGTAAAACCTTGGATTGGGAGTAACTTGGTCTGGGAGTGTTTTGCAAGACAAACTCATTTTTTATATAAATTTTGACTTAATAAACAAGTGATGTCTTGATATATAAGTAGCGTCACGTTACAACTGAGTAGAAAAAAGAAGAGAGGTTCCTCTAAGTGTAGCAATACGGTTTCATTTAACCACTTGCCGACTGCTTACTTTATATATACGGCGGCAGAGTGGCTCCTACAGGCAAAACCACATATCGGTATGTTGGTCGCCTGGTGGCAGCTAGGGGGCGAATGCGCGCCACCAGCGGCGCTCCCGCTCCCGATCATCAGCAGGGAAGCCGATGCGTGTGTCAGGCGGCTCCGATTGCCGCCTGACACCAGCGATCGTTCCCCGCTGAGAGAGAAGGATAGTCGGCTGTTGTAAACACAGCCGACCGTCCTTCTCCCTGAAATGATCACAGAGCCCATGTGATCCTTCTATATAGGATCACATGTCTCTATGGTCATCTCAGAAGCCACGCCCCCCAAAGTTAGAATCACTCCCCTAGGGTCACATTTAACCCCTTGATCACCTATACTGTTAACCCCTTCCCTGCCAGTGTCATTATTACAGTAACAGTGCATATTTTTAGCACTGATTACTGTAGTATTGTCACTGGTACCCCCAAAAGTGTCAAAAATGTCAGTTAGGGGTCCGATCTGTCCGCCGCAATGTCGCAGTCCCGCAAAAAATCACAGATTGCCACCATTACTAGTAAAAAAAAAAAAAACAATAAAAATGACATAAATCTTTCGCATAGTTAGTAGACGCGATAACTTTTGCGCAAACCAATCAAAATACGCTTATTGTGATTTTTTTTTACCAAAAATATGTAGCAGAAAAAAAATTGGCCTAAAATGTTAAAAAATTTTGATTTTTAATTTTTTTTTTTTTTGAGAATGTCATATAGCAGAATGTGAAAAATATTTTTTTATTTTTTTTCAAAATTGTTGCTCTTTTTTTGTTTATAGTGCAAAAAATAAAAATCGCATAGGTGATCAAATACCACCAAAAGAAAGCTCTATTTGTGGGGAAAAAAAGGACATAAATTTTATTTGGGTACAGCTTTGCACGACCACGCAATTGTCCATTAAATGAACGCAGTGCCGAATCGCAAAATGGGGCCTGGTCATTAAGGGGAAAAATCTTCCAGTCCTAAAGTGGTTAATGAAGGTACAATATTTAGCAATTTACATGGTTGATGATTAAAACAGGCACATCTAAGTATGCAGGCATCTGGGGTAAAGCTGTCCACATAGACCTTCCTCTGCACCGCCATCGATGTCATCCACGCTGCGCTTCAGGAGCGCTTGAAGCCTAGCTTTCAGATCGCTCTACTGCAGGGTAGTCTTCCCCATTACGACTACAGACTGACGGTGGTGCGGAGGATGGTCTATGTAGACAGCTTTACCCCGGATGCCGGCATACTTAGATGTGCCTGTTTTAATCATCAACCATCTGAGTTGCTAAATGTTGAATCTTCATTAAATGTAACCATATTGCTATTCTAAGAGCCGGTTCATACTGGAGCGACTTGTCAGGTGACTTAGTCGCCTGACAAGTAGTGCTCCATTCAGTGCAATGGAACCGTTCTAATCAGAGCGACTCAAGTCGCTCCGACTTAGAAAAAGGTCCCTTCACTACTTGGGAGCGACTTTGGAGCGGCTTGCATTGACTTCTGTTAAAGAAGTCGTTTGCAAGCCATGCTGAAGTCGCGCTGCAGGGGGCGGCTTTAGAGTTGGGCGGCTTTGAAGCCGTCCCAGTGTGAACCGGCTCTTAGAGGCGCCTCTCTTCTCTTTTATACTCTGTAGCTCCTGCTGGATTTTGCTTCAGATCCCCTTGTGGAGATTGCCATTTGTGGATGGACATTTTATGGTTACACAACCACATCTTTTTATATGGACTATAAACTGAAGGACTGAATAAATGGTTGTGGAAGGAATCATCTGAGTTTCCATTATTTCTTATGGGGAAATTCGCTTTGATATAAGAGTGCTTTGGAGTACAAGCATGTTTCCGGAACGAATTATGCTCGCAATCCAAGGATATACTGTACATAAAACACATACATAGACACAAAGATTAAAAAACATGAAATGGTTTGTGTTGCTATGTAATAAATAAAGCCAATGAAAAGTGTTCTTTAGGTTGAGATATGATTAGAGAGGGTGGGGTAGACTTGGGCAGTGCTGGCTTTGGAAGAGACATTCGCTGTCCAAGGTGCTGATCGCTGTAGCTTTTCTGTGGATTCATTCATCTCCTTAGTTGCCTCATATTACATTGATCCTAAAACAAATGAAAGCATTTATTTAGGTGTCATTCTGCATAAACCAATTAGAAGACCATCGGTGGGATTGTGAATGTGAACCCCCATGTCACAAGTCTATTGATCTCCTTTAGAGCAGTTGTAGAACATCATATACACATGGACTAGAAGTGATATTAGTGATCATAAGGCACAATTCATTATCACTCCCTAGGAATAAAAACAAGAAGCCTGTGATGCTGGTGTGAGCACAAAGCACAGATCACATTGCTTGTACAGGAAGACAGCTGAGATTTGGACGCGTTAACAATCTATAATATTTTCATTTTGTCGCCATTAACATTGTGGTCTGGAGCAGAGAAAGCTTTTAAATCAATGACAATTTGATCAGAGAGATAACAAGGATAAAATAGATCCAATATGACGACTTGTCTCTGAGTCTTGATTCCAGTTCTGTAATCACAATGACTCTTTCATGGAAGGTGAAATTGACTCATTTGCCTTCATAATTACTTGAAATGTGTATTCATCAGGAGCTCTGTAACTGTTCCAAGCTTCGAAAAAGCCTCCTTTCTGGGTAATAAAAATCAGCATTGTGCAAATGGAGCTTTATTATGCATGAGGAACAGTGCAATTTAATTGGTCTGTGTAGAGAGAATATGGCCAGACCTATTCATTTATTCTCCTGTCATAGTTGGGGGATCACATCCAAGTATCCACCCCCCCCCCCCCTCTTTTTATTCTGTCCTTTGGGGAAATACATTACAGTGCCTGATCATTTCATAAAACTGCCTGGACAGTAGTAATCAAAGGCAAGCTAAATAAACAGCACAAACTGCATTACGTCTAAGATCAACATATGCCCTTTGATTGGGACTTGTGTCATAATAAAGATAGTGTGGAGCTGGAATCCCCTGCAGGGACAGTTGGGGATGGAGCGCCTGACAGCTGGGTATCCTCTGATTCAGATTAGGCAGGGATTGCGGGCTGTGTGATTCATTCATCTGACACATAACATACTTGTATCAGGACTGAACAGATTTGTTTGGAGATCAATACCGTACATGCCTGGAGCTAAACTTATTTCTATGCCGCACCAGCACTAATAGGAAGATATTATGGCTAATGCACAGAGCTGCCAATGCAACAGGCAACGGAGAAGAGCGCAGCGAGTTTACAATAGTACATAGCACTGTGCAGGCTGCTGGCTCTGTCATTTGCGGGATAATGTGGACATTGCTTGTGTGTGCATGCTTCTGTGTATATGTCCATGTGGGTCTGTATAGAACTATACATCTATATATTACACCACCACAGCTATATACTGTATTACAAGGTGGACAACACACTGGCGCTGCTCTATATTACAGAGTATATAACAAACTGGCACAGCTTTATATATTATTGGATAGGTAACTTACTGGCACAAATATCTGTTACAGGATGACTGCTATATATTAAAGGATGTTTCACACATCCTAGCACTGCTATATATATATATATATATATATATATATATATATATATATATATATATATATATATATATATATATATATATATATATATATACAGAGTATATAAGAAATAACAAACTGGCACAGCTTTATAAATTATTGGATAGGTAGTACTGGCACAAATATATATTACAGGATGGCTAACACATTGGCACTGCTATATATTAAAGGATGTTTCACACATCCTAGCACTGCTATATATACAGAGTATATAACAAACTGGCACAGCTTTATATATTATTGGATAGGTAGTACTGGCACAAATATATATTACAGGATGGCTAACACATTGGCACTGCTATATAGTAAATTATGTTTTCACACATCTTGACACTGCAGTATATACAGAATATATAACAAACTGGTACAGCTATATATATATTATTGGATAGGTAATGTGGCTAACACATTGGCCCTGCTATATATTAAAGGGTGTGTCACACACTCTGGCACTGCTATATATCACAGGGTAGTTGGATAACACAACACCACTGTTACACATCAGAAGGTGGATAACCCACTGGCACAGCTTTATATTACTGGGTGGATCACACTGGTAATGAAATATATTACAGGGTGGAAAACACCCCGGCACAGCTATATATATAATGTAGGTTGGTTAACACCCTGGCATAGCTATGTTACAGGTTGCATAACACACTGGCATAGCTATATTACCGGATGCATAACAGGCCAGCACATCTATATATTACAGGTTGGATAACACAATGGCACCACTATATTTTACAGGGTGCATAACACACTGGCACTGCTATATATAAAAGGGGTGGATAACACACTGGCACAGCCTCATATAATAAAGGATGGATTACACACTTGCACAGCTATTTATAATATAGGATGCACACTGACACCGATTTTTATAATATAGGATGGATAACACCCTGGCACATCGGATGGATAGCACACTGGCTCATCGTTATATAATATATAATAGCACAGTGGCACATATTTATATAATACAGGATGCTGGCACACTGGCATAATTTTATATAATTTAGGATGCATACTGGCACATCTTTATATAATATAGGATGGATAACACACTGGCACAACCTTATATGATATAGGATGGACAACACGCTGGCACAGCTTTGTATTAAAGAGTGGCTACTGACACTGCTATATGTTACCGGGTAAATCACACCCTGGCACTACTATACTGTATATTACAGGGTGGATAACACGCTGGCACACCTATATATTACAGATTGGATAACAAAAAGGTACAGCTTTATATATTAAAGGGTGGCTAACACACTGCCACTGCTATTACAGTTTGGATCACACAAGGCACTGTGTGTGTATATATATATATAATATAGGATGGATAGCACACTGTCACTGCTATACAGTATATTGCAGGGTGGCTATTGCTAATGCTAACACAATGCAGCATAGTATAGAAAATGCACATGGCACAAATGTTTATTTTCCAGGGTGGATCATGTACTGGCACCGCTCTATATTACAGGGTGGATAACACTGGCACAGGTATAAAGTATAGTATGGAAAACAGACTAACACTGCTATAAGTTACAGGGTGAATCACACACTGGCAGAACTATATTACCGGGTAGCTAACACACGTGCATATCTAAATTACAGGGTGGATCGCACGCTGGCACTGCTATGTATTACCGTTCGGTAGCACTGCTGTGTATATTACAGGGCGAATCACACAGCGCTGGCTGAGATATTAAAGGTTGGCTAAGACAGTTATCCTATCATAGATGGAAGATGGGATATAAGACAGGTATAGAGGAAAGTTGATATATAAGACAGGTATATAGGAAAGATGAGATATAAGACAGGTATAAAGGGAAGATGAAATATAAGACAGGTATAAAGGGAAGATGATATATAAGACAGGTATAGAGGAAAGATGAGATATAAGACAGGTATAAAGGGAAGATGAAATATAAGACAGGTATAAAGGGAAGATGAAATATAAGACAGGTATAGAGGGAAGATGAGATATAAGATAGGTATAGATGGAAGATGAGATATAAGACAGGTATAGAGGGAAGATGAGATATAAGACAGGTATAGATGGAAGATGAGATATAAGACAGGTATAGGAGGAAGATGAGATATAAGATAGGTATAGAGGGAAGATGAGATATAAGATAGGTATAGATGGAAGATGAGATATAAGACAGGTATAGATGGAAGATGAGATATAAGACAGGTATAGGAGGAAGATGATATATAAGACAGGTATAGAGGGAAGATGAGATATAAGACAGGTATAGGAGGAAGATGATATATAAGACAGGTATAGGAGGAAGATGATATATAAGACAGGTATAGGAGGAAGATGATATATAAGACAGGTAGATGGAAGATGAAGACAGGTATAGAAGGAAGATGATATATAAGACGGGTATAGGAGGAAGATGATATATAAGACAGATATAAAGGGAAGATGAAATATAAGACATGTACAGAGGGAAGAAGAGATATAAGACAGGTATAGAGGAAAGATGCGATATTAGAAAGGTATAGAATGAAGATGATTTATAAGACAGGTATAGAGAAAAGATGCGATATTAGAAAGGTATAGAAGGAAGATGAGATACAAGACAGGTATAGAGAAAAGATGCGATATTAGAAAGGTATAGAAGGAAAATGAGATATAAGACAAGTATAGGAGGAAGATGAGATATAAGACAAGTATAGAGGAAAGATGCGATATTAGAAAGGTATAGAAGGAAGATGATTTATAAGACAGGTATATAGGGAAGATGAGATATAAGACAGGTATATAGGAAAGATGAGATATAAGACAGGTATATAGGAAAGATGAGATATAAGACAGGTATAGAGGGAAGATGAGATATAAGACAGGTATAGAGGGAAGATGAGATATAAGACAGGTATAGAGGGAAGATGAGATAAAAGACAGGTATAGATGGAAGATGAGATATAAGACAGGTATAGAGGGAAGATGAGATATAAGACAAGTATAGAGGAAAGATGCGATATTAGAAAGGTATAGAAGGAAGATGCGATATTAGAAAGGTATAGAGGGAAGATGAGATATAAGACAGGTATATAGGAAAGATGAGATATAAGACAGGTATAGAGGGAAGATGAGATATAAGACAGGTATAGAGGGAAGATGAGATATAAGACAGGTATAGAGGGAAGATGAGATAAAAGATAGGTATAGAGGGAAGATGAGATATAAGACAGGTATAGAGGGAAGATGAGATATAAGACAGGTATAGAGGGAAGATGATTTATAAGACAGGTATAGAGGGAAGATGAGATATAAGACAGGTATAGAGGGAAGATGAGATATAAGACAGGTATATAGGAAAGATGAGATATAAGACAGGTATAGAGGGAAGATGAGATATAAGACAGGTATAGAGGGAAGATGAGATATAAGACAGGTATAGAGGGAAGATGAGATATAAGACAGGTATAGAGGGAAGATGAGATATAAGACAGGTATAGAGGGAAGATGAGATAACAGCTGGCTGCACACATGCTGACAAGAGCACGATCCATGTGGATTGATGGTGAATAGAATGATGAGAGATGAGAGCCAGGTGCACACCTATTGCTGAGCTCTGATACATGGAGAAATGCTGAGTGCCGCTATTAGAGGTTCTCCTCCAGCAGCCCAGCTCTACCTATCTCCACCAGAGCCGGATCGCAGAGACACAATACTCGGAGCTGAGCTCAGACAGCATCAGATGGGAGGGATGGAGAGGCAAGGACAAGGCAGTTTCAGCGAGAGGACGATTGGAGGAATAGCAAATGATGAAAGGAGGGGGTCTATCCTTCCCACCATTGGAGGGGCTGGGGGTGGCAATGGACCTTGAAACTCGCTCCTTGGACTTTCTCCTGTAACACATCACACTTCCACATCCTCAAAGCAAGTGGATAACACTGTAATCTCACACTCCCCCTTCTTCTCAATCTTTCCCACTGCCTCTTCTCCAAAAAAAAAACTCCAGCACCCCACACCTTGCCTGTCCTCTTCTCACCTTCACCATAGACAGACAGGGGCTGGTTCAATGGGGGAAGGTCTGATTCCTGATCTCTGGACAGGTGACTGTGCCCTGAGCTAGGAAGACTACACAAGCTTCTCTTCTCTAAGTGGAGACCAGTTCTCTTAAGACAATGGATCTCCTCACCTGGGCATTTGCCATGTTCTGCCAGTGGATTCTGCACAAGGTAAGGCAGACAAGGTGGGAGCCACTTCTGGGGGTCTGGTGATGCAGAGAGGAGAGTGGGAGACTGGCTGGTGTTTATCAGCTCATACTTTGTTTTTCAGAATGCATGATATGAAAAAAATATATACCAGTTCAAAACTTGTTGGAGGAGAAAACTGAGATCTGGAGCAGGAAAGGAGTAGGTGGCAAAGAAAGCCTCCTGCTTAGTAGTCTTCATTGTGTGGGTTGCTGTTTCTCTCTTACAGACTAAACACAGTACTAAGCTCTGGAAAGATGAGCTCAGGTTTATTGGCATGTGCAGGATAAGTACTTGTTTGCTTAGATATGTTCTCTATCCAACAAGCAGTAGTCACTAGATGACTCTCCTGAGCTGTAGGGAAAATAGCATTATAATCTGGGCACTGTATGGTGCCCCCTTATCTTCTCCGCACATGTTGCTGGGGGGCACCTTGGTCGATTTTCTGTGCTGTGAATGGCTCTTTTTGTCATTTATGAGCTTATTTACTATCAGGTGTTGACTCGTGAAAACCGGTGAAACTGAAATAAAAACATCACTGTTGTTCAATGGCAACCCACTTTTTCCTTTCATTCTTTAACTAGTAGTCAAAAGTTGAAAAAAGGACTGCTTTACTCCAGCTTTTAAAGTTAGCTCCAGTGTCTTCTGTTGCAGGGTGATGTATTTGTCCACATTGTTTTTAAACAATTAAATGTTCATTATTTGTCACAATCCATTTGCAGCCTAGATATTTAAATCACAGTCACAGGTATTTGCCTAGAAGGTGCAAAGTGAAGTGACAGAGTGCAAACTGTTGTCACCAATAGCAGACAGTCAAATCACATAGTCTGATCAGTAGAAGGGAGTTAGGTTGCTAGGGGTCCTGGCACTGTGTATAGCCTTCACTTTTGCATTGCAATATTTTGTAAGCTTGGTTCAAAATTAAATAAAAAACAATTCACTTTTGTTTCAGGGAAATATGATTGCTTGTGTATAGTATCCATAAACCACTGGGAATTAAGAGTTAAGAGCCTACTCCATATCCTATTATAAATAGTGAATTATTCACACTAACATGGTACCACGGGGTGCTGCATGCGCATGCTAATAAGATAGGTATTAACTCCTTAGCATAAAAATAGAGTAGATCAAACAATATATTTGAGGCCCGCAAGGCAATACCAACTGAAATCCATATATCGTATAAAAGGTGACTTTGTAACCAGAACTCATTGCGTCAACTTAAATGCAATATGATCAATGTGACTTGACCACTGGCATTTCAGGTTCCAAGGTTATTCAGATCTACATTAGGTATGATACAACTACAACAGGAAGACTTGTATAAAGGAGTATACTTATCAAGTGTACTACAAGTGATTCAATGCATTAAGTTTGAATTTATGTTGATCAACATAAGAAGTGTTATAATAAGCACACTTTTTCTGTATGACTGCCGTTTAAAGTGCTTTCATTTTTCTTTGCCAAGTCACACTCTATTGAAACCTGTTTTCCTCTTTACACTTGCACATTTTTGTTTCTATCATTTGTTGGCAAAAGCTTCATATAGGGCTGTGCCACACAACTTTGCATCATGATAACATTTCAGGACTATTGCTGCATTCTGTACATTATTACCTTGCAAGCATTACAATACTAAGTCCCCATGTAAATGACGCAACATGGCCAGGGATGAACAAGTGATACATATTCCTTATCTGAATAACGCCCTAAATATGTTGTGGGAAAAAGAAGGTCTAGAAGAGAACTGTTGGGTTTATGTAAAGTACAGTGCTCACATAATATTAAATCAGCAATCATTTCCTAGCTCATGTATAGAGTAAGTGTACCCATCATGAAAATAATTTATATTCACAGTGAACATAAATTATAAATTAATAGGATTCATCATACACTGTGCATAGACTATAGAGTCTTGCTTCTGCTCTAAAACCCACAGCATAGAAATATCAGTGACAAATTATATGTTGTTTAATTAAATTATATAAAATTGAATTCAATTATTTTTTTACAAAACTAATTTATGTGTTTTTGATATAGGCTAGAGTCTGCACATTTGTTTAATTTAATATTAGTTAAAATTCATTGAGTATATGATGTTCAACGATTGAAATTACATTGTTTAATTCACATTACAAGGCACAGTTTCATATACAGTAACATGTCTATTGTTTTGGCAGAGGAAACATAGGTATCAATCGGATATCAGATGATAGAATACCAGTTTCTTAAAGGCAATCAGTAAAGAAATGAAAATTACCAATTATAGTCCTCTTGTTAATAAGGAACTGTGCTGCATTATCAGTATAAAGTGATGTTGTATATTAGTTATTAAGGCCTGAGCAGATTGCATTAACACTATTCATTCTTAACCTTGTGGTCTAGTGGAATTCATGCAGGTAAAGGAAAAGTGTGTGCGGATTGCAGAGTTTTTTTTTTTTTTTTTTTAATAAATGTTGTATTGGTGAGCTATTCATTAGCTAATCGCTCCAAAATCTATTCTATGATAATCCTGCTTTCAATTGTGAGCTACTTTGCCAAGTTCATTATGCACATCCCATTGAGTTACATCATCTGTCATCCAACTGAGCTTAACAAAGTTTCATGCTTTGACTGTAAAAACATTATATATTATCCTTCCATACCTCATACCCATGGCTTAGTTTTCATCTCATGTCAAAACTATATGGCTGGTTCAATACAGTGGTATAAAAAAGAATAACAGACAGAAGATATCAAGTGATTATCCAAATCTGTTCTTTCAAGTTCGGTACTTGTGGGCCATGACCCTGACACCATTTATTTGTATTTCTTGATAACCTGTTTAAATGGGTCAGAAAGGCATATGATTGTGTCCACTGCAATGTCATGACTTTATGTGGTCCTTAGCAATTAGCATTGGGCAGTCATGATATAGATGATCTAATCAGGAGGGCAAAAAAGGTGTGAGGCCTAAGAGCATAATTAGCTAAATGGAACTTCAGCAAATTGTGTATGATAAAGAATTTAAAGATATATGTATAAAGAAAATGAGTGATGTTTCTGTGCCTATATGAGTATAGAAAATGCTTGAGTAATGTCCGAGAGAGACTTCCGAACAACTGACTAAGAGTACACTCTGATCTGGCGGAGCCGAAACAAGAAATGCTTTGTACTTACACCTCTTCAACAACATGTTATATATTGTTGATGTTTGTTATGTAGTAGATAATGAGCTCATATAATGCTAATTGGGTGATTTGATGTAATAAATGGATTTATCTATTGTAGGCTTCTGGTTCTACTGGTAGGCAGTCAGCACACAATTCAATAATGTGATCAAACTCTACCTACATTTAGTACCTTTACCGCAGGGCAAACAGGATACATTTAAAAACAGGATACAATTATTATAATAGGAGCCAAAGGTTTTTCTTTTATCAAACATCTAGCTTTATTGCAAATGACACAAAAGCTTTAGAATAGAAATATGGGCTTATCATTACCATTTAGGTAGTACACCATGACTTATCTATATATAATATGAGGTCATTGACTGCAATGGAGGAATCCATTTTGGAGAAGAAAAATTTATAGTAAAGAGTTCATCCACATTTACGCCTTTAAGACAGGATGGTATTTAGGCGACCCTTGGGTGGAACTAATTGATACACTGAATGAAAAAAAATAATAGGAGGTGTGCTCATTCACAGTAGCTAGCCTACTTAAAATGCACAAAGGCTTAGAGTACCAATTCTTTACCACTTTTGTGGCACTTTCGGATATAAAGTTTACACTAAGAGGCAACATTCCCTAATTCAGAGCAAAGAGCATTTGTAATATCCACCACATAACAACTTCTATCAGCTAATTAATTATCAGTTCTCCGAAGTCTAATTAATAGGAGATACATTGTACTTGTTTGCTACTGGCTTTGTCACTTGCACAGCAAAAAGTATATAATGTGCTACAAACCCAGACACACGTGCACTTGACATCTGCTGCAGGTTGCCATAAGCAAAAAATAAGGATGTGCAAACCATGTGTACCTCCAATATTACTACATGGCATTAGGAAGTCAGGCACTTTAGTATTTTATCCTTCACCCTTTAGTGTTTGTTCAGTGTTCTAATTAAAATTTCTCCAATAGTCAAAATGGCTGCCTATTCCATGTCCAAGTAGTAGTGTGACCTTTAGCTTATTTCATATCTGCTACCATTGTCAGTCCGGTACATATTTCAGAGCTCCAGCATGCTGTCAAACTGGAGGGTAAATGTGTCTTTCAAAGTGGATGTTTAATGTAATTCGAATATTGAACAGAGAACCTTGCAGATGCTGAGGAGTGTCTGAGAACTTGTGGAATCAGCATGTTCATGCACAGCTCCCTTTGTGACTTGACTATAACTTAGTATGCTGAGGGTATCTGTGACTTGTTCTGTACAGGCCATAATGCTATTGAGCCAGTAATGTAATAAGGCACTCCGCTCTTGTGGTGTTACCAACATACTGCGCTGCTGAGAGAATCAGCACTATATTACTCTGAAATGTGTTGACTTTGTGATTATTGTTGTAATATAAGGGGTTTGGGAATTGTCCCCTGCAAATCAATCATTGATGGTATTAATACCCCAGCTGCTGTTACGGTTATAAAGAATACTTTATGAAATGGGCATTGGAATGCCTCAAAACGTGTTACCTTCCATATCCACGAAACATATCCTCTCATATATATTTAACATCCCTTAAATGCACATCTAGCTTAAACAGCCATTGTCTATATGGATTAATACAGTATAAGCTGGCTCCTACCCAAACTACAAATGTTACAGATAATACTGTTTTAAATGGAGGCCAATAGGATCACTTTAAATAATTGGAGGAGAGCCACACACAAATTCTATACATACAGGCAGGGAGCCCAAAAAGTGTAAAATCAGTTATCTTGTACTGATGTAAATTCAGTGCAGTTAATTATACTTGTTCGCTATTCTTTACCGCACTTTCTGCACTGCACTTTATAACTTGCCCTGTTAATAAATAAATTTGATAAATTCGTAATTGATTGCTCACATGGCTCCATGATTGTTTTGATAAATTCATATGATACTAGTATAGTAATAATACCGATAACAATAAATATTATAGTAACTAGTAACAGTAATAATACTAGTAAAAATAACTATTATAGTAACTAGTAATCGTAATAATACTAATAAAAATAAATAGAATTCAACTAAGAATTTAAGCATTCTGCACCTGTAGATAGAAAAACTGTAAATATATAATAAAATAGCAAAATACAGTACAATTTCCTTTTGTTCTTGTTTGCCATTAAAATTGAATGTGATCATTTATTATGATTTAAATGTGTTTCCACTTTTTCAGCCATGTTCCCATTCACATTGCACACCCTAAAAAAATATATAAGAATTGCTGCTTACCTTTTTACTTGCTTAAAAATCCTACTGAGCTTTCCTCTTCTATGCAACGTTAAAAAGGGGGCTGTGGAGTTATGTATACCATAATTAACCCTGCCTGTACCACGCTGGCAGATCTTCATTATCAGTTGTAAACTAGATGTGTATACTGTCTGTCCTAACAAAGGTTTACATATCTCAAGGTTTTGGTGGTACATTGTATATCAATGCACTTCAAAAATGACTGACCCTACAACTGTCTTCTAATTGCACATTACACACTATTCTAAACAATACAAGCTATCTATAGAATCCAATATATAAACCTGAAGCAACCAAAAAGGTAAGAAATATTTTTTTAGGATTATTTTGGTTTATGATGTGTGAATGGGAACAAAAATGTGGAGTTTTCTCAAATCTGTCTTCAAAAGTGGAAATACACGTTAAGCTTTACTTTTTGAAAGTGCATATGTTTAAGAGTTAAGGGAGTGGTAAAATGGTGGAAGTGCTTTAAAGGATTTGAGGATCTGTTATTATTATGCAAAGAAGTTGTCTGTAGTTCAGTACTTTCATTTTTTTGCTTATTGTTCTAAACATAGGTAAACTTTACATGACTAATTGTGCTAGAATAATTCATTATTATTTCAATGTTTTAGCTGAACTGCATTTATTTTTGGATGTGAGGTATGCATATGCAGTGTTATGTTGTGTTGGAGAAGGTGATATCAAAGATTTGGAAGTTATATAAAGGTAGACAAAAGCAGAGGATTAGGCTGTATGCGTATTCTGCAAAGGTATTTTTGCACTGGAAGTCAGTTGGCAGAAAAGTGCTATCCAAGCTAACAGTTTTTCAAAGAAACAACTATTCAAGCTAAATAGAATCATACTAAAAACAAGTACGAGAACCAACCGTGAGGATGAATTCTGTTATTTTTCACTCTTTAAGGGACATACAAAAATAGGAAAATGCATTATATTGGTGAAAGATCTGTAAATCTATTATAGGTATTCAGAAAAATGCAAAAAATCTCTGCAGTGCTTTACATATTGTACATTCACATCAGTCTTTGCCCTCAAGGAGCTTACAATCTGAGGTCCCTATATCACATGCATGGGCCAGTTTTTTGACAGGAGGCAATTAACCTACCAGCATGTCTTTGGAGTGTGAGAAGATACCGGAGTGCCCAGAGGAAACCCACGCAGGCACAGGGAGAACATGCAAACTTCATGCAGGTAGCATCATGACTTGAATTTGAACTGAGTCCCCTAGTGCCCGGAGCAAGACGTGCTAAGCACTGAGCCACAGCATTTATAACCATTATATCATTGTATGTAGATGTCCACACTAGTATGGAAATAGTATTATTCAACATAAGTGTAACTTTGCTGTTCATCCTTTTGCTTTGCCATTGGAGAGGAAATCAGGCAACAGAAACACATATGGTCGTTGTTTTTTCTGTGGGATTACTAGATAGGAAGTCAACCATGTGTTGGAAAAAAATCTGCTAACATATTTACATATTCTTTCCTGAGTTTTACACAAACCATTCTTTATACAATATATGTTTAGCAACATAATTTATTTTTTTCCAGCATATTGTTTTATATTAGAAAGATATTGTCAGTGATGGGGTCAGTCAGTAGCTCCAATATGGAAAACTGTTTTTTTTTTTTTTTCAACTGTATGTCCTCATTCCAATCAAAGTCTCCTGCAAATTTGCAGTCATATCACAAACATATAAGCAGGAGTTTAAGTTTTAATAAGAGTGTTGATTTAAGTTGCATTGAGGTGGTCATGAGTTGGAAAATCAGTGGCAGAGTTTAATTTATAGATCTAGTGAGTTGTTTCTGAACTGTAGATTAATTTATTTTTGTATTTATATATATATATGAATCATCCCAATCGCTGAAACATCTTATGATCTTTAACATGTTACTACAACTTCAAAAGTAATTTGCAAAATGCTTTAATCTGCAACTTTTATTAAAATAATACCTAATGATTCTGCCATGATGATCCTTGTTCAGGCATTTCATGCTATAGTATGACAACCCTCTGTCCCTGCCTCCCAACCTTGCTTCTACATTGTCAGCTTGTCTTACGAGCATTTGATGCAGACTAAAAGTGGCAGTTTTTGATTCCCCAACCATGGACCCCTGTTGTCACCATCAGGAAACTCATCCTCGGAAATACAATGCAGCTATCACTAGAGGGAGTGCATGTAGACAAGAAGTGGTTGCAAAAAGAATGCAGGAGATCGACAGCAGTGAGATGCAACAGATAAAATTATTTCACAAAAATGGGTCGAGTCAGGAGAGGGGTGTCCTGGATGTTTCCCTATACTATTACCACTGGATGAGTTTGTTAGGATACCAGCACCCCAGTATCTGAGGACCAGGCGGATACATCCTTTCCTATTGCTTGGTCACAAAAGTGATACAGCAAAATAAATGCCATTCAGTTAGGATTTACATTTCGTTTAAAGAGCAGCAGTAGAAAAAAGTAACTTCAGAAAATGCTGCCCAGGAAACTCTGCAGCTGTGTTTAAGTGGGGATGTTAACACAAAGTACTTTTACTTATTATCTTATATAAATCTTTTCAGACAGTTTCATCAGGCCTTTGATGATGCTTTTGGGTGGGGATGTAGCAGTATGCCACGATACATATGGAGCATAAGCTGGCCTCCCAATGTACACAGGTATAGTTGAGGCCAGGGGCGTAACTACAGGGGTTGCAGGGGTTGCATTTGCAACCGGGCCCCATGCCCATGCTCCAGGGGGCCCATGTGGCTCCCCTGTACACCAGGATAGGAGGGGCGGCGGGGGCAGCATTCAGAGAAATCAGAGTTCTCCTTTTTCCTCCTGTAGCTGCAGGAGGAAAATGGAGGAGATTGGTTCCTCTGTATGCTGCCCCCGCCACTCCTCCTACCCAGTTCACTTGTGTTCTGCTGTCTCTGGGCCCCTGTGTGCTCCCCTGCCCCCCCCCCCCCCACTGTGCTCCCTCCCATCTCCTGCAGGCTGCTGCAGGGTATGTGTCACAATAAAAAAACAGGAAGGGGTCGGTAAATATGTATTTTACCAGCTCCTTCCTTTTCTGAATGGAGTCATAGTCAGTGACATTGTAAAAAAATAAAATAAAATGATTAAATAAAATAAAATGATAAAAAATATTACAATTAAAATACCAAAAAATAAAAACTAAGGTCACAAAGGTCACACTTGAGACAGGGCCCTGGCATTCCACCACCGTGGGGAGGCTCCAAGATGGCAGGAAGGGGTCCCACCGCAGAATTTGTGAAAGGGTCCCGCTGTGGGACCGTAATAAAGGGCCCCGCAAAGAGAGTGAAAAGCCCAAGGATCAGTGGGAAGAGTCCCAGGCTTAAAGGGAAGGGTCGCGGCCAGGGGTCCGGGGGGCCCTTAATGGTTTCTTGCACCGGGGCCCTAAAGGTTCTAGTTACGCCTCTGGTTGAGGCATTATAATTTACTTGTGTTTAGTTCCTGGGTTCCATCTTTATTAACATACTTTGTAAGCTTTCTTTTTTTAAGTTATATTATACTAGTAGACATAGAGGATGCTGTGTTATAGCAATTATTTTACTTTGCGGATGCCTGAAAAAAGTTATCTTTAATCCCTATTTTATTAGGTTTGCAGTTATTAAAGTACAAAAGACAAATGTCCGTGATAGACTAGTAAGATACAATAACAGCAAAACATAGGCATACCCATATATACAGTATAAGGGCTGTACAGTGAGATCAGTAGAAACCATAACAATTCTGTTATATTATAACGAAGAAAGAGGAAGGACAAAAATCCTCATAGTAGAAGCTAACCAAATACATACTAGGTATGGTAATATAAGCCAAATGAACAAAAGTAATAGGGTTCCCAGTTCTAAAGAGGCGATAATGTCTACATACAGGTACATGTCATAAAATTAGAGTATCATCAAAAAGTTCATTTATTTCAGTAATTCGATTCAAAAAGTAAAAATCATATATTTTATATAGATAAGTTACACACAGAGTGATATATTTCAAGCATCTCTTTCTTTTAATTTTGATGATTATAACTTATAGCTAGTGAAATCCCAAAATTAAATATCTCAGAAAATTAGAATTTTACATAAGGCCTATAAAAAAAGTATTTTTAATACAGAAATGTTGGCTTACAGAAAAGTATATCCATGTAGTATAGTATGCACTCAATACTTGGTCGGAGCTCCTTTTGCATAAATTACTGCATCAATGCGGCGGGTATGGAGGCGATCAACCTGTGGCACTGCTGAGGTGTTATGGAATCCCAGGTTTCTTTGATAGCAGCCTTCAGCTCATCTGCATTGTTAAGTCTGGTGTATCTCATCTTCCTTTTGACAATACCCCACAGATTCTCTATGGGGTTTAGGTCAGGCGAGTTTTTTGGCCAATCAAGCACAGTGATACCATGATCATTGAACCAGGTATTGGTACTTTTGGCAGTGTGAGCAAGTGCCAAGTCCTGCTGGGAAATTAAATCAGAATCTCCATGAAGCTGGTCAGCAGAGGGAAGCATGAAGTTGTCTAGAATTTCCCGGTAGAGGGCTGCACTGACTTTGGACTTGATAAAACACAGTGGACCGACACCAGCAGATGCATGGCTCCCCAAAACATCACTGACTGTGAAAAATTAAACTGGATCTCATGCAACTTGGATTCTGTGCTTCTCCACTCTTCCTCCAGACTCTGGGACCTTGATTTCCAAATGAAATGCACAATTTTCCACAGTCCGTGATGTTTTGGGGAGCCACGTCATCTGCTGGTGTTGGTCCACTGTTTTATCAGGTCCAAAGTCAGCACAGCCCCCTACCAGGAAATTCTACAGCATTTCATGCTTCCCTCTGCTGACCAGCTTTATGGAGATGCTGATTTAATTTTCCAGCAGGACTTGGCACCTGCCCACACTGTCAAAAGTACCAACACCTGGTTTAATGATCATGGTATCACTTTGCTTGATTGGCCAGCAAACTCGCCTGACCTAAACCCCATAGATAATTTGCGGGGTATTTTCAAGAGGAAGATAAGAGACGCCAGGCCCAACAATGCAGACAAGCTGAAGGCTGCTATTAAAGAAACCTGGGCTTCCACAACACTTCCATGACACCAGCAGAGCCACAGGCTGATCACCTCCATGCCCCGTCAAATTGATGCAGTAATTCGTGCAAAATAAGCCCCAACCTAGTATTGAGTGCATACTATACTGTACATGGACATCCTTTTCAGTAAGCCGACATTTCTGTATTAAAAATCCTTTTTTATTATTGGTCTTATGTAAAATTCAAATTTCCTGAGATACTGAATTTTGGGTTTTCACTAGCTGTAAACCATAGTCATCAAAATTAAAAGAAAGAAATGCTTGAAATGTATCACTCTGTGTGTAACGCATCTATATAAAATATATCAGTTTCATTTGTTTAATTGAATTACTGAAACAAGTTAACTTTTTGATGATATTCTAATTTTATGAGATGCACCTGTATGTTGATGTCCATTCGGGAAACCACCTCTATGTCTAGGATGCTATCATGGAGTGGTGAGCCCAAAAATGGGACAACCCAATGAGAAAACAATATCAGAAGAGGTGATAAAGAGAGAGAGAAAAAAAAGAGGGGGAGGAAAGAAAAGGGGGGGGGGGGGACTTGACCACTGAACAGTAGTAGGAGGGAACATCCACCTAACAGGATCCTGGAGGTATCTACAGTCTGAAAATATTTAGATACTATTTTTATTGATCATACGTCCACTTATTGTATAACCATTGCTCATTTCTATTAAAGATTGGATCGCAAGTCAGGGTTATTATCCCTTTGGCATTTTCCCTACTTGGTGATTACATTATTTAATGATACTATAACTTTCATGGTACATGGGAGAAGCCTTAATGATGGGGCATGTTGATTTTAATTGCTTTCATGGGTAAGGGTTGCTATGTTTGTGTTTTTTATTTTTATTTTTCATTTTTTAAACATTAATAAAAGATATTCTAATTACTGGAAAAACTGGTAGTTGTGTCAGGAATCTCTTCATCCTTAACTGTAAGTTACTTTTTTGGATCCAGCCTGCACACACAGAGTTGTGCTCCAGCCGTCATGTTCTTTTCTGTCATGGTCCAGTGCATCGGTGGATAAACTGTTTTATTGGGCCTTGGGTCCCTGTCTGTTTTCAATCTATGAGCCCCTTGCCAGTTTATTGGTATTATGCATAATGGCCATTTTGCATAGACATTGGTATTTGCCTCTGGTATGTATTTGTAAAACATTTCTGAAGTATTTGGAAGATAGTGTTTAAATTCTGAAAAGTGATGGTGGTAAATATGGAAATGATTGCATATGACTAGCTGATTACATTAAAGAAAGTATTTTCTTTGAGGAATATGAAGGCTGCCATTGCTAATCTTCTTTTGAAAAAAGTATAAAGACTTGCACAGTTGAAACTGACTTCATAGCACTCAATTGAAGAACTTTGTTTTAGCATCCCATTGGCTTCCCTTTTGAGTCTGGGGTCGCAGGTGGCCACCCATTCTGTCCTTAATAGAATCCTTTACTGGTCCAGTGAGCATGGATAAGTCTACAGGGTCTCAGAAAGAGAACAGTGGTAAAACTATTAAAAATATGTTTACAATCTCAAATTCAAGGCGATTGAGATAATATCTATACCAGTAACTAGAGGGATGTAGACTGGACAGCCAACAACTGCAAGGATGAAAATGAGAGCTCAGCAATAAGGCAAGTCTTTTCAGTCAATTTAAAGGACAGCTTATGTTTAGAATAAAATCTTCTTATCCCTTCCTCCCTAGTTGCCTAATCTATTCAAAGCAAAACTCCCTGGCCAACTTTCCAATGTGTATACAGCAAGAAGCCACCACTGATTGATCAAGAGCCACCAGTCAGAGATCACAGACAAATTACATGAGACTGCTAGAGACATTTGCTAATAATGACCCTTTTACAAATCAACTGACTGCTTGGTCCCAAGGGCTGCACTGTAAACACTAAGGGGCCACAGGTTTGGCACCAGGGCATTGCATGCAACATGTTTGCATTTTATAGGTGTAAACCTTTAAATTAAACCATTAGGATAGAAATATGGGCAATGCTGACCGTTTTTTAGGTAAATAGCCATCCTTGTGTCACTACGTGGTAACTCACTATCAGAGTTGTATAAAGTACTCGAAACCCATACTTGAGTAAAAGTACAAGTGCTCGATCAAAAAGTGACTTGAGTAGAAGTGGAAGTGCTTGATCAAAAAGTGACTTGAGTAGAAGTACTAAAGTATTCAACATTTTTTGTACTTAAGTATTGCAAGTCGTTTTTTTTTTAAATTTTGCTACTCACGTACTGAAAGTAAAAGTACCAGTAGTTTTGAAAAAAAAATTGCTACTCAAGTACTGAAAGTAAAAGTACAATTACTGCGTTATGTAGGTATTAAAGAAAGAAGTCAAAAGTTTGAACATCATATTGTTTTCTATTATTTCAAATACAGCTTTTATTTATACATACAGTAGCATTTATTTTCGTATGCGCTGATAATACACATGTTTTGAGCTTCATGAAACCTGCCATCTACTGTTCTGGCAGTGGTAATTTTTATAATTGTAATGAGTAACTATGCAGCACAAAAAAAAATATCGGAGTAGAAGTATTGAAATCATTGAAAAAATGTAGTGAAGTAAAAGTGGAAGTAGGAGAAAAAAATTATACTCTAGGAAAGTACAGATACCGCCTTTCGGTACTTAAGTACAGTAGTAAAGTAGTTCTACTTAGTTACTATACATCTCTGCTCACTATGTAGTATACAGTACATATGTGCACATCAAGTGTCCTTATGTTTTATTGCCTGAATGCTTACTAAGCTGTGTGGAAAGGCCAAGGACAACAGACTGAACTTTACATCCTGAGAAGTGGTAGATCCCTTAGATTTCTCATGAGAGGCTCCCTTTAAGAAAATAAACTGCTTTCATACAACGTTGATTAAGATACACTTTGATTTCTAGTATGATGTATAATTCCTTTAATTTTAGAAACTTACAAAACAGTTGAAAAACTTCATAGACATGTATTATAAAGTAACATGCGAAGGACAAGAAGGACAATCACAGCTCAATCAAGTCCATAACTTCACAGCAGGAGTGATGTGCTGTGAGCATACTGACATCCACAGGGGTGCAATGGTAGGCAAACAAACATCAGTCAAAGACGGCATTCACTGGCACTCCAGGTAACCGTACATGTGTCTGTGATGTACTAATATTGTACTAAAAACACAAATATATTGTTTTAATCCAATCCTGACATGACACGGGATATTATGTATTGCTTAAAGCCATATAATGAAAGCATTCAATGTGAAAATTGTCTTTATTTGTTCAGGGCCATTATGTTATGTAATAAGAGTTGTCACATGAGAAGCTAAGACATCTGTTGGGGTTAACATCAAATGTGCAGGATTTAAAACAGAACTAAACTCTATCAGCATTAACTATTTTTAATCCTTAAGCTGCTGGGGTTACTGCATAGACATATTATATTTACTTGTTTCTTTTTTTTACATTTTTTTCAGTTGCTTCCTGGTTTATGGCCCAGGCAAATGATGTCATACAGTACATCCCAGGCGTCCTTATTGGCATTTTATTTTCTTTTATCTGTCTGCATGTCTGAGCTAAGGGTAGATGGATTGAAGTAAATTCTACATTATTCATCTGCCCTTACTCAAGGTGGCCGTGGCTAGGCTAGAAATGCTGGGGGTGTTTTCAAAGTTATTTTTCAACAAAATAAACATAAAAATGTAGACATGGGTGGATAGGTGAGTTGAAAAGCATTTTGTTTGTGGTTCTCAGATTTAGCTAAGTTCTGCATTAATATAAAGTGGGAAAAAAATCTAATTTATTCAGACCAGCTAAAGAAAAATACATCTTCTCCTATAAGTTATTTGGTATTACATGTAGCACTAACCATACATGTAACAATAAATAGACAATTGATAATAGAATAGGAAAGCAGCTATGATCACCACTATACCACCAATACCACCACAAGATCACAGATTTAATTGTTTGAAATGATCCTTCAATCAAGAACAATTGTTTGATGCAACAAAGAAAACGATCAATTTTATCTTGATCAATCAGATTTTCCTACAGGACCGTTCATGTTCAATCCCATAAAAACAATCATTTATCAGTTGAAATGGTCATTTCACCCAAACTATTTATTAATAAATGTTCATTCAATTGAATCAATCCATTTAAAAGATCACATGTTGCATGTATGGTCAGCAATTTTGTTTAGAAAAAAAGTGAACTAAAAATGAAACTCTTATTACAGGGGAGTCTGAAATTAGGCATGCTGAAGTGACACCTTCTGTCAGTAACCCAATAACACTACTTAAAATTAACTTTAGGATGAATGTGAGGATAATGAGAACTGGGCACCCCAACTGGTCAGTGTGAGAAGATACAGGGCAGCCTTGTTGTTTCAAAATGTTTTATTGAAGAAGTCAGCTTCTATGCCCACAGCCAGCAGTGATACCCTTCCAGAACATGACTATAAACTCAGGAATGGTCATTAACAAATCTACCATAACATTAGCTGGCATGTGGGGAGGTGCAGCCTGGTGCGGTGGCAGTAAACACTCGGAGACCAGATTTAACAATGGAATTGTATTGTAGTAAAGTCCAAGCAAAACAACTACCCAGTGAGGAGACAATGCCACCACGTGCACTCACAGAATGTTACAGAGAATAGGGTAGCAGCAGGTCTCGGATGCTCTAACAGTGTCTGTTTTGAGGGATAGAAAGCGGCTTGGTTGGTCTGCGTCCAAACAAGGGAGGTTTCCAGGAGGGGTAGCATGTCCCTGACATTTCCCTACTCATTAGGAACCTCTCCCTACCACTATTACTGTCCCTATCAGATAGATGACTTGTCCCTATAAAACTCACACACAAAATTCACACCAAGCCTGGGAGCCAGGGCCCTAAATAGGCTCTGCCTGACCCAAGATGGCTGCCAGATTCACATTGAAAGGTATCATCCAATCGGAAAGCATCCCCAGTGACCCAGGAAACCATAGAGAAACCATGTACCTCTTAATTTTCCCTCCAACTGCAACGCCGCTTTAGTTGAGTGCCACCTACAGTGGAGAAAATAGACTGCTCCACAGGCAGACCACTATTAAAAGGATCAGCAAAGGATCAGCCAATGAGGCCTATCATATACCACATTCCAGCTTGTTTATCATGGCTATGTTATGAAACCTATAAAAACAGTAGTAAAGTGTCAGGAACAAATAAAAATAGCATACTAGCACATTATGAGAGACTTACTTTAAAATGAAGCCCTCCAGTGGCGCACTGCCACTGCTAAGAGGGGTTACACCTTTGCCAGTCTTCCTTCTGGGTTTATAGTCTTTAAATAGTCTGTGTTTCCAATAAAACACATGGTGACAGTTCTTTTGGTGCATAACTGGGTAACTGCATAGTTAACCATACCTGAGAGCTGAAAATTCTTTGTGCAGGGAGAGGCTGAACGTGTTATTATGGTGTATTAGTGGCAGGTAGGTGAAATTTTACCTGCCATTTGTCACATATTGGTGACAGTGGCTGGGTTCTAACACCACTGAACATTTAGAACAAATAATTTATTTGTATAGGGACATTTTAAAACCTAATAGTATATCACAAACGTACATAAATTGTGGTAATTTTTTACATTTTTACACTTTAAATGTGACATTCCACCTTCTAGTGCAGCAAATGGTCTCTCCAAAAATGCCATCATGTGCTCACACCAAACACATTCAAAGGAAAAGTACTAATCCAGGTCACTAAACCTTTTATTTAACAAGGGCAAAGTATAACTAAGAAGTAAAAATCTCAGTAGCCTATAGCATTCAGTTAATAGTTTTATTAAACTATGAACAGTAACCTAAAAGCTGATTGATGGCTATGGGCCATTGTATATGGTACAGTACAGTCCACAGCAGTGGTCTCCAAACTGCGGCCCTCCCAATGACACCAACAATGGGGCCCAATTACATCAATGGTGGGGCACAAATCCTCCCAATGACAACAATGATGTGGAATTGTATACCCCCACTTATGATGGGAAATTTTGTGCTCTTGTTGGCCACAGTCCGGCCCCCCTAAACTCTGAGGACAGTAACCTGGTCCTTGTTTAGAAAGTTTGGAGACCCCTGGTCTACAGTATAGCAACATGTAGCTATTCCTCAGATCTACTTCTTTTACAAATGGCTTGAGCTTAGATAATTAGTAATGCTGTGGGCAAAGTATGATGTCAAGCCTTTGCATCATGTAACAACCTTTAATGTGTGGCTTGACCTACTCTGTTAAGTCAATGTAACAACAATGGTGTGGAAGCAGGCCTGGTTCTTTAGACATTTGCATGGATTTCCTGAATTGAGGAGTTTGAGTTAGGGTACACATTTGCTTTAGAATGCAAACTCTCTTTAAATTCACACATATATTTAGATGTAAATAATTACAATGCAAATAATGTATCTGAAACAGTTCATGCATCAGCTTCATAACATCATAGTAAATTTAAAATTATATGAATCCACAGGCTCATGTTTTCAAAAAGGTCATAAAATGGTGGTTTATCAACATATTTTTACTTACAGTCAAAGTTTCTTCTTCATTAAGGAAAAAAAAAAACTTTAGGTTAAATAGAATTTGTTAGTATGAGAAATGCATAATTTTAGTTGGGTGTTTCAATAGTTCATTTTTAATGTGAGTAATGGGATGCAGGTCAAAACCTTGTTACTTACCAACCAAAATCGACATTTTTCAGACAGGAGCTAATTACTCACTTAGTCTGATTTGTTTTAAAGTGGGAGTGGTCTTTTGACATTCATTGCTCATTAAATTGAATCTAATCTTTCTCAATCAACAATAATAATTGTATTCCTTATGGTGCTAGCATTGATAGGAAAGTATATTATATTTACTTGTTTCAATTTTTTTTTTTATATTTTGTCAATTGCTACCTGGTTTCTGTCTTAGGCTAAAATGACGTCTCACATCCAAGCAGTCTTCATGGGTATTTTTTTCTTTCATCTGGAGGAGGGGCTTTACCAGCTAAGCATACATTCCTGCCTGCATGCCTGAGTTAAGGACAGAGGGATTCCAAGAAGTAAAAGCTACATGAATCAGATACCCTTTACTCAAGGTGGCTGCGACTAGAAATGCTAGGAGGCTGTTTTTTAAAGTGATTTCTTAACAAAATAAAGTATGCAGACATGGACGGATGGCTGAGTTTGTCTTAAATACTAAACATTAATTAAATAGCGTTTTCAATTTGTGGTGTTTGGATATAGTTAAGTTTCCCTTTAACACATTTAAATTATTCTCCATCTGTATGAGCTGTGTTATACGTTTGGTCTTGTCATGTTAACCTTGTAGCTTGACAAACAAGTGTGCTACAATTCTGCTTTGCTACTTTTTACTTTTTTCTTTGCTGAACTGGAGTCTGACCTAGTAGTCACAAAGCATCATTATATAGACCTGTCAGATATCAATATCATATGGTATATTACATTGAGTTTCTAAACAAGGAATCCAATGTCACTTCTAGCTTTTGGTGGAGCAAAAGAGTTGTGAAGGAAGACCCTTTTGTGATACTACACAGGACAGTCTGAAACACTGATCAAAATTTAATTTAGCCTTGAAAACCTCTTTGTTATCTTTTGCAGTATGCAAATTTACCAGAGCAAAGTTTAGTTATAATGAAGTAACCTTGATAACTCTTGTCTTTACATTGAACCCAGCCGGCATGCTAAGCAACCCAGTCAGCATGCTAATCACTGCTACTGCTGTCTTCTGTTACATGCCAATGGACACCCATGAGAAGTGCTGGTATGAAACAGGTAGCTGGCAATAGAAGGATAGCAATCTGCTTGGTATGCAGTTAGCGTACTGAGTGACCTATCTGTCTTTTTGAAAGATCAACTGGGAAAGGTTTTTGTTACTCACTTTGCATAGTCAATAGCATAAAATATCATATTACAGTAGCAATGACATGGGACTTGCAGTGAACACAAACTCATAGGGGATCTTTCTAATCGTACCCCCTCCTTTACTGTCAGTAAAGCCTCAGAGAATGAGGGTATAGACCTTGATTGGGCTGTGTAATAAAAGTTTTACAGGAAATTGATATAGTGAGTGTAAAGGCACCAAAAACAGGAGAGGAATGTTTTAATGAGAAATTGATTTAAACCATAGGGCACGTGTGTCAAACACAAGGCCCGCAGGCCGAATGTGGCCTCCAGGCCATTTCATGTGGTCCTCGCACCTCTCCTACAGCTACCCCCTCATCTCTGTCCCTACCTTGTCTCAGCAGTCGGCAGCAGAGAGGAGGACAGAACTCCTCATACAGATTCTGTACCTCTCTGTTCAGCTGCAGCACCCCCTCCTCTCTGCCTCCCCTGGTCTCAGCATTCAGAAACCTCCAGCCCCCTTCTGGTCATCCTCCAGACCCTGCACTTTCTGCTTCCCAGCTTCTTCCAGGAAGCAGCACAAGGTAAAGAGGGAGCTCTGTGATGTAAGGGAGGGTGGTGGAATTTTCACTTCTTATAGTGGGGGGCTCTTGACATCTCATGTAAGGGGGAGTGGGATGCTCTGGACATCTAGTCTTACAGATACAACCGGCCCTTTGATGGCAACCATAATGCTGATGCGGCCCACAATGAAATTGGGTTTGACACCCCTGCTATAGGGCTAAGGAAAACTTTGACAGTCCATGTTGCAGAAGTCCTATCTGCTTATGTCCAGACAGCTATCCAAAGAGAAAGAAAAAACTTCTGGGGAAGCAATACTATTCCTACATTCCAGGTCTAACGAACTGCAACTGCAGGGCAAACATTGCATAGGTTTGGGCCAAGGTGCCGCTATATGTCAACTGCCAACCACCCACCTGTGTACTAAGCCATTAGGCTCAATACAGTTTGTTAGACCTGGAGTGTGAGAGTTGCATGCTTGTGCTTTAAAACACCTGCCAAGTTCCCATTTTAAGTGGCCATTAGAATGAGGCCCAAAAGGAAAATATACTCTTAATTGTCTTAGGTGCTTAAGTCGGGAGATTTGATCTCAAATTCCAAAATGCTGTTGATCTGAAATGCTAAAAAAGCTACTTACCACTCAGTTCTCAAAAGGAGATAACTGTAATATGTTTCTTTGGTGTGACCAGGAATAATAAAACATGGTAGAAAACTGTGAGTCAAGAAAACAGACCACTCATCAAACATGTTTTCATGACTTATCTGAGCTAACGCAACAAATATCTTTACTTTTGAATGACATGTATTCTGGTTGGTTGTGGACTACATCTCTGAATATAAGGCATAAACCCTAAGACTACAAAATTAAATGTTGCACACATCATTGCTAAAGCTAATGTTTGTATCTGCATGGTAGGGTATTCAACGCAACATGATTTTGCAAACCAGTGAGGAATTCAACTATCAGGCTTGAACTACAAGGGTGATTTCAATCTCTTGCAACTAAAAGATTTAACCACTTGTGGGCAAGAACCTTGTGCTATCAATGAGATATTTTTCAACAAATGATTGAATATTTTGGTAGCAAGTAAAAAGTAGCCCTAGCCTAGACCTAGCTCTTTACATTAGAAAGTATTCAATGTGTATACGTGATTCAGAGGTCTTACAAAGTCTGGATTAGTCCCAGCTCAATGGAAAACAATAATTACTAAGCAAGGTTTTCTAATCTGTCTGATTACTTTGTTGCATTGGAAATCTCAGTCAGGGCATTCTTATGCTGAGTCATAAACATTGGCTGGAATAGGAGAATGTCATATAGGAGTTGATTTACTAAAACTAAAGTGCAAAATCTGGTGCAGCTCTGCAAAGAAACCAATCAGCTTCCAGGATTTTATGTCAAAGCTTAATTGAACAAGCTGAAGTTAGAAGCTGATTGGCTACAATGCACTGCTGCACCAGATTTTGCACACTCCAGTTTTAGTAAATCAACCCTATTATGTCTCTAGGCCAACCCTTACTGCCTAATCTGGGATACCGTAATCTAACAGATAGGCTATATGAACGACTGTGTAAGTGTTGACCACATGAAGTGATTTTTGATCTAAAGATTATACCTTTTACAGGTACAAATGTTATAAACCTGCTTAATCGCTGATTATGAGAGTATTGAGAAGTACTCTACTTGATTCCAGACCATTTCTTCAACCTAAAATATCTGACCAAAATCTAATAAAACTTTGAAAACTACAGGCAAAGTAACAACTAATCTATAATAGTGGTTTAAATAGGAAACAAACTAGATTTACATTTGTGATTGCCTTTTGGTTAGAATGTAGTGTATTCTCTGCTATTAATTTATGTTTCTGAAAGTTATCTCCAGTCCAGATAAAATATCCCTCAGTTACTTCAGTCTTCCCTTTTATTTACCCTAGGTTTGAAAAGATTTATGTCAACTTTACAAAGGATCATTGTTCTAATATGGGTTCAAGAAGGCAGTATGTTTCTTAGAAACAGAATATAGAAGACATCACTATTCTTCCACACTCAATGGATATAGTAAAATGTGTGCTTCTGACTACTTTAGCTGATCATTGACAAACTTGTGGCAATTTACCCAAGAAATTCAGGGTTAAGATTAGGTTTACATCTAGCCATTTCCTGTGTGCCACCTGCCACGTTTGCACGGACACAGTAGCCCATTCATTTCAATAGGCTGCCGTGCCTGCAGGAATCTCAGGAAAAAGAATAAGAAGAACAACAGTGCGCAATGGCTCTCCATCATCTTGTTGGTTTCCACTTCCTCACAAATGTAGGTAGCTCCCCGATCAAGTTTCCCTGAGATACAAGCCATTAGGAAGAGATTTAATGCTCCAGTATGTACTAAAAACGCTGTGTGGAGTGTCCCTATACCATAACAGATTATTTTTTGGTTGTAAGAGAAAACTAGAGCCCATACCTTCATACCTGTAGTAGCCTAGCAGGACAAACCCCTAATAGCTCCAAGCATCAGTGCTAAGCAATGTACATTTGTATCTTGAGGGAATTTTAGTCTTTCATGATGGAAGACCTGTACCCAGTTATCAATACCAGCCCATTACTTGTCTTTCAAAAAGAAGCCAGTGGCATGCCATTTCGTTTTTATTTTTTCATTTACTGTATGTATCCAGTAAAACCCTTTAGTATCAGGGGACCTGACCCCTTCTGGCAGAAGCCACATTCATGAAATCACCTCCATCTCCTGTATAAGTGGTTATTTTGCTGGACTTCAAAGGACATGCAGTGCTTAATGTTGTTCTAGAATTGGAGTTTTGTTGTGATGGCATTGATATATCGTTCTCTAAATGTAATAACATGGGAATCTGTCCAGTGCTACAGACTGCAACAAGAGTGCCATGGAATGTTAAGAAGGTGTTTTAACAGATAAATCTCTTTCCCTCTTCTTTTTTTTGAAGTGGCGTACCTAAGATTAACACTCATGACTTGGAATGATTAAGAAAAATCCTACAACATAGGCCTGGGACACAGAATATTTTTTCTTACTAACTATGCATCAGTGATGAGCAATGTTTATAATGAAACAAACAGAGGGAAAAATAGATCTTTGATGTCAATAATTATGTGCTTATGTGGAGTTATTCCTAATAAAAGTACACAGTTAACATCTAGAGAGGAGTTACCATTCAGATGACGGAAGGGATGTTTGGTCATTTCTCTGCCCTTGCATGTTCCTCATCATTCAAATGATGAGGAAATGTCTTTGTTTCCTTGAAGCTCAGAGCTCAGAGGATGCTTTTACAAGGGCAACTCCTCAATGTGCTTATGATAGGAAAAGATTGTATCATTTAATGTTAGGGAGAAGCTAATGTTAGGGATAGAAGAATAAGTTATGATTAGGCAACAGCAGATAGTTATGGCTGGCGGGACTTTAGGAATATGAGGCTAGGGCTAAGGCTATCAGAGCTGCATGTGTGTACTGAGAATGTTGGTGCAGCTGCTTTAAAGCAGACTATAATGCACACAAGTCCTGCTGGTTAGTTACTAGTATGCAGATTATCACAAACTGGAAAAAAAGGCATAGTATATATCACCTAACTAATTTTCTAAGTGTTGGGTAATGAATTCCCACTAAAAAAAGTTAGTATAGCAAGTATCTATTGCCAAGTGTTGGGAGCAGTACATTTAGTCAAACATACCAGAACCCAAGGAATGATATATCCTAGTGTAAAAACTACCTTTAGAGAAAGAAATTCTAAGCCTGGAGCAGGGAAACCTCTAACATAAAAATTTCTCAATAGGGTCAAATACTGACAATCGGCAAACATATGCAGCTGCTTCCGTTTGACAAAACTTTCCCGTTGTGTACTATTTTTAAGTTAGACATTTCCCTGTACCAGGTTTAGAGTTTCTTTCTCTAATCATAGTTGTTGCTGGCTTTATCCAGGGTGGCAGTACTGGGGATGTGTGGAAGCAATCAGCGGCAGCGGCTGTCAGTTTTACCGAATTGTGTGTGAAATCCCCCCGCTGTCAGGTCATACAACATACGGACCTGGCAGGGAAAAAGGGTTAAAACAATTTAAAAAATTAAATAAAACCTTAATATGACAGTCACTGCTCTAGAAAGGGCGCCTGTAGGCACATGCCTATAGTGCCTAGTGGAAAATCCATCCCTTCCCGGGTCCATTGAGTAGCCTTAACCTCTCACACACCGGATTGTGTATGAAATTCGCCCCCCTCCCCATTGAGTAGCCTTAACCTCTCTTACCTTTATATAAGCCCAGTGCTCTCACTAGCGCCAGTGTAGTTTTTCCTCATTTGTGGTTGCTAACCAGTGAATTAACAACACCTATTTTATTTGTATTCTTTTTGTATTTTAAAAAAAAAATAACTGTTATTATTAATAATTACCTGACTATAGATGTTGAATAGAAAGAAAAGGAGGGAAAAGTTATGTGTTTATGCCTTAAGAGCAGTGATGTTCATACTATAACAATGTAATACTTGGAGGGCAGTGATGTCATAAGTTTTAACTTGAACATAAGGGAAAGGTATGGCGCTGACACAAATAGTAATATATAGTGCAGGGTACACCCAAACATAGAAATAAAAAATTAAAATGATAAATATAAATTTGCTGTAGCCTCTTTAAGTGTTAAGCACACTTTAAAGCTGCAGTGCTCAAGACATAATATAAAGTAGGCAATTCCAATAGTAAAATTGTGAAGTGACAACAACCTATGTGCTCAATAAATCATTCTCAATAGTCCATAAATAGTCCATAGCAGAAAATTGGTGATTTTTCAACACCTAGATGGAAATAATTCTGGTGACAAAATGGGGAAGAAAGGGGATTTAAGTGGCTTTGAAAGTGGCATGGTTGTTGGTCCCAGACGGGCTGGTCTGAGTATTTCAAAAACTGCTGATCTACTGGAATTTTCACGCACAACCATCTCTAGGGTTTACAGAGAATGGTCCGGAAAAGAGAAAGTGAGCAGCAGTTGTGTGGAGGAAAATGCCTTGTTGATGTCAAAGGCCAGAGAAGAATGGGAAGACTGATTTGAGATGAAAGAAAGGCAACAGTAACTCAAATAACCACCCGTTACAACCAAGGTATGCAGAATACCATCTCTGAACGCACAACACATCAAACCTTGAAGGAGATGGGCTACAGCAGACCACACCAGGTGCCACTCCTGTCAACCAAGAATGGGAAACTGAGGCTACATTTCACACAAGCTCGCCAAAATTGGACAATAGAAGACTGGAAAAACGTTGCCTGATCTGATGAGTCTCCATTTCAGCTGCGAAATTCAGATAGTAGGGTCAGAATTTGGCGTAAACATTAAGAAAGCATGGATCCATCATGCCTTGTATCTATAGTTCAGACTGGTGGTGGTGTAATGATGTGGGGATATTTTCTTGGCACACTTTGGACCCCTTAGTACCAATTGAGCATCGTTTGAATGCCATGGCCTCCCTGAGTATTGTTGCTGACCATGTCCATCCCTTTATGACTACAGTATACCCATCTTCTGATGGCTAATTCCAGCAGGATAATGCACCATGTCACAAAGCTCAGATCATCTCAAACTGGTTTCTTGAAGATGACAATGAGTTCTGTACTCCAATGGCCTCCACAGGCACCATATCCTAATCCAATAGAGCACCTTTGGGATGTGGGGGAATAGGAGAATCGCATCAGGGATGTGCAGCCGACAAATCTGCAGCAACTGTGTGATGCTATTATGTCAATAGGGACCAAAATCTCTCACAAATGTTCCCAACACCTTGTTGAATCTATACCACAAAGAATTAAATTGGTGTTCCACCCAAAAATGGAACTTCTACTTTAAGGTCTCCTGACATGCCACATAGGGGATGTCATTTTTTTTTGGGGGGGGGGGGGTAGCGGGTACCTAGATTTGACAGGTACCTGCTCCCACTTTCGCACAGGCCACATAGGCGGCTTTAGCAGAAGTCCTCCTCTCCCCCCCTGCATTCTTCTGGGACACGTCACAGGTCCCAGAAGATTGTCCGTCCACACACTTTTTGTAGCTGCTGAATTTTAATAAACACAAAAACGGGTGGAACTCCGCTTTAAGGCAGTTCTTAAGGCAAAAGCGAGTCCGACCTGGTACTAGCAAGGTGTACCTAATAAAGTGGCCGGTGAGTGTAATTTTATTTATGCTTACATTTATAAAGCCGTATAGTGTGCTTTGTGCTCCACGGGCTTCAGAAGTTTTAAGCTAAAAGAATATATTACAAATGAAAAGTGCAGGAAAAAAAAAAAAAAAAAAAAGACTGTTGCACTAAGCAGAAAAAAATGCTAGCTCCACACCTTGGCCTTCATTTTATGAATGGACCGTAAAATACAACCCGCGATGTGCATAGCTGAGTCATCTGCTCTCCATTATAAATAAGCTCACCACCTTTTAGTAAAATCGAATGTGTATCATAATACTTCAACATCCTATTTTGTCTTCTGTTGCAAAGCGGTTCTGCCTTTAAACGTTTAATATACTGTATACTATTATTATCATTAATAATATACAGGATTTATAGAGCACAGTTTACGCAGCGCTTTACAATATAAAAGGGAGACAATACAGTTATAATAAATTATAATACAAGAGGATTAATAGGGCCCTGCTCGGAAGAGCTTACAATCTAATAGGGTGGGGCAGGTGTACTACATTGATGAGGAGATGGAAAGCGCTCTGGATAGTGGATTCTGGCCTGAGGCGATGTCCCCAAAAGACACGGCCATGTGTTTTAATTATCGGCATTAAGAAAGAGCCAATCGTCGCTTCGAAACACGTAACGCCCTTTTGACATCACTTCCTGGCATTTGTGTTCCACGCTGGTCTGGGCAGCACAGCCATCCTTCCTGGTTCTTTCTCCTGCTGGTCGCTTGGGATCTCCACCATCGAGCTGCCCACTGGAGCACCCCTGGGACCACCTGTCACTGGATTCCTTGCCACATCCTATGATGAGCCTGGTTTATTTTAATTCTAGTAAGTGCATTTTTATCCTTTGGCAATAAAAGTCTTTTGTTTTCTGCACTTATAGGCACCTTCTGTTTTCTTTATACAAGGTGTACTACATTACCAGTTACTAGTATCAGAATATTTCCATAGAGTTTATGGACATCACAAGTGTTTTCATCACATATTACTTGAGCGATAAATTAAATTCTTGTTTGACTTTGTTCCCGATAGCAGCAGTGAGATGCGGAGAAGAGTGGGAAGGGGCAGAGGTTAGATCTGTGTAATAACCACATTCCCATCCATGCAGGTAGATATTTATGTTCGTCCCTCGGAGTGTTGTGCACAGTATATCACAGCGCTTGTGTCATATGGATGGAAATAGATAGGGGGTGTGCCAGGATTGAGGTAGGGTCCTGTGTATTGTCAGTCATTCTTAGCGGCCAAGCAGATGCTATGGAGCCAGTAACTGCACACTCAGCACCACTGTGTGCAAATGATGAAGAATAGAAAATATAATGGGGAGAAAACACAATGACGGATATCCACAATTCATCACACAGCTGACTGCTATGAGAAGTAGAAATCCCTATCTAATTCAAACAAAGGCTGACTGGTAGATTGTAATGCCTATGCTGTTGGAGAAGCTTCGTTTGACAGAAAGAGCTTGAATTCTTTTCTATCCTATAACAAGGAGATAGAAGAAGAGCTTACTGACTGTCAAATATACAAAGTATTTTAATGGCGTGGTTAGAAATGCGTATTGTGTACCAGATATGTCAAATGCATCTGGCTCGCTGCTGATTTCTTTAGAGGTTGTTAGATTCCCGGACTAGAAAGTACATCTGATATGTAGAAGCAAAATATACCCAATTAGTAGTGTTAGCTGTACAGTATTGCTAAACACTGTGATATATCATTTTCCATACAGAAAAAAACTTTCCTATTTTGTATATCCTAAGCCATCTTCTATTGGATCTCTGGAAATAGGATGTTTAACAATAGAAACTATTTGACTGGCATTATGGCACATCTGTGCTAGAAGGAATACAGATTTGCATTAACCATTTTATCCCCGGAAGGTTTTACCCCCTTAACCTCCCTGGTGGTATTCCCGAGTGTGGCTCGGGTTAACTTTCAGTACCAAAAGCGGTAACCCCAAGCCACACTCGGGATTACCCCAGAATGTTACTCACCTTCCTTGCGATCCCCCGCCATCCTCCCTGCCGTCCTCCCCGTCCTCCTCACAGTCTCTCCCCGCTCTGTGCACGGCCAATTGCACTTGCCTTCCGGTTCCCTCCCTGCGAGCGTTGCGACGCAGGGGGGTGGAACCGGCGGCAAATTCAAAAGTGTAAATACACCAAATGACATGATACAAAGCTGTGATCCTAACGGATTACACTGTATCATGCCATTTCACCACAGGATTGCACCTGGTGATTTTCCCAGTGCCCTGCCTGTGCTTTTCCAGTGCTTTGTGCGTGGAAAATTTTGAACAACCATGGCGTCCAAAAAGCTTATTTTTCGCGACTAACTTGCTTTAATTAACAATTGTGCGGTCGTGCGACGCTGTACCCAAATACAATTGATGTCCTTTTTTCCCCACAAATAGAGCTTTCTATTGGTGGTATTTGATCCGCGGTTTTTAGATTTTGCGTTATAAACAAAAAAAGAGCGCCAATTTTGAAAAAAAAAAAACAATATTTTTTACTTTCTGCTATAAAACATTCCCAATAAAAACAATTATTATAAATTATTTATATCTTTGGTAAAAAAAAATCTCAAAAAGCATATTTTAATTGTTTTACTCAAAAGCTATAGCATTTACAAACTCTGGGATAGATTTTTGGACTTTTTATTTTTTTTTTGTTGTTTTTATTAGTAATGGCAGCGATCAGTGATTTTTAGGGGGACTGGGACATTGCGGTGGACAAATCTGACACTAACTTACACTTTTTGGGGACCAGTGACACCAAAAGAGGGATCAGTGCTAAATAATATGCACTTTTACTGTATAAATGACACTGGCAGGGAAGGGGTTAATACTGGGGGTGATCAAGGGGTTAAGTGTGCTCCTACATTTTTCTTACTAACTGTGGGGGGGCTGTAACAGGCACACAGAGATCGGCGTTTCAGCTTAGCTTAGACACACAATCTCATTGTGCCTGTCTGACAGGAGAGCCGCCTGCCTTGCTTACATAGGCAGGCGGTTCTCCTGTCAGTTTCCCTGAAGATTGCAGGAGGCTGACAGCGAGCGTGCCCACTCCTCCCGCAGTCTGGCTCCCGCTGTTTTTAAACACAGCGGGAGTGCGGCTCCAGGGGTGCGCGAGCGCTGCCGAGACCACATGCATATAATCCCATAGATCTACATAATTATGCACAGCCGATCCACCTTGCCACAGTAAATCTGCGTGGGGCGGTCAGCAAGTGGTTAATGTATATAGAGCAATTACAGATGGGTAAAATCCTTTTTACCTTAAAAAAAATGCACTGTTACTGGAATAATGACACTGGCAGAAAAGGGGTTATCACAGCGGGTGATCAAGGGGTTAAATGTAAGCATAGGGGCGTGTTTCTAACTGTATGGGGATGGGCTTTTGATATAGAAGGCGCAGGCGCTCTGTGATCATTGCAGAGAGAAAAAACGGTCAGCTGTGCTTACAACAGCTGACCGTTCTTCTCTCTCAGCGGGGGGCAATCGCGGGTGCCGGTGGCAATCCGAGCCGCCGTTCGCCCCCTAGCAGCAGGCGCACAACCGATGTAGGGCTACGTTGGTTCCCGCAGGAGGGGCTGCCTGCCGCAGTATATCTGCAGCGAGTGGTCCGGAAGAAGTTAATCTTCTTGCATTTAAATATACACCATATTGTCAAAAGTATCCGGACACCTGCCTTTACACGCACATGAACTTTAATGGCATCCCATTCTTCAGGGTTCAATATTGAGTTGGCCCACCCTTTACAGCTATAACTGCTTCAACTCTTGTCCACAAGGTTTAGGAGTGTATCTATGGGAATGTTTGACCATTCTTCCAGAAGCGCATTTGTGAAGTCAGGGGGACTGATGTTGGACCAGAAAGCCTGGCTCGCAGTCTCCACTCTAATTCATTCCAAAGGTGTTGGCTGCATTAGTTTTCTTTTTAAGGCTTTCTTTATTATATTTTCATCTGGTGATCCTGCAAGCAAGTCTGTGGTTATTCAAAAGAATAAGCTTTCCAGCAGAATGTATCAGTTACAGGGATGAGACAAGCCATTTACCAATGGCAGGCCTGAGTACAATGATTAGCTTTTATTTATTTATGTAAAACCGTTATCCCTTAAGAAGAAAAAACTGTTTCCCCTAACTGCTTGTAGGTGGGGTGTAGCGTGGTGTGGCGACAATAACATACACAGTATCAGTGTGATGAAATAGTGAATTTGTATCGAATTACTGCAAAGCTAGCTCACAATAAACTCAGTGGGAAGACAACTGAAGCGGGAACACTCACAGGTCCAACAGTGTGTAGAGAAGAAGTTTCAGCCAGACTGACAGCACCTGTTAGGAGGGGCCAAACTAGCCCTAGCTGTCTCGTGCCCAAGCGGGAAGATGTTGGGGAAATTGTGGGCCCTACGCTTTTCTTCCTCATTAGGAACCTTTCCCTGCTGCTAGTTTTGTCCCCAGCAGATGGGGTACCTATCCCTACTTAACCTACTCGCAAAATGCACACCGAGCCTGGAAGCCAGGGTCCTAAATAGGCTCTGCCTGACCCAAGATGGCTGCTAGTGTCACATGGGGCAGCAGCATCCAATTGGATAGCTTCCACAGTGAGCCAGTAAACCATAGAGGAACCATGCCCCCTTGACTTCCTCTCCAACTGCTATGAAGCTGCAGAAGAGTGCCACCTACAGTGAAGAAAGTAGACTGCACCTGCCTACATGCTTATAAAGTATTATCTTGAATTTGGCTTCATTTTGTTAGTGTATTTAAATCTGCTAGTCCATCTAACACTCACCTCCCCCCAGACTGACAATGCTGCTGTCCAAATGTGATCCCTATACTCCTTAATTTAGAGTGGGGGCACTCTAATTCAGGAGGTGTGTTACTGGCCGGATCAGCAGGTGCAAACAGAGGGGAAAAAAAAAGACTAACAAAAAAATAAAATTATGCAGCCATCACATCTTTTGGTTGTTAGGCTGCAATATATTACATTTTTGCTTCTAGGTTTAATACTGCTTAAAATCTATGTACAAGATAAAGACTTTAACAGTCACTGATAAACATAGCCTTTTTTTGTTTTAAAGTAGGGAAGGGTTTTATTCAGGTGTTGTGTGTTGCCTCATTGGAGATGCTTCCACTTGCTTTGTGTTCAGAGTCAAAATCATTACCTGAAAGAAGTAAGGGAAATTAAAATGGTGCAGTTTTCAACTTTTTTTTTTTTTTTTAATTCTGGCTGAAGATACAAATTAAATACCAAACAAAAAAACGCACCATTTTAAATATTTTCATTGAATAAATTATTTCAACAATCAAGGTCCTCGATGGAATACGTATATAACCATATACAGTAATGACATCTTGAAAAGAGGGTAATTGGATTAGTCAATGAGATTATATAGGATGTATGCTTTGAAGGTGTCCAGCCATCTAAAGAAAAAGGCACCCAAAGTTTGGCTACTGAAAACATCTGTTCTTCTCAGGGAAATCAGTCAATGTGACCCATGCCATGAAATAGTCTACAAATAGGGGCACACGTTGGTTCACAGGAGGTTCAGCAAACTCAGCAAAAAATCCCCAAAACCTGCACATAGCTCCGAACCCAACTGAAGTCAATGTTGAATCTTAATATTTTTTATTTTAGTCGCTTGCAAGATTTTGTTTAAAGAAAATGCATTTTGGAATTGAATTTGATTTGAATTTGAGCAGCGATTGCAAAACCAGATCTTGTGCCAAACCTCACAAATGCATAGAATGCGGAAGAATGGTCAAACATTCCATAGACACACTCCTAAACTTGTGGACAGCTTTCCCAGAAGAGTTGAAGCTGTTCAAGCTGCAAAGGGTGGGTCAACTCAATACTGAAACCTACGGACTAAGACTGGGATGCCATTAAAGTTCATGTGCATGTAAAGGTAGGTGTCCTGACTCCTGATACTTTTGGTAAGATAGTGTAAATGCAATCTATTACCCAATTTTATGCTACAATATAAAAGATGAGGCTGTGCCAAGTAAATAGATACCTTAAATTTGCGTGCGCCCATGAAACGGCAATAAAATTCAGTAACCTTTATTTTTTCATAGGCAATGCTTTAAAAGCCCCCTACAGGTCATAAGTTTGGAGTTACACAGGAGCTTTAGTGCTAAATAGATTGCCCTCACTCCAGCGTGCATGGCGATATATAACATGTGCAATCGCCGTTTTTCTACATAGGAAACCTAACACATGTGTTTTTGTATGTGTGTGGAAGGGATGGGGGGCACTACATTTTTTTTTTTTTTTTTTTTTATGCGTCTTTTTACATGTTTAAAACTTTTTTTAATCTATTTATTATTATTTTTTATTTTTTTACATGACTTTATTGCTATCATATATTGGACCAATAGCCCATTATGTGATAGCATATAGATGACAGGTGCACTTTATGAGACATCCTGGGTCTACTAGACCCTGGATGTCTCCTCTGTACACCTCTGCAGCTCTGTGTTCTATCAGCCACTTCACCCGGCATTAATCCTGGTGATTGATAGCTCAGGATGAGGAAGTGACATCATACATGTCACTTCCTGGTCTGTGCACAGAAAAGAGGCTCAGCGGACGGAGGTCCTATTGAGCTTCTGCTGCCCTTCCAAATGACACCTGCCATGACCGCACCAGGCCCGCAGGTGGGGCAGCAGAGCTTAACGGTAAACATGGGGGGTGGCATTGCAAACAGCGGCAGTTGTGGAAGTGATCAGCAGCTCCACAGCTGCTTGTATCACTTCCACATTAAAAGCTAACAGTCGCTTTCAGAAAAGTACATGGGTGATTCAAAGCAGTTAAAAATCTGAATCCCCAGCAAGTGACATGGGATTCAGATTTTATTGCCCACCCCCCCTTCCCCTTTCAGGCTCCCCAAGGCGGTTGCCTAAGTCGCCTTACGGTTGCACCAGCCCTGGGGACTGGATGTGGGGCTGTCCTCAAGATTCATAAGATACTCTTATCCAGGCATGCAGCCTTGGGGTACCTTGCAAGAGGGGCAGTGAAGCCAACCCCACTTCGCAAGGCACCTTGTCCCCAAAATCCCTGGAGTTCTGCTTTAAGAGTCCAGTGTGCCAGGCAAAGTTTTTCCATGCTTTATTTGATATCAGCATTGCAAAGTCTTCTGTTAGGTAAACATACAGTCTAATAGTAGTGCTACCGCCACATGATTGTTTAGAGGTAAAATGTCCAGTGGTCTTGTTGGCAACACAACAAATTATATAAGACTATCAGTCTAGATCATTTGCATTTGTGACAAGGTTTCCCTTTTAAAGCAAATGTATAGTCTTTATTATATATATATATATATATATATATATATATATATATATATACAGTATGTGTAAAATACAATTTGTCATCATGCTTGTACATTATCTTATAAACTTAGTTTTTCATGATCTTAAAAAAAAAGATTCTAAGTACTGTATAGTTTTTCATATATTTGCATAGAGGAGCTATATTTACTCATTATAAAATCAGGTTCTGCTTTTCCGGTGGAAGGACTACACGTTGGTTACCATTTACTCCTTCTAACAATACAGTTTTATTATTTGGTCATCTCAATTTTTAACAATGTAGCAGAGGGTTTGAGTGAATCTGGGGCAAATACAGAGCTTCAACTAGACATTAATTTATAGATCTTTATGTTTAATACAAGCATATAAAATGTGAAAGTAACAACAAAAATAAGACAAACACTGCAGTAATTACTTGAAACATATATTATACGTTGTTAACAAAGGTGTTGTAGAATATTTGATCAGAAAAAACAAACTATAACACTAGCAGCGCTAAATAAGAGGTCCATTGAATAAACAAGTGTCCTTAATGACTCATACAAAATATATATATAGTACAGTCCATGCAGTAAGCACAATTCACCAGGGTAGGGGAGTGAAGGGTCTTGACTGTTCCTCCAAAAATGACACCACACTCTAGTGCTCCCCCCCTTTAGATGCAACACTCACCAGAAACTGGTGAATATAGAGCCTTAAATCCACCAATCAACGGGTGTGCTAATCACTGCTGGGCTGCTCCAAAATCCTCCTTCCTCCAGAGTTCCTCCACTCAAGGTTCATGCAATTGAACAAAGTGGGGGCGACAATAGTGTAATTCTGCAAACTTTATTAAAACTACACACAGTAAAACCCCTCTCCCCTCAAGATATCTACTCACAGGAGGGTAATGGAGTGAAGGCATAAAGGATCAAAATATGCACACTGGATGACCGATTCGAAACTCTCCTGCAATCCCATAGGAATCACGAATGGTGTCCTGTGCGAAATGTTCAGCGACCGCGCACATCAGCTCTGACGTTTCGTCCTCACGACTTCATCTGAGAGCCCCAGGGGGCTCTCAGATGAAGTCGTGAGGACGAAACGTCAGAGCTGATGTGCGCGGTCGCTGAACATTTCGCACAGGACACCATTCGTGATTCCTATGGGATTGCAGGAGAGTTTCGAATCGGTCATCCAGTGTGCATATTTTGATCCTTTATGCCTTCACTCCATTACCCTCCTGTGAGTAGATATCTTGAGGGGAGAGGGGTTTTACTGTGTGTAGTTTTAATAAAGTTTGCAGAATTACACTATTGTCGCCCCCACTTTGTTCAATTGCATGAACCTTGAGTGGAGGAACTCTGGAGGAAGGAGGATTTTGGAGCAGCCCAGCAGTGATTAGCACACCCGTTGATTGGTGGATTTAAGGCTCTATATTCACCAGTTTCTGGTGAGTGTTGCATCTAAAGGGGGGGAGCACTAGAGTGTGGTGTCATTTTTGGAGGAACAGTCAAGACCCTTCACTCCCCTACCCTGGTGAATTGTGCTTACTGCATGGACTGTACTATATATATATTTTGTATGAGTCATTAAGGACACTTGTTTATTCAATGGACCTCTTATTTAGCGCTGCTAGTGTTATAGTTTGTTTTTTCTGATCAAATATTCTACAACACCTTTGTTAACAGTTCTTTTTGTATAGTAGCTGCTTTGAGACTTTACGTCTTCATAATTCCGTGTTGTTATCTACTGTGTTCTTTTGTGCGCGGGGTGAGCCACTTTATGAGACCTGTTTTTGGTCACCCATATTTTGACTCCTTTGTCTGCATATATTATACGTTCCTATAAGTACAATAGTACAAATGGCACTTCTGGAGCAAGTCACCTTATTTTACATCACTTTGGATTCAAAATAGAAAAAAAAAAACTTAGACCTCAAACTTTCAAAGCAATATAAACACTTTTGTTAGATACCTAGAGCATTCATACAGATCTTACTAAAAGACATAAAAGAGAGACTGCTGTGAAGGAAAGAGGGTCAGGCGGATTTGGCTCCAGAAGAGGGACAGTTAGAAGCTCTGAATTATTTTAAGTAAAGGTACACAATATTCCCTTTAACAGATGTTTAAATAAGGCCAGAGTTCAATGACCTGTTCGTCTAGGCCATTTTTATTGTGCTGCTTTCATGACCACAAATCTTTGTAGCTGCGCAGTCCTGTACATGGTATTTTAATCTGGGCTGACTGCAGAACCTTGAAACAGAAAAATGTTTAACAAAAAAAAAAAAATGTGAAACAAGCAACCATTGACCACTTCTTTGAAATCATCCAGGTCTGATTTGCAGCAGAGGACACTTTATTTGAAATGTGATATTGAGAAAGGTAGTGCGTTGTTACAATGCATCACACTGTTTACCTTTTTTTTTTTTTTTACTTAATTAAAAGTGACAATAAAACTTTATTCGACTTCATGCAACACAGTTCTGCAATGTACTGACATGCTTTGACATGCATTGTACTGTATAAAAATGCATACATGCTGCACTTTTACACACTCACATCTCTGCACATGTATGTTGTGTACATGGCACATAGAGAACAACCCTCGCCTAGTGTGAACTGACCCTTATTGTCAGGTAACTAGTTCTAATATCTGTCAGTTCCTATCACTGAGCTAGTGACAAATCAGTTTAGTTTAAATCTCTTTTCAACTGTCTGCTCCCATGTCAAAGAAAAGTAAAAACCTTCCAGGACTCTCCAAAACTAACTCCCTTCAGATATATACTGAATGCCATTCTGAACAGGAAGTTAGGAGCACACTGGATTTCTGGCAGATTTACAAGTATTTGCAGCAGAGGCATCACTAGCACAGGGCATATGTCCCAACTCTCCTGTGAGGTACCCCAGGTCCCCGATGATATAATCATCCACTACTGCTGTGATCATTCACTACTGCTGTGATAATTCACCACTGCTGTGATCATCCACTACTGTTGCGATCATTCACTACTGCTGTGATAATTCACCACTGCTGTGATCATCCACTACTGCTGTGATCATTCACTAGTGCTGTGATCATCCACTACTGCTGTGATCATCCACTACTGCTGTGATCATTCACTACTGCTGTGATCATTTACTACTGCTGCGATCATCCACTACTGCTGTGATCATTCACTACTGCTGTGATCATCCACTACTGCTGTGATCATTCACTAGTGCTGTGATCATCCACTACTGCTGTGATCATCCACTACTGCTGTGATCATTCACTAGTGCTGTGATCATTTACTACTGCTGTGATCATCCACTACTGCTGTGATCATTCACTACTGCTGTGATCATCCACTACTGTTGTGATCATTCACTATTGCTGTGATCATCCACTACTGCTGTGATCATCCACTACTGCTGTGATCATTCACTAGTGCTGTGATCATCCACTACTGCTGTGATCATTCACTAGTGCTGTGATCATCCACTACTGCTGTGATCATCCACTACTGCTGTGATCATTTACTACTGCTGTGATCATCCACTACTGCTGTGATCATCCACTACTGCTGCACTCATCCACTGCTGCAGCATTCATCTATCCCTGCCAGATTACTATCTCAGCAATAGACATCAGAGCTGAGAGAAGCTCCGATGACTGTGATGTGTCACATGACATAAGACAGGGAGAGCAGGGAAGGAAAAACATACATTATCCTGGCATATTCCCATGCTGTATTTGAGGCCCGAAAGATCACAAAGGGATATGGGAATTGCACTGGGGGACAAAATGACCTAGGGAGGTAACAAAGATTTGTGTTGGCAGGAGAGGAGAATTTAGGAAGGACATGAGCTAGGAGAGGGGATTTGTTGGGGGGGGGGGGGATGAATCATACTGCCAGGGGCATTTGGGGGGGGGGTTACTGGTAGGGGAGATTTGGTGGATGGGTAAGGGTTTGTGCTAGGGAGAAGTTAAGGGTGGAGATTATTTGTTCTGAGAAGAGTGATTTGGGTGGAAAATTTAATTTGTTCTGGCAGTAGAATTTGTGGGAAAGAGGATTTGTGCTGGTGGATTTTGAGGGCAGAGGGGATTTGTGCCCAAAGGTGGGATTTAGGAGGAATGGTCAGATGATTTGTGTTGGCCCCTAGACTCTTCACATTGTTACTCCTGACTCCTGCACACTTCACATTACACAATCCTGACCCCTGCATACAGTGCATTCCACACACGTAACTTCTGCATTTTGTGTATTATGCACTCTGTGCATTAAGAAAACCTGGAACTAACTATAGTACGCCATGTGTTTTGTTTTTCTGACCCTTGAACTCTTTGCATTACACACCTCTGACTCTTGCACTCTGCATTACACACCCCTAAGCCATGCACTCTGCATTATGTACCCCTAACTTGGCACTGGCTACAACAATCTGTGCATTACATACTCCTGACCCTTGCACTGTGCATTACACACTCCTAAGCCATGCACTCTGCATTATGTACCCCTAACTTGGCACTGACTACGACAATCTGTGCATTACATACTCCTGACCCTTGCACTCTGCATTACACACCTCTAAGCCATGCACTCTTCATTATGTACCCGTAACTTGGCACTGACTACGACAATCTGTGCATTACATACTCCTGACCCTTGCACTGTGCATTACACACTCCTAAGCCATGTACTCTGCATTATGTACTCCTAACTTGGCACTGACTATGACAATCTGTGCATTACATACTCCTGACCCTTGCACTGTGCATTACACACTCCTGAACCCCACACTCTGTACCTTACAGACTTTTGCAACAAACACACTATATTGTATACTATATACTTCTCACCAAAGTGTTTATTGTTTTGCTATTTGCTATGCATTCCCTGAATATTTTAATAAAGTTCTTCAAGGTGGGCTCAGAGAAAGTGTTAAATCTCTGTCTATTTGTAGTGTGTACAAAACCATAAGTAATGGAAGCATTAATTTTGAAAAAAATATTTTGCTGAGGTTTATACAGTACATGTCTGTGAAACGTTTGCTTGTGGAACAGAAATTAAAGCATATTTAATGGGTACAAAACACAATTTGGCCATACCCACAGATCAACCATACCCACTGTTCGCCATGGTGTGCATAGCATGACACATTATTACTTTGGTAGCCCAAAGGTGCCCAAGATCTTTTTCAATCCTAGCAATGCCTCTGGTCTGCAGTGTTTTTAAAGGGATTAAATATGGGGAAATGTGCATGTGTGCATGTATTGCAGAGGTTTTTTTCCCTGCTAATAGAACATTTTTCAAACGGCTGTAAAATTACCCAAGTGCATAGGCAGCATAAGTAGAGATTGCATAGTTTGTAGTGATACCCATCAATTACAGTATGTACTGACTTACCAGTTGAATTGATCTTTAATTTCCAACTGTATATTAATGTAGTACTCACATGGATCCTTGTGGACACTTATAAACTGTAGCTAATGAATAGTAGCAAATTTAAAAAAAAATTATCTGCACTCCCTTTGGCCATTGCAGTGCATCACAAAAGACAATTCATTCACATTGTTGTGTGTCATGGTGCACTGAAGAGCAGGCATGCTTATTTATACTCTATACATGAGTTTGGGTGTCATTTAGAATGAATGGTAAGGCACATTTGTCATGTGTTGCAGTACATGCATTTTGAAGGAGCCTTATGCCTCGTACACAACGATTATCGGCCGACCGATCGTCCGTCTTTTGTCCAGAGTGGTACAGAGGTCCAAAGCTCTTCACTCCCAGTATGTGGCTCCAAACTGGTGTTATAGATTGCTCATAAATGTTCTAAGTAGAGTTCCCTTTATGTCAAATGCTGGTAAATTAAAAACTCTGCGTACTTAGATTCCTCCAACATGGTTTAACCATGATACCTCTGAGGCCTTTTACACAGACAAAACACTGCATAGTGCAACAAATCCAAAAACCCTTGAAATGTAAGCTTTCTCTAACCCTTGTAACTCATTTTCATATCTTGTGCACATAACAGAATCTCATTTTAGTGATTTAGTTGAGCAGCCATGCACATAATTGCATCTAAATAGGAATGTCCCTTACACCTCAATCCGACCTCTAATTAGGGCACAAAAACAGTTACCTTTCATAAAATGAAGCTTTGCCATGTAAATTGAGACACCGTGATACAGTTTGTGGTTTTTAGAAACAATCCAAGGTGCAGACTGATGCAAAAGGTTTCACAGTATAGTAACCCATAGAAACTAAAGTTCATCTTCTACTGAGATCAATACAGTAAATAATGTCTGACTACGTGCCACATTCTGCATATAGTTATTGCTATTTGCTATATTTTACTAAAAAACAGCTGCCATACAATCAGCATAATCTATATTCTAATTAAAGATGAAAACTAGTTGATATGGGTTAGAACAGTGTGCATAAAGTTACTGAATTCTTTCTGCCTGATTTACTTTTAGAAGAGCAGTCTTCCTAAACTATGGATTATCTTGGTGGACGAATCTCTGCTGGCAGCTATTTTATCCCGATAGTCAGCACTTATGACTGTCAGAATCAGGGCAGCCATTAGAAATTTTGGGGCCTCTTACCCAGCTTTAGGCCTGGGTCCCCTGGGTTTGACCACCAACATTCCTCAGGGCCCACTCACTGGCTGTTATACAAAATCCATCCACTGGTCATTCCACTGCACCCACTTTTATTTTAACACTATTACAACCTAATACAGTGCCTTGCGAAAGTATTCGGCCCCCATGAACTTTGCGACCTTTTGCCACATTTCAGGCTTCAAACATGAAGATATAAAACTGTAATTTTTTTTTTTGAAGAATCAACAACAAGTGGGACACAATCATGAAGTGGAACGAAATTTATTGGATATTTCAAACTTTGGCAACAAATAAAAAAACTTAAAAATTGGGCGTGCAAAATTATTCAGCCCCTTTACTTTCAGTGCAGCAAACTCTCTCCAGAAGTTCAGTGAGGTTCTCTGAATGATCCAATGTTGACCTAAATGACTAATGATGATAGATAGAATCCACCTGTGTGTAATCAAGTCTCCGTATAAATGCACCTGCACTGTGATAGTCTCAGAGGTCCGTTTAAAGCGCAGAGAGCATCATGAAGAACAAGGAACACACCAGGCAGGTCCGAGATACTGTTGTGGAGAAGTTTAAAGCCGGATTTGGATACAAAAAGATTTCCCAAGCTTTAAACATCCCAAGGAGCACTGTGCAAGCGATAATATTGAAATGGGAGTATCAGACCACTGCAAATCTACAAAGACCCGACCGTCCCTCTAAACTTTCAGCTCATACAAGGAGAAGACTGATCAGAGATGCAGCCAAGAGGCCCATGATCACTCTGGATGAACTGCAGAGATCTACAGCTGATTTGGGAGACTCTGTCCATAGGACAACAATCAGTCGTATACTGCACAAATCTGGCCTTTATGGAAGAGTGGCAAGAAGAAAGCCATTTCTTAAAGATATCCATAAAAAGTGTTGTTTAAAGTTTGCCACAAGCCACCTGGGAGGCACACCAAACATGTGGAAGAAGGTGCTCTGGTCAGATGAAACCAAAATCAAACTTTTTGGCAACAATGCAAAACGTTATGTTTGGCGTAAAAGCAACACAGCTCATCACCCTGAACACACCATCCCCACTGTCAAACATGGTGGTGGCAGCATCATAGTTTTAGCCTGCTTTTCTTCAGCAGGGACAGGGAAGATGGTTAAAATTGATGGAGCCAAATACAGGACCATTCTGGAAGAAAACCTGATGGAGTCTGCAAAAGACCTGAGACTGGGACGGAGATTTGTTTTCCAACAAGACAATGATCTAAAACATAAAGCAAAATCTACAATGGAATGGTTCACAAATAAACATATCCAGGTGTTAGAATGGCCAAGTCAAAGTCCAGACCTGAATCCAATCGAGAATCTGTGGAAAGAACTGAAAACTGCTGTTCACAAACGCTCTCCATCCAACCTCACTGAGCTTGAGCTGTTTTGCAAGGAGGAATGGGCAAAAATTTCAGTCTCTCGATGTGCAAAACTGATAGAGACATACCCCAAGCGACTTACAGCTGTAATCGCAGCAAAAGGTGGCGCTACAAAGTATTAACTTAAGGGGGCTGAATAATTTTGCACGCCCAATTTTTCAGTTTTTTATTTGTTAAAAAAGTTTGAAATATCCAATAAATTTTGTTCCACTTCATGATTGTGTCCCACTTGTTGTTGATTCTTCACAAAAAATTACAGTTTTATATCTTTATGTTTGAAACCTGAAATGTGGCAAAAAATTGCAAAGTTCAAGGGGGCCGAATACTTTCGCAAGGCACTGTATATGAATATGAATCCAATCCAGCAAAGAGACCTCCCCATATATTCAGCAAAGAGATGGTCCGGTCCAGCAAAGAGACATCCCAATCCAGCAAAGAGACATCACAATATATTCAGCAAAAAGACATCCCCATCTATTCAGCAAAGAGACAGCCTAATCCAGCAGTGACATCTGCAGAGGTAGAGACTCACTCCGAGGTCGCCCTGCTTTAGCACTTGCTAGTTATGATAGCATCAGCAACACATTGCTTTGAGCCCAGGTAACCAGGCCCCTAGGGATGCCGGGGGCCCTCTACATGTGTATGTACTGTTCCCCCCTGATAGCAACCCTGTTTAGAATACTCAAAAGTGGCTGCCTCTGATTGGATGTAGCCACTGTTTGGCTCATAATTTTTCTCCTGGCTCCTTTGATTTTGCGGATGTTGAGCAAGAAGGTGTTTACCAAGGCAGCCAATAAGATTGAGCTCAGGCATGTTTGGATCCTAGTCCAAAGCCACTTGAGCAATCATGGCAGGAAGCTGTCACCGTGTTTGACCAATCATAAGTGACTGAGGCATCCTGCACCATGGTCCCGCACATATACAGTACATTACAACTGTATGTGTGCATATATGGGGTGGGGAATGCCTGAGCCACTTGTGATTGGCACAGTACAGATGACAGCTTTATTGTGATTGGCACACTAAAGATGACAGCTTCCTTGTGATTGGCACAGTACAGATGACAGCTTCATTGTGATTGGCACAGTACAGATGACAGCTTCCTTGTGATTGGCACAGTACAGATGACAGCTTCGTTGTGACTGGCACAGTACAGATGACAGCTTCATTGTGATTGGCACAGTAAAGATGACAGCTTCCTTGTGATTGGCACAGTACAGATGACAGCTTCCTTGTGATTGGCACAGTAAAGATGACAGCTTTCTTGTGATTGGCACAGTACAGTGACAAGTTTCTAGTGGGATCGCTCAAGTTGGTTTGGACTAGGATTCAAATACACTTGATATCATCCTTAGCAGCCACAGCTTAAATTTTGGCCGCCTCATCAGGAATTGTTTGAAATTTGCTTAGTGTATGGCCAGCTTTTCTTCTGGCAGTTCTTTCCTGTTATACTTTCTGAAGATCTCCTTTAATACAATGACACAGATATAGAAAAGTCACATAAACACTACAATAATAATGCAAAATATGCTTTCATTGAAAAATACACAGCCCTTGAGTGTGTTATCTCGGAGTCAAAGGCGTAACTAGAACATTCAGTGCCCCGGTGCAAGAAAACATGAAGGGTCCCCCCCCGGACCCCTGGCTGGGGCCCTTCCCTTCAAGCCTGGGGCTTTTCCTACTGATCCTGGGGCCCTTTACTCTCAATGTGGGGCCCTTCATTACAGTCCTTTAGCGGGACCCTTTCACAAGTTCTGCAGTGGGCCCCCTTCCTGCCATCTTGTGGCTTCCCCACGGTGGTGGAATGCCAGGGCCTGGTCACAAGTGTGACCTTTGCGATCCTGGAAGTTCACCCACTGGTGTCTGTAGTTTTTATTTTTTGGTATTTTAATTGTATTATTTCTTATCATTTTATTTTATTTTTTTATAATGTCACTGACTATGACTCTGTCTATTCAGAGAAGGAAGGAGCTGGTAAATTACATATTTACCGACCCCCTTCCATGTTCTCTATTGTGGCACAACCCCTGCAGCAGCCGGCAGGAGAGGGAAAGGAGCACAGTGGGGGGGGGGGGGGGGCAGCACAGAAGGGGGGGACCATGGGAGCACACAGGGGCCCAGAGACAGCAGAACACAAGTGAACTAGATAGGAGGAGTGGCGGGCAGACTTGTATAAAGTACTCAAAATTTCTACTTGAGTAAAAGTACAAGTGCTCGATCAAAAAGTGACTTGAGTAGAAGTGGAAGTGCTCGCAGAAAAAGTTACTTAAGTAGAAGTACTAAAGTATTCAACATTTTTTTTACTTAAGTATTGCAAGTAGTTTTTTCAAAAAATTTGCTACTTAAGTACTAAAAGTAAAAAGTACCAGTAGTTTTGAAAAAAAAAATTCTACTCAAGTACTGAAAGTAGAAGTACAAGTACTGTGTTATGTAGTTATTAAAGAAAGAAGTCAAAAGTTTGAACATCATATTGTTTTTTATTATTTCAAATGATTAACCTGTGTTTGTTAGTAGTTTCTTGATGCACTTTAAGCGCTGTAGCACCATTTATTTGTTTGTTTCATATTTTCTTTTTATTGGAAAGATTTGGTATAGCAGCTTTTATTATACACAGCCTTTATTTTCGTATGCGCTGATTTACAAATGACATTATACACATTTTTTTGAGCTTTATGCAACCTGCCATCTACTGTTCTGGCAGTGGTAATTTTTTTTAAAGTAACGAGTAACTATGCAGCACAAAAAAAAAATACTTGAGTAGAAGTATCGAAATCATCGAAAAAATGTAGTGAAGTAAAAGTAGAAGTAGGAGAAAAAAACTATACTCTAGGAAAGTACAGATACCGCATTTCGGTACTTAAGTACAGTACTTAAGTAGTTCTACTTCGTTACTATACATCTCTGGTGGCGGGGGCAGCATACAGGAGGAAAAAGGAGGACAGTGATTTCTTTACATGTTGCCCTGCTGCCCCTCCTATCTTGGTGTATAGGGGAGCCGCACAGGCCCCCTGGAGCATGGGGCCCGGTAGCAATTGCAACCCGTGTAACCCCTGTAGTTACGCCCCTGGCACTTTCCTTTTTAACAATGTTTGCTCTTTGCGAGTCTCTTTTTTCTTACTGCTATCGTCTATCAGGCACAGATAAAAAGCTTGTGTACACGATCCTCCTGCAGTGCTTTAAGGCTAGTTGTAATCCAAGTTAAATCTATCCTGCCCATGTGATGCTTAACGTGGTGGGGGGAGAGACACAAAGCTGATATTAACAAGATGACTTTAGAAGCAATTGGGTTCTTAAAATGACCATGTGAATAAAATGTGTTAACATCCATACACGCTGCCTGTAAACAGGCCTCCTGATCTCATCAAAGAGCTTCAGGATTTCATTAACCCCTTTCTGCTTTAAATCAAATAATCCAGGCGCTCTAGCGAGTGATTAGTGATTAGAGGATAAAGACTGCTACATTCACCATGCTGTGCCAGCCAACTTCAAAACGATCTCGCCCATGTTTGTGGGTCATTGGAGACCCTATCCAAACAAAGAGCTTTTTTTGTTGTGCTGCTCTTTGTAAAATGATATTGTTGCCTCTAAATGTGTTCATGTGAGAGCCGGGAGTGCCAGAATATAATGCAGCGATAGTTAGGGAGTGGGTAATGATAAGTGTCTGTTGTCATTTCTGAACACAGAGAAATCAAATAAGCCTTTGCATAATGTTGATCCAAAGAGCCATCTACTACAGAGTGACTCAGTGCGTCGGGACACAGCATAGTCTACTTCGCCTTGTGTTTATCTTCTGCTGCAACTATAAGCCAAGGATCAGTGATTTCTAATTAAGTGTTTCATTGCTTTACAGTGCAGTTATTTCCTGTGTTATCTTAATCTATTCACTTTTTGGTTTTTGTTTTTAAAAAAAAAAGGTAAAATGAAGCTATAAATCTTATACAGCCAAATTTGCTGTAGTCTGCTCTAATAGCTAGATAAGAAATACCCTAATACATCTCTTTGTGATCATTGCAGATAGGTTTGGTTGGTCTGTGGTCATCCAATTATTGGCAAATTAAAAGATGGATTTCAGGAAAATGAAATATACCCATATAAAATTGTTTCTGACTCCGCTAGATCTTTGTGTAATTGGTCAGGATGAGCAAAATTGAGAATTTTCATTTCTCAAAAATTTAGGAAAACTTTTCCATTTAGACTAAATGCATTGCAGTCAATAACAAGGGCAAAATTAAAGTGTTTGTAAAGGTAAAAGGTTTTTTACCTTAATGCATTCTATGCATTAAGGTAAAAGAAAACCTTTTAAGTGCAGTTCCCTCATAGCCCACCTAAATACTCATCTGAGCCTGACCTTGGTCCAGTGTTGTGCACACTATAGCAGCTCTTCTTCCCTCTCCCAACTTTAAGAGGCTTGGCTGACAGCAGCAGAAGCCAATTGCTGTCAGTCAAAACCTGTGAGCAGAGAGCAGAGGGAGGGGTCAAGCTAGGCTGTGTGTCTACATCGGGAGCGAGCCCGCACGAGTGCCCCCATCAGAAGCAAGTTCCTATAGGGGCACTCGGCAGGGGGGAAGATCCAGGAGCACAAGCGGTGGACCCAAGAAGAAGAGGATCAAGGCTGCTGTGTGCAGAAACCATTGCACAGAGCAGGTACCGTAAGTATAACATGTTTTTATTTTATTTAAAAATTGACTTTTTAATATCACTTTAAGGTGAAAACAAGGGTTATAAAGGGTGCACTGGGATTTAATTGGCTCCTCGAGGGTACAGAAATTATTTTCAACTATCCTGGATCTGTTGCAAAAACAGACCCTTATTGCCTTCATTATATACAGTATCTCACAAAAGTGAGTACACCCCTCACATTTGTGTATATTTTATTATATCTTTTCATGTGACAACACTGAAGAAATGACACTTTGCTACCATGTAAAATAGTGAGTGTACAGTTTGTATAACAGTGTATATTTGCTGTCCCCTCAAAATAATTCAAAACACAGCCATTAATGTCTAAACCTTTGGCAGCAAAAGTGAGTACGCCCCTAAGTGAAAATGTCCAAACTGGGCCCAAAGTGTCAATATTTTGTGTGGCCACCATTATTTTCCAGCACTGCCTTAACCCTCTTGGGCATGGAGTTCACCAGAGCTTCACAGGTTGCCACTGGAGTCCTTTTCCACTCCTCCATGATGACATCACAGAGCTGGTGTATGTTAGAGACCTTGTGCTCCTCCACCTTCTGTTTGAGGATGCCCCACAAAATAGGGTTTAGGTCTGGAGACATGCTTGGCCAGTCCATCACCTTCACCCTCAGCTTCTTTAGCAAGGCAGTGGTGGTCTTGGAGGTGTGTTTGGGGTCATTATCATGTCGGAATACTGCCCTGCGGCCCAGTCTCCAAAGGGAGGGGATCATGCTCTGCTTCAGTATGTCACAGTTCATGTTGGCATTCATGGTTCCCTCAATGTACTGTAGCTCCCCGGTGCCGGCAGCACTCATGCAGTCCCATACCATGACACCCACCACCATGCTTAACTGTAGGCAAGACACACTTTTCTTTGTACTCCTCACCTGGTTGCCACCACACACGCTTGACACCATCTGAACCAAATAAGTTTATCTTGGTCTCATTAGACCACAGGACATGATACCAGTAATCCATGTCCTTAGTCTGCTTTTCTTCAGCAAACTGTTTGTGGGCTTTCTTGCATCATCTTTAGAAGTGGCTTCCTTTTGGAACGACAGCCATCCAGACCAATTTGATGCAGCGTGTGTCATATAGTCTGAGCACTGACAGGCTAACCCCCCCCACCCCTTCAACCTCAGCAGCAATGCTGGCAGCACTCATACGTCTATTTACCAAGGATAACCCCTGAATAGGACACTGAGCACATGCACTCAACTTCTTTGGTCGACCATGGCGAGGCCTGTTCTGAGTGGAACCTGTCCTGTTAAACCGCTGTATGGTCTTGGCCACCGTGCTGCAGCTCAGTTTCAGTGTTTTGGCAATCTTCTTGTAGCCTAGGCCATCTTTATGTAGAGCAACAATTATTTTTTTTAGATCCTCAGAGAGTTCTTTGGCATGAGGTGCCATGTTGAACATTGAGTGACCAGTATGTGAGAGCGTTAACACCAAATTGTAATACACCTGCTCCCCATTCACACTTGAGACCTTGTAACACCAATAAGTCACATGACACCGGGGAGGGAAAATGACTAATCAGGCCCAATTTGGACATTTTCATTTAATGGTGTACTCACTTTTGTTGCCAGCGGTTTAGACATTAATGGTTGTGTGTTGAGTTATTTTGAGGGACAGCAAATTTACACTGTTATACAATCTGTACACTCACTACTTTACATTGTAGCAAAGTGTCATTTCTTCAGTGTTGTCACATGAAAAGATATAATAAAATATTTACAGAAATCTGAGGGGTGTACTCATTTTTGTGAGATACTGTATATATATATTTTTTAAAGGAAGTAAAAAACAGTCAGCAAAGGAAGTAAAATAAAACTGAAAGCAACAGTATAAAACTAGCAGTCACAAAAACGTAAAACAAATACAAAGCACAATATACTGTATGTAATTAAAAAAAAAACTACCTTAACCACTTGCCGACTGCCGCAGGACTATTTATGGCGGCAGTCAGCCCCTCAAAGGCAAAGTGACGTAGGGCTACGTCGCTAGCCTGTAAGGGTTTTGGGAGCGAGCGCGCGCCGCCGGATGCGTGCTCCCGCCAGATGCGCACTCCCGTCGGATGCGCGCTCACGCTCCCGCTCAGTCACGGACCCCCCCCCCCCGCACGTGTGCCCAGAGGACCCGATGTCCGCCGGGCACTCGCGATCGTCCGTGACAGCGGGAGAAAGGCAGGCGGCTAGTGTAAACAAAGCCGCCTGTCAGTCTCCCCTGTGTAAGAATGGTGATCAAACGGTTCTACTATGTAGGACAGTTGATCACTGTTCTTACACATCAAGCCACAGCCAATCACAGTTAGAAACACGCCCCTAGGACACACTTAACCCCTCCCTCTCCAATACAGTTAACTCCTTCACTGCCAGTGTCATTTTTACAGTAACAGTGCATATGTATAGCACTGATTACTGCAGTAATGTCACTGGTAACCCCAAAAGTGTCACAAATGTCAGTCAAGGGTCCGATCTGTCCGCCCCAATGTCGCAGTCCCGCAAAAAAATTGCAGATCGCCGTCATTACGCGTTAAAAAAAAAAAAACAACAAAAATCACTAAAATCTTTCCCTTTGTTAGTAAACGCAATAACTTTTGCGCAAACCAATCAATATACGCTTTTTGCGATTTTTTTTACCAAACATATGGTAAAAAAAAAAATTGGCCTAAAATGTTAAAAAATTTTGATTTTTACATTTTTTTGGGGGAATTTCATATAAAAAAATGTGAAAATATTGTTATTTTTGCAAAATTTACGCTCTTTATTTGTTCATAGCGCATAGCGCATGATCAAAAAATTGCACAGGTGATCAAATACCACCAAAAGAAAGCTCTGTTTGTGGGAAAAAAAGGACGCCAAATTTGTTTAGGTACAGCATCGCACGACCGCGCAATTGTCCGTTAAAGTCACGCAGTGCCGAATCGCAAAATAGGCCCTGGTCAGGAAGGGGGTAAAATCTTCCAGGGCTTAAGTGGTTAAATACCTTACAAAGGAACTAAAAAATCTAAAAAAAAGAAAAAAAAAAGAGATTTTTTTTTTCCAGACAACTTTTGTCCAAGCAGTTTTATGAACAAAATTAAGATTTGGTATTTTGGAGAAATGTTGATACAAAATCAGTGTACTCATCATGTGCACTGTTTCTTTCTTTTGGGAGAACTACTCATGTGACAGGTTTCAGAGCAATAAAGGATGGACAGGGGCCTCCCCATCCATTGTTCTTGTGAAGATGTTTGCTCATCTGTGACCTCCTTTATGTTGTAATAAGCTGGACTTTGTCAGTTAGTGGGGAAAGCAGTGATGGAACGGTGACCGACTAGAATATCTTCAACCTAATTATACTCTCTTCCCTGAAATGGTGAGCTTTATGGATATAAGGTTTCGAGGGATAAACAATGTATGTAATGTTAGTATAATTGCTGAACAGACACAACAATTGGTAAATAAGTCTAATGAAAAAAGCTACAACTACAATGATTTCAACAAATTTCAAAGCATGAAATGCTATTATCGTAAAGGCAGGAATCATAGGATGCTGATATGAAAAATGATCACTGGATGATCGCACTTATCAATGAATATATTTCTACAGGCAGCCGTTAGAAGACCACTAGAGAGCAATATTGTTGTAAAACTATAAGAACAGAGGAAAAAACAGCTATGTCTTGCTGGGGAAAAAGATATCATGTAGAGAATAGAGATCCAAAATGTATTATACATTGTCCTGAAACAGGGATGTTAACCTATGGATTGCCAGTTATTGTGGAACTACAATTGCATGCATGCCTTATTAACTCAAGAGTAGCGTTACATGCTGCATAGTAATACATCAAGAAAAACTGTCTTTACATTGAAATATATGACATATCTGTGAGTAATGGTCTTAAGTGACATTGGTGCCAGCAGAAGGAATGAAGTCCAGCCAATGGTAAGAAGAGAGTAAACAGTATAATTTCTCTTTTAATTTATTTTAGTTACGAGCAGTGGGATGTAAGGCGGACTAGGACAGAACATGTGCAAGTCCTCACCCCACGTCTTCTTGGATAGGACAGCCGCTTACTTGTTGTTGGAATAACCTTCTGCCGTATTGTGTTCTACTCTTGGTTATAGGCCCGTTCCCTGGCATGAGGCCCAAATATTTGAGAATAAAGAAATGTCCACACCGTAAAGCATATTTTCTGCACTTTATTGAACCTTTCCATGACATATAAAAGTGACATACTAGCAGAATATTTAGCAAGGAATGCCACATGTAAGGTTAGACATTCTCTACCCTCTAGACCTCCATTCCTCTCATTAGGAGCACCACAGAGTTGAGACCACTTACCTATGTATACAATAGGTTGCCTTCACCTTGTCACAGGAGCTGGCGATAGGTGTGATCAAGGTGCCCTCTTTAGTATAGTCTCTCTCTTTTACTGTTTCATCTACAGCTCTGCCCAGCTGGACACACTCCCAGATAACACGCTCATTCCCAGGCTTCAAAAGAGGACTCTGTCTAGGCCCCTAAGGCCTTACATACCCCACTACAGGACCTGCAGAAGAATGTCAGGGGAAACAAAGCAACTGCAGCTTTTCCTCCCATGTTCAGTACCACCTCGTCTGCGACTTCAGCCCTGCAAATGATCCTTTAGAATAATACTGCAGGAGATCTTAACATCTTTACAGCTCTGGGGGAGTTAAGCTCCCATGCCCTGTGTACTCTGGGTTCCATCCACCACTGGCATTTATGTAGGCAATAACCCCACCCATCAGGGTTGCCAAACTTCAAGAAACTCACAGACAGAAATGTCTGTAACGGACATTCACGGACAGATGTAAACATCATGGAATATGCAAACTGTCCATGAATTTACTGAAGGCTGGCAACCCTGCCACCCATTATAGCACTAGACGAGGGATTACTCTAAAAGGGGAGCTAACACCTAGTTACAACTTTAGCCTTACCATACTGTGCTGGGAACAGAGCCATCTAGGGGCAGTAAAGCTAACTGTACCTGCCAACACCGTCCATTTTAAGAGCATGCCCACACAGGTGCTCCCAAAGCACACAGCTTCCCGAAGGGCGCTCGTAATAAGAAGGTGTGGACAGGTCCAGTGGGGGACTCCAGAAGAGGTGGTAAGGAATCTTTCTGTGCAATGACATTGCACAAAGCAGGCAAGTATTAAATCTTAATTTTTTTAAATTAAAAAAAAAAATATTTACAATCACTTTAATTTAAAGGAACCCTGTCATTCACTTAAAAATGCAATTAAAAGCACAGAAAAATTAAGTATTACAAATGTTTATTCCAGCTTTATTTATTTATTTATTTTTTATAATGTGCATCTGAACTTGCTAACAAAGCTGACTATTTCAGTAAAGTTGATTCCCTAGCACAGGTCCCTCTCTCTTTGGAGGTGATACCCCTCTCCTCATCTAAAAATGACAAATGAGGTAATGCTGAGTGATATAATGTTATGCACTTGGGGGCAAAGAATATGCATGAATCATACATACTAGGGGGAGCACAACTGGGGGAATCAATGGTGGAGAATGATCTGGGTGTTCTGGTAGATCACAAGCTTAATAATAGCATGCAATGCCAAGCTGCAGTTTCCAAAGTGAGCCAAATCCTTTCTTGTATAAAAGAGGTATGGACTCCAGACAGAAATATATCATTTTCCCCCTGTACAAATCATTAGTAAGGCCTCATCTGGAATATGCAGTTCAGTTTTGGGCACCAGTTCACAAAAAAGATATTGGGGAACTGGAGAAAGTGCAGAGAAGGGCAACCAAACTGATAAGAGGGATGGATAAGCTCAGCTATGAGGAAAGATTAGAGGAACTGAATTTATTCTCTCTTGAGAAGAAGAGATTCAAAGGGGATATGATCAACATGTATAAATACATAAGTGGTCCATATATTGAACATGATGTTGAGTTGTTCACTTTAAGGTCATCACAGAGGACAAGGGGCACTTTTTAAGTTTGAAGGAAAAGCGATTTAACCTCCAAATACAAAAAGGCTTCTTCACAGTAAGAGCTGTGAAAATGTGGAATAGACTCCCTAAAGAGGTGGTTCCGGCCAGTTCAGTAGATTGTTTTTTAAAAAAAAAAAATGGATTTCTTCCTAAATGCACAAAATATAACTGAATACTAACATTTATAGGTAAAGTTGATCCATGCAATATCCGATTGCCTCTTGGAGATCAGGAAGAAATAGTTTTCATCTGCTGAAGCAAATTGGTTCACGCTTTAGTGGAGTTTGTTTTTCTTTCCTGTGTTTTTTTTTTTTTTTTTCATTTCCCTGGATCAACTGGGGGTTAAGGATTGTGTATTTGGAGGTTTTAGATTTGTGTGTATTTTTTTTGTTCCTGTGGATTGAACTGGATGGATTTGTGTCTTTTTTTCAACTAGAATATGTTACTGTGTAACTATGCTTATTACCAGTTTTGGAGAATTTTGGATTTCTACATAAGGGAGGTTTTACAAGTAGAAAATATGCCTAAAAAAACGTAAAGTCTAGGTTCACACTTATGTGAATTGGATGCGGTTTTCCCCACATCCAATTCGCATGACAGGAGATTGTGACCGGCTCTCAATGGAACCGGTCACACATCTCTGGGGAGGCCGCAGAGCACATTGCACAGGGGACCTGTGCATCTTTGGCTTCGCTTCAGGTCCGAATTCAGGGTCTGATTCATCCCTGAAATGGAGGACAGGAATGCACCGGAACCCTGCTGTGAGCAGAATCGGTATAAGGTGTAACCCCAAGCCTAAAGAAGAGATCCAGGTATGGCTATTTTATACATAGTTACATTGGTGTGTAGCTTGGACCAAGATAACTATCTATATAGCACACCTGGCCACCATCTCTTGGAAGCTGGAAATCACTGAAGTAGACACCACTTCTACACTGCTATTCCACTAACCTCAACTTGCTTCCCAGTTCAGAAGTTTGACATTGAAATAAATGGTCGGATGACAAGGTCTCTTTATATCTGATTCTGGTTGGTGGCTGTAGAGCCACGCAGACAGTTCTTGTTGATGAAAAATACAAAGAATATGGAGAACAATTTGAAAGGAGTGAAACATATCCTGCTTGGCCTGCAGTGTTGGGGGTTTGAATGGGATGAATTGAGAACATTGGCTCTACAATGTTCGTTTCAGGTCAGAATTATTGTAAGCAGGGGCTTAATGTTATAGTCTGCTTGAAGGTCCCTTTAATGGAATGTCCAATGCATGAGAAATACAAGGAGAAATAAAATTTCTAATTGTTCCTAATGGAATGGTCAGAAGGTTGGGAACACACGATATTCTCTAGTAATGATACTGATTGGAACATTGCTAACTATACAAGAAAAGTACAGAGGAAGTAGAGAGACCAGCTCAAGAACGCCTACAAATAACATACAGTGTATATGATGAACTTTGGCTGATCATGTAAATGCTTTATGTGCTAAGTGCACCAACACACAAGGTGGGAGGAAAACAGTCAGGATAGGCACATGCCAGTCATCAAAAGGACAGGCAGATCATTTAGTTACCCATTCATTGCACTCTGTGGTAGGTAGGCTAATGTGGTAGGTAGGCCAATGTGAACCTTCAGTTGAATTCAGCTAAATGAATTTTAGGTGCATTAAAAGTCTTACAATTCATTTTCTTTCTAGGCCAACCTCAGCTTGAGTAGAAAAATCTTTTCCTTTACAGAAGATGCAGAGTAGGACCCCTACTTTCTGTGGGAAAAGCAGTTGTCTGGTCTCATTGTGGAGGTCTGACACATCCCTACTGAGCTATCAAAAAAACAAAGCTCATGCCCACTAATTAGAGAGCTCTGGCGTGTGTTGTGGCTGAATTTTAAAGGAAACATACCGTAGGGGATGTATTTAAAAAAAAAAAAATGCAGCTAATCATGCAGTAAAACTGCATGTATAGGGCATTCATTCTGTGTGGATGGGGCAAAATCAAACCTTATGAGGTTGAACACACATTTTCGTTTTTAAGGTGTCCCTCCTCCCCAAAGTTGCAAAGGCAGTGTGCAAGGATGCTCACATGCTACAGTTGCGATGATTTGCTTCATGCCCAAGGCAAAAATTATCCCCCTAGGCTAGAGTTGTCTTGGTTGGAGTTTTGGCCGGGTTTTCAGCTGCCACAGCTCATCTTTGTGGCAGTACTGCAAACAACACATATAATTAGAATATTCTAGCTGGGATGTCAATTTTAGTTAATTTTTTTTTAATTTTTTTAAATATTTAGAAAATAAAGCTTTATTTAGTTTAAGACAATTAAATAAAGGCATGAACCCTGACCCCCCCCCCATATCATATTGCCCCAATCACCCCCCCCTGAACGCCAGGATCTGTGGTTTCCAGAAATCCAGCCATGCCGGAAAGTTGAATTACTGTGCCTGGACTGTGATCTGGTTCATTAATGAATCCGGTGACTGAGGTTTTATATAAGTTTTTACTTTGAAACAGCTGCAACTCACTGACTTAATTTACAGCTTGAAATCTGCTCCTTCTAAAATGTAATATCTTAGAAACACAGGAGTCTACAAAACAAATCTAATAAAGAAACCCAATTTGTCCTAGTTTCTGTACTCTCAAACTTGTGAAATCCAACTATTTTTAAAGTGAACCTGCAAGGATGGAAAAAACGAAAACTGTCATGACTTGTTTTTTTGATGGGTACATGATCTAGTTTTGTCATTCAAGTCCTGACATCCCTATGTAGTGAGTCACTCACCTGGAACAAGCATATAGCAAGTCAATTCTGAAATATTGTCCCAGGTCAGTGCTGCTAAGCTGTGACGAGAGGATCAAGATGACAACCTTGGCACCTGTACCTTTAAAAACCCAGTTGGCAAAGGCAATTACCATATTAAAGCCCAACAACCCATATTAAAATATAGGTTGCTGGGCTTGCAGTGCACCTGCCCTGCAAGGGCCTAATTCAGTCTAGAGGATCGGGAAAGCTCTTTTACTTACTCGATCCTCTGCTTCCCCAGCAGAGGGTGCTTTCGCAGCAACATGGAGGAGCCTGCAAGAGCAGAGGATCAGATAAGTAAAGCTGCTTTTTAATGTCCCTATAGACATTAACAGGAATTTAACCCTTACAGTGCAAAAGCAACCCCACTGCAAGGAAGGGTTGTTATTTTTCTTGTAATTCATCTTTAAGAATTCCATATAGCTTCTTGGGTAGATGTTAGGGAAGTAAGTTCGATGTATTTGTTTCACATACATTTTTAAAGCTCAATTTAAAGGAAATACATCCAGAATCAGGCAAAAGTAATACAAATCTGTATGACTATGCTGCAAATATGTGTAAATATAATGAAACAAAATGTTACCCGTTGAGTCCTCAATATACAAAAGCGCTACTCTGGCAAACTAGACAATCACAATAATTAGTCAGCATATGAGTAAAATGCTGCTGCCTGGGGGATGAATGTAGGGAATTATCACTAGTATACAGTATGTTCTTATTGGTGCTGCAGATCATATATCTATTTTATGTGCAGCACTGTCTAGCGGTAGAAGGGGGAATTTCGCTTCCATAGGGAACCAAGGGATGCCTACTTAACAGTTGCAATTTAGATATAAGCTATGTTATAGTCAGACCAATATTCCTAATTTTTAAGGACAACCAACTCACTGACTGGAATGATACCAGCAGATTGGTGAAAAGCATATGTGGTGTTAAAATTTAAAAAAAATATATATTTATATGGAAACTACAGACCAATCAGCCTAACTTCAATAGTAGGTAAAGTACTGAAAGGAAAGATATGGGAACATAACTAAGAATTTACTGTAGAATGGTATCATTAGTAGCACCCAACATGGATTTATGAAGAACCGCTATTGCCTTACCAACCTTTTAATTTTTTATGAGGAGGGAGGAGGTAAGCTGTAATTTGGATAGAGGAAGGCCTGTGGAGGTAGTCTATTTTGATTTCATTAAGGCATTTGGCACAGTACCCCATAAATGATTAATTTTAAAATTAAGGTCTTTTGGCATCAATGATATTGTATGTAGATAGAAAACTGGTTGGCGGAGCGCATCCAGAAGGTGGTGATTAATGGCATATTTTCTGAATAGTCTAGAGTTGTGAGTGATGTACTCAGGGCTCTCTTCTGTGACCTATCCTGTTTAACTTGCTGATAAATGATAAAGAGGTTGGAATAAATAGTTCAGTCTCAGTGTTGTTGCTGATAAAACAAAGATAAGCAGGGCGATACATTCACAATAGGATATAGGCACTTTGCAAGAAGACCCAGTTAAAATAGAAGGATGTGCAGCTATATGGCAGATGAGGTTCAATGTAGGAACATGTAAAGTTATGCTCTTGGGAGTTATGTTGCTGGATATGGGTCCGCCTGGGTTACCGCTAGCAACAACAGCACATTAAAGCATGTTCTCCAAGTGTGAGCACTGAGACAAAGACCAGTCCAGTATCTTTGGGTTTTTATATTTATTGAGAACTTGGATAGGAGAAGGGATGAATGGGATACTCCTCTGGCTCGACTATGCACAATTTACTCGGGACAACTGAAAACTGCCTGTTGGCGCTGACTTGACGATGGCTTGATGCCGGTCAGCGCTGGTTAACGCTGGCCTGCTGCCTGTTAACTCTGAAATGACTTCTGATCACCTCCTTGTGACTCAAAGTCCTTTTTGAAGCTCCCTTGGCACTCCTTGCTGAGGTAGCTACTTTATCTCTGCTGCACTGCTTAACACTTGTATGCTTCAGGGCCAACACCGGCACCCTCTCTCACACACTTATCTTCAGGGCTTAGACATAGGCACCCCCTTTCCTAAGCCTTCTCCACTGGTTAGCTGGCTCCCAGATCCCTCTGACCTTCTGGAGTGGTCCCCTATCCTAGGAGACCCCTAGGCAGTTTTCAGTACTCATGACACTGCTTTCCTGGAAACCTCTGCCCAGCAGCTCCACTCGGTCCACAGCACACTGGATCCCACTCTGCCGCTCAGCTCAACCTTCCGTCCTCTAGGCCGACTGCCCAGGACACTTTCCATAATGCTGGCAGGAGGAGAGACAGCCATCACCCCCCTCCTGGGACTCTGCTTCCTGCCAAAGACACTCTGTCATGTGCTCCCCTCAGACTTATACCCCATCCCAGGATGCATTGCGGCAGAATCTTCCCTCTGGGATAGATACAAGCCCTGGTGTGCTATTGGTCAGGTTTCCTCCACTGTCCAATAAGAGCCCTCATTGGACATAGTGGGGAGACTCCCCAAGCTCAACAGGCACACCTGGGAACACATCTAGCTGAACAATCAGGCCCCCCTGATAAGCAGACAGGGCCTTCCTTATGGTTTTCCCAGCACCTACCTAGGAGGTTGCTACACAAGTTACATGCTATGGGGGAGAATCTCTGGGGAAATTGAGGATGGAAAAGGATATGGGGGTCCTACTAGATCATAGGCTCAGCAATAGCATGCAATGCCAAGCTGCAGCAAGCAAGGCCAGCAAAATATTAGCATGCATTAAAAAGGGCATTTACTCAATAGATAAGACTATAAATTTACCACTTTACAAAACTCTGGTTCAGCCACATCTTGAGTATGCTGTCCGGTTCTGGTCACCAATCCTTAGGAAGGATGCCCTTGTACTGGACGGAGTCCAGAGAAGGACAGCAAAGCAAATATGGGGGCTGGAGGACCTCAGTTATGTGGAACAACTGCAATCATTTAACTAAGGAATGCCATACATGATTCTTTTTTTTTTTTTTTCGTTCAACCAGCAGATTGAACAATACTCTGATCATTGCATTGTGCCAGTGAGCCTGCCTACCAGCACAATACAATGATTAGTGTTGCAGACTGTAGCACGGATTTGGGAAAAACCCAACAAGCTGATTGTACATAAGTCAATCGATAGATGGACTTGTGTACACCCAGCTAGCCCTTATAAGAATCAAAATTTGGCCAGTCCTTGATGAACTGGTTGAATTTCATCCATGTATTGCCGACTTTATTCTCCCCGGAGAAAAGACACTTGAGAGGAGATTTGATAGTGATATACAGTTCCTTGAATGGTGACTCTAGCACTGGAAGGAAACTATTTAGCCTAGGGTCTCTAAAGAAGACACATAGGCACTAGAGATTGACTGATTATCGGCAACACCGAGGTTACCGATATTGCCAATATTTAGGGAAAGTGTATGTCCTGGGGTGATGCCTGCAGCTAGAGGCATCACCCCGGTGCCAGTGTCCATAGCCGACAGACGGCTGACTTGTAATGACAACCGATGCGGCAGAGAAGCAACTCGGCTGTCATTACAAGGAGCGGGACGCCGCCTTCCACGGCTCACCCGGGTCTCCTGTCCCACCAGGAGACCCAGACATCCTACCTCCACCACCGCCGCCGAAGAGAAGACCCGGTGTAGCATGAAGATGTGTCCCTGTGAAAGCCGGTATCCCTGCCGCAAGTGCGCATGCGCCGGTCTCCATGTAAAAAACCCGGAAGTAATGTCATGACATCACTTCCAGGTACTCGGCGCCGAATTAAAAAAACTGACAGCATTCAAAACAGCCAAACTTGGCGCTTTAAATGCTTTTCAGTGCCGAGGAGGGGTTTGGGGTTTTTTAGACCCCCCATATCCCTCCACAACAGTACCTTTAGATAAAAAAAATTTTTTTACATGTCCCAAAATATCGTCCGATACCGATATCCGATGACCAAAATATCGGTATCGGCATTAAAAAAACGATATCCGTCGATCACTAATAGGCACACAATGAAGTTGGACGAGAAGTGGTTCAATCTTAAACCACGTAAGGGGTTATTTACTGATAGAGTGGTGAGGATGTGGAACTCCCTTTCAAAGTTTTTGGTGTCAGCTTGGAGTGTAGATAAGTTAAAAAACCTTTATATGTGTTTCTTAGTGAACACAATGTACAGGGCTATGGAAAATGGTAGTGACACACACTCACACACACACACACACACACACACGCACAAACAATGCCATAATTTACTGGGTGGACTAACATGAAGTTCATAATAATATAATTGTGGGAGATTTTTAAAATACATTTCACAGCCATTAGCACATTAAGGTTTTATTCACATGTCTGAACATGGGTGGCCACTGGCGAGAATTAGTAGATCCTTGTCAGTGGTTCCAAATGCTTAATACACACTATATGCAAACAGCAGCAGCTGTCAGCGGTGGCTGTCAGATTAATATTTTATACAAAACTAAAGCTGGTGCATCTTTTCACTTGTAACCACTCATTCAAGTGGTTACATGTGAATAGAGCCTCTGACTGACATTGACCTTAAAAAGTGTGCGTTCAGGGAGTGCAGCTGCGTCTACAGGAGACATTTGTTGCCAGGTCCGGACTGGCCATAGGGCACACCGGGCATTTTCCCAGTGGGCCTGGGGGTGTCGGGCTTCATGTCATTTTGGCTCTCGACTCCCTAGGCAGCTGCTTGGGCCGCTCTCCCA